>NW_024503790.1:5127254-5305568 GCF_017590055.1 Onychostruthus taczanowskii
TCCCTCCACCACCACCTCACCATCACCTCCCCGCCTCCCTTCCACCTTCCCCCCGCACTGTCCCTCAGCCCGGGCACCTCTGTGTGTGCGTGTGTGTGTGTGTGTGTTTGTGTGTGTGCCCCGCTCTTTTCTCGATGTCTGCCTCAGTGCCTGGCAATCAAACTGGAGCCAATGTTTTATTCCACCATCCAGAGCTGACCCGATGCCTTGGTTGTGGGCTCTTACAGGCAATAGCTTGCTTGATGGACATGAATGCGTTGTTGGACAGATTTCACAATTACATCCTACCGCACCTCCGGGGGGAGGACCGAGTTTGTCACTGCAACTGTGGAAGGTGAGTGACCTGCCGGGCGTCCCCTGCCCCCGGCCCTTCCCCGGGGAGGAGGTGACCAGGGACAGGAGCTGCTGCCTGCCAGCCGGGCTCCCATTTCTGCATTCTGCCCGTGTCTCACCTTCCCCGGCAGCTCCTGCATGAGCAGGGTGAGGGGGGGGGGTGGTGGTGGTGCTGGGGGGGGGGTTGTTTGTTTTTTTTTAATTTTCTGGAAGAAGAGTTTTCTGTGGGTTTGGGAGCGCGTTTCCCTCTGTGTACAGGCGTTTGGGAGCCCCTGGGAGAGTGAGTAACTTTGATTTCAGCGTTTGTCAGTTTGCCTTTTGTCGCCAGCTGGGCCGTGGTGGTTGCCCAGGCTGTTTGTGGTCTGGGTGTTGCAGTTGGTGGTGGTTTGTGTGGCTCAGAAATGGAATGGGGCTCGGAGGAAGGAGAGGATCCCTGTCCAGGCTGGAACGTGGCTGCCTAGAGCAAGGACAGAGTCTCTTGGTGGCTTTGCAATCAATCTTCCACCAGCTTTTCCTTCCCTGTGGCTTTTCCTCCTGGCCACAGCACCCTGAGGAGGCTGGGCTGTGCTTTTGGGTGAGCCAGGAGCGCTGTGCACAACTTCGTGCCTGGACAAACACCTGCCTCACTCTCCCCAAAAAACATCGCTCTCGCCGTTATCCCCGGAGCGCTCAGCTCAGAACTGGGATCTGCCTGCCCTGGAGCGTGCCCAGGCCCAGGGCTGAGCTCCGGGGAGGTGAATCTCACCCTGCCCTGTGGGACTGCTCCCCCCGAGGCCTGGCTCCCCTCCTGTGCCTGGTTACTCACTGCCTGTGGAGGAGGAGAGCACTGAGGCTGTGCCAGCTGAAGGACACGCTGGGAGAGCCCTCCCTTGTCACATCCAGCCTTTGGGGCTGAGCCGTGCCCCTGCTGGAGCTGCCAGCTGTGTCCTGCCTGCCTGTGTCACCTCCCCGTGGTGTTCCCAGAGCTGGGACGTGCTGGGCTCGGTGAGGAGCCTTGCCTTCCTCGCCAGGGCTGCTCCTCATCCTCCTGGGACAGAGGAGGCAGCAGCAGGGCCAGGAGCAGCCAGGCCTGGGGATGTGGCAGCACCCTCAGCTCCTGGGGCATCTCCCTCCTAAAGCCACTTGGAAAGGCAAAAAAACTTCCAGAGCGTCTCCCACTTGCTTTTGGTGAGGATCTGCTTTTTCTGAGCCGGTTTTTCCTTGGTGTTTTTGGCTGGTTTGGGAGTTTTCCTCGGCTTCTTCCACCAGTTTTTCTGGCAGTGGTCGCAGCTCGTTTCAGGGCTGGTGCAGACGAGCTGCTGCTCATGGAGTGGCTGTCATTTCATGCCAGGAGTGATTTGCTGAGGGAGAGGGCCTGGGAGGTGCTCTGGAGTGTCTGAACAGTGTCAGGGCTCACTGGTGGCTTGGCTGAGTGTCCCCTGTGCCCAAGGCTGGGTTGGTGGCAGGGTCACCCCCCTGCTCTGCAGAGATGCTCTCGAGGCACACAGACTGCCCGTGGCACTCCCCACAAGCTCGTTTCCTGGAAAGTGCACAAAAAATCCTCCCAAACTGCCCAGTTGGGAGGTGAGGGGAGGCAAAAAGCAAAGTTGGTGCCTTGCCTCAGGTCTGTGGGAGCTGGCAGCAGTGGCTCCAGCCCGGGAGCCTGGTGTGAGCTGCTCCTCCCTGAGCAGGACATTTCCCTGGGCTGTGCCACCTGGTGCTGAGCTTTGCCTTGCCCTGCTGCCCCCCTGGCAGCGTTTGGAGCCCTCTGCTTCCCAGGCTGGCCTGTCCCCTCTGTCCCCAGCAGCCCTGAGCTCAGTCCTGGGCCAGGAGCAGCCCCCCCAGGCAGGGCTCGATGGAGAAGTTTGAATTTAAATTTGTCAAAAACCAGGAGTCCTCGGAGGAGGAGGAGGGAGCTGCAGCAGGGGATGGGAAAAAAAAAATAAATCAGGAAATGTTGCAGAAATGGAAGGGAAGGAGGGGTTGGGATAGATGGAGATGGATGTGCAGTGGGCTGAGCTGCAATTAATGATCTCCCTCCTGCCCTGGCCTGGCCCACGGGGTCGGGCAGACCCAATAATTCACTCAGAAATGTTTGCCCTCCTCCCCTCTCCTCTCCTGGCTGTCTCCTTCCCCAGTCTGGGTGGAATTGTCCAGCTGGATGTGAGTGCCTGGCCCTGGAAGTGCTCTCCAGGAGCTGGAATTTGGGTTTGAGGGGCTGGGGCTGTCCCAGGGGTGCTGCTGTGGGCAGGGAGGGCTGGCTCTGCATGCCAGCCTTGCACGTGGAGAGCATCCCCAGCTTGGAAAACTGCTGCCTCTGCTTGGGAAGGGGAGCTGAGCCCTGCCAGGCTGTCCTGGGTTATTCCTCAGCCTGATCCCACTCCCTGGCACTGGGATCAGCTCTGCCAGGCTGTCCTGGGTGATTCCTCAGCCTGGTCCCACTCCCTGGCACTGGGATCAGCCCTGGGTGATTCCTCAGCCTGGTCCCACTCCCTGGCACTGGGATGAGCTCTGCCAGGCTGTCCTGGGTGATTCCTCAGCCTGATCCCACTCCTGGCACTGGTTCCTCATCCTGGATCCCACTCCTGGCACTGGGATCAGCCCTGCCAGGCTGTCCTGGGTAATTCCTCAGCCTGATCCCACTCCCTGGCACTGGGATGGGCTCTGCCAGGCTGCCCTGGGTAGTTCCTCAGCCTGGTCCCACTCCTGGCACTGGGATCAGCCCTGGGTGATTCCTCAGCCTGATCCCACTCCTGGCACTGGGATGGTCCCAGCTCCACGCTGGCACTCCCCTGTCCCTGTCCCTGTCCCCACCTCCAGCTCTGGCTGGAGCTGCTGTTGGTCCCTGGGGAGCTGGCAGGCAGCAGCTGTGCCAGGCTGTGCCAGGCTGTGCCCACCTCCTGGGGGCTCTGGGGGCAGCCAGGGGCACGGCCAGCAGGGCTGGCTGCTCCTCACAGAGCTCCTGGGCTCTGTCCTGCTGGGCAGGGCTGAGCTTTGCCCTGTGCTCTCCTCGGAGGGAGCCTGGCCCAGCAGGACGGGCACAGGCAGTGCTGTACATTGGGTTAATTGGGGTTTTAGCCATTCTGCACCTTGTTTTTGCAGTGTTTTTAATCATTCTGTACATTTGCAGTGCTTTAAGCATTCTGTACATCGTTTTTGCAGTGTTTTAGGGCATTCTGTACATTACTTTTGCAGTGTTTTGTAGCATTCTGTACATCGCTTTTGCAGTGTTTTAAGCATTCTGCACATTGTTTTTCAGTCTTTTTGGGCATTCTGTACATGGTTTTTGCAGTGTTTTAAGCATTCTGTGCATTGTTTTTACAGTGTTTTTAAGCATTCTCTACATTGCTTTTCGCAGTGTTTTTAACATTCTGCATAGTTTTTCGGTGTTTTTGAGCATTCTGTGCATTGTTTTTGCTGCCCCAGGGATGCTCCTGCTGCCCCTGGGATGTTC
Source organism: Onychostruthus taczanowskii (assembly GCF_017590055.1). NCBI lineage: Eukaryota > Metazoa > Chordata > Aves > Passeriformes > Passeridae > Onychostruthus > Onychostruthus taczanowskii. The sequence continues at coordinate 5,131,021 of NW_024503790.1, forward strand.
CTGTATTAACCATTCTCTACATGGTTTTTGCAGTGTTTTTAACCATTCTGTACATTGTTTTTGCAGTGTTTTAACCATTCTGTACATAGTTTTTGCAGTTTTTAAGCATTCTGTACATTGTTTTTACAGTGTTTTTTGGCATTCTGTACATCGTTTTTGCTGCCCCAGGGGTGCTCCTGCTGCCCCTGGGACATTCCTGTTTTAACCATTCTGTACATCGTTTTTGCAGTGTTTTAACCATTCTCTACGTCGTTTTTGCAGTGTTTTAACCATTCTGTACATTGTTTTTGCAGTTTTTAAGCATCCTGTACATGGTTTTTGAGCATTCTGTACATTGTTTTTGCAGTGTTTTTTGGCATTCTGTACATGTTTTTTACAGTGTTTTTGGGCATTCTGTACATCATTTTTGCTGCCCCTGGGATGTTCCTGTTTTAACCATTCTGTACATGGTTTTTGCAGTGTTTTTGGGCATTCTGTGTGTTGGCAGTGCCTGGCAAGCCCAGGACAGGGGGGAAGGGAAGCAGCCCCAAGTCCAGGCGCTGCTGGAGGCTGATCCCCCCTCTCCCTTCCCTGGGTCAGGGCACTGGGGCTGTTTGCTGTGGTTTCAGGAGTGATTTGCTGAGTGAGAGGGGCTGGGAGCTGCTTCTGAGCTCTGTGGTGTCCTCTGGGAGCTGTGGCAGCTGTGAAAAGTTGTGTTTGAGGGTCCCAGGGCGAGGGAGGAGATGAGAATCTTGACTCCATGTTTCAGAAGGCTGATTTATTCTATTATTGTATGATATTCTATTAAAATGCTAAATTAAAATTTAGTATAGTATTCTCTACTAAAAAGAATAGAGGGAAAAGGATCCATCAGAAGGCTGGAAAGGACAGGAATGGAATGATGACAAAATCTTGTGACTGCTCACAGGTGGCTGGGATTGGTCACCAAAAAAAAAAAACAATCCACATGGACTAATTGAAGCTGCACCTGTTGGCAAACCAACACCAGACCACATTCCACAGCCATCAAATAGTTAACTGTTTACATTTCTTTTCTGAAGCTTCTCAGCTAGAATAGGAGAAAAATCCTAGCAAAGGATTTTCATAAAAATATCATGGTGGCACCTGTGCTTTGCCAGGGGTGTTTGATAGGGAGGTTAACTCGCTGCAGCATTCTCCAGTTCCAAATTAGCAATATCAGTGATAACCCCAAATTTACTCCAACTAATATTAACAAAACTGTGGCATTCCCATGCCCTCTGAACAGAGAGAAGCTGTGAGAGAAGACATAAAAATTGTTTTTTCCTTCTTCTCTGCTTGCCTCACAGCTTCTCTCCGTTCAGAGGGCAGGAGAATACCACACAAAACTACAGTGGGATTTAATATTAATAATAAATAATCTAATAATTTATTATTATTAATAATAAAGTATTAAAAACCCCATCTGCAGTTGCTGACCACCCAAAGATGAATCCCACCGGTGATGATCTGCATTTTGCTTTGCAGAATTTTGGTTATTTCTTTTGCACCACGTTGGGGTGGCTGCCCTGGGCCTGGGGCTGTGGCAGCACCCTCAGCTCCTGGGGCATCTCCCTCCTAAAGCCACTTGGAAAGCCAAAAAACTTCCAGAGCGTCTCCCACTTGCTTTTGGTGAGGATCTGCTTTTTCTGAGCCGGTTTTTCCTTGGTGTTTTTGGCTGGTTTGGGAGCTCAGGCTGCCCTGGTGCCCGTATTTGTAGATTTTAGGTGGCCCTGAGGCTCTGCTGGGCAGTGTCCCTGCTCTGCTGGCCCAGCCGGGCGTTCCCCCGAGCTCTGAGAGGTGACAAATGTGTCACCTGGGCAGGTGAGGTGTCACCGCCGGGAGGGCAGAGCTGCCAGCACCCCCAGGGCGTGGGAGAGCAGCCGGAGCTGGGAAAACTCTGCTGGGCAAGGAAGGGGAGCTGGGCTGGGCTGAGCTGGGCTGGAGAAGCAGCTCAGAGCCAGGGCTGGCACCTGAGAGAGCTGCTGGCTGTGACAGGGACAGTTCCTGTGGCACATCAGCCTCAGGAAGGGGGGACAGCCTGGGGTGACAGGCAGAGGTGACAGACAGGGGTGACAGGCAGAGGTGACAGACAGGGGTGACAGCATGGGTGACAGCATGGGTGACAGCCAGGGGTTACAGCTATGGGTGACAGCATGGGTGACAGCCATAGGTGACAGGCAGGGGTGACAGCGTGGGTGAAAGCCACAGGTGACAGGCAGGGGTGACTACCAGGGGTGGCAGCCACAAGTGACAGCCTGGGGTGACAGCCTGGGGTGACAGAGAGGTGACAGACAGGGGTGACAGCGCGGGTGAAAGCCACAGGTGACAGCCATGGGTTACAGGCAGGGGTGACAGCCACAGGTGACAGGCAGGGGTGACAGTCACGCTCCCTGCAGGGGTGTGGCTGCTGGAGCTGATCCCCGGGTGAGCTTGGCACTCTCCATGCCAGTCTGTGGAGGCTCCAGGCTTTCCAAACCCCTGTGCCAGCCTGTCCAAACTCCCTGTGCCTGTGCCAGGCTTTCCCAACCCCCGTGCCAGGCTGTCCCAACCCCCGTGCCAGGCTCCCAGCCCGCTGTCCCTCCCTGCCCGGGCAGGGCTGTCCCCAGGGCTGGCCAGGACTGCTCCATCCCAGGCAGCAAAGGGTCCCTGTGCCAGGAGCTGGCTGCTGCCACGCACAGCAAAAACACCAAAGGGTGTCCTGGGGGAGCAGTGACACCTGGGGGGAGCAGGTGACACCTGGACAGAGCAAGGAGCCACCAAAAGAGCCCCGTGGGCTCCCAAGTGGCTGCTCCAGAGAGAGCAGGGCCCTGCTGAGCTCTGGTGTGTTTGCTCCTCGTCTCTGCCCTTCTGGGTGACCTTGGCTGTCTGTCCCTCCCAGGAGCAGGGCTGGCAGTGGTGGCAGGAGTGTCACCTGGGTGCCAGCAGCCTGCAGCAGGGCCCTGCCAGCCTCGGGCCAGCCCTGCTGCCCCAGGGATGCTCCTGCTGCCCCAGGGATGCTCCTGCTCTCCCAGGGATGCTCCTGCTCTCCCAGGGGTGTTCCTGCTCTCCCAGGGGTGTTCCTGCTCTCCCAGGGATGCTCCTGCTGCCCCAGGGATGGTCCTGCTGCCCCAGGGATGTTCCTGCTGCCCCAGGGATGTTCCTGCTGCCCCAGCGATGTTCCTGCTCTCCCAGGGATGCTCCTGCTACCCCAGGGATGTTCCTGCTGCCCCAGGGATGTTCCTGCTGCCCCAGGGGTGTTCCTGTTGCCTCAGGGATGCCCCAGCCCTGCTCCCTCAGGGCTCTGCCCCAGGATGGGAGGGATCTGTCCTGAGAGCAGAGCCTGGGGACGCTGCCATGCCCCAGGCTGGGCACAGGAATGTGTGAGGAGCCTGCTGAGAACATCCCCAGGGTCAGGCGGGGAGGGGACAGGGTGACTCTGCTTCTCCCCAGCCCCCCCGGGCCCCGGCTGAGCCCCAAATCCCCAGATCCCCAAATCCGGCCGCGGCTGCCCCGGGGCAGGGCTCGGTCCGGCCGGGATGTGGCGGCTGCAGCAGCAGCCCGGCACATGTGACGTGGCTGCCACTGTCACCTGCCCGGGAGGGAGCCGGGCTCGGCCGGAGCAGCGGCGCCTCCCTGTCCCCATCGCTGTCCCCATCCCTGTCGCTGTCCTCGTCCCTGACGCTGTGCTCAACCCCATCCCTGTCCCTGTTCCCCATCCCTGTCCCCATCCCTGTCGCTGTCCTCGTCCCTGACGCTGTGCTCAACCCCATCCCTGTCCCTGTTCCCCATCCCTGTCCCCATCCCTGTCGCTGTCCTCGTCCCTGACGCTGTGCTCAACCCCATCCCTGTCCCTGTTCCCCATCCCTGTCCCCATCCCTGTCGCTGTCCTCGTCCCTGACGCTGTGCTCAACCCCATCCCTGTCCCTGTTCCCCATCCCTGTCCCCATCCCTGTCGCTGTCCTCGTCCCTGTCCCCATACCTGTTCTCATCCCTGTCTCTGTCGCTGTCCCCATCCCCGTCCCCATCCCCATCTCTCTCCTCTCCCTGTTCCCGTCCCCATCCCCACCCCTGTCCCCCATCCTGTCCCCATCGCTGTCCCCATCCCTGTCCCCATCGCTGTCCCTATCCCTGTCCCCGTCCCCATCGCTGTCCCCACACCCGTCCCTGTCCTTGTGCCCATCCCTGTCGCTGTCGCTGTCGCCGTGTCCAGCCCCCCGCGCCTTTCCCCGCCGCGCTGTGGCTGCAGCAGCGCCGCTCACCCAAGGTCACCGCAGGGGACAATAGCGCTGGGGACAGCCCGGCAGCGACAGAGCCCGGAGCCTCCCCTGTGCCACAGCGGGCACACACGCCGACCTGTCTGTCTGTCTGTCTGTCACCCGAGCCGGGTGGCAGCAGAGCCACCGGGAGCTGCTTCGGGAGCTGCCGGCCCGGCTGGGCTGGGATTTCTGTCCCTGCCACTTCTGTCTGTCCCTGCCATCTCTGTCTGTCCCTGCCACTTCTGTCTGTCCCTGCCACTTCTGTCTGTCCCTGCCACTTCTGTCTGTCCCTGCCACTTCTGTCCCTGCCATGTCTGTCCCTGCCATCTCTGTCCCCTGTGGAAGCTCCAGCACAGCCAGGGTGGGCACAGCTCGGGATATTTTGGGGTCCCCTTAAAGGTCGGCACAGCTCGGGGAATTTTGGGATCCCCTTAAGGGTGGCTCGGGGAATTTTGGGATCCCCCGAGGGTGGGCACAGCTGAGGACAGGAGGTGGCACAGGGCCAGCCTGGCAGCAGCTGGAGCTGCCCAGGAATTGCCCTCAGGAATTATTTGATTCGTCCTTCTCTTGTGAATGATCACAGGCAGAGCCTGGGCTTGGCTGGTGAGGGGCACGTGTGGCACCTCTGTCACGGGGATTTGGGGACAGTGGGAGACGTGTGGTGGGATTTGGGGACAGTGGGAGATGTGTGCAGGGATTTGGGAACAGTGGGAGATGGGTACAGGGATTTGGGGACAGTGGGAGCTGTGTGCAGGGATTTGGGGACAGAGGGACACGGGAGGTGCTTGCCTGTGCTCATGGGACCCCTCCCAATCCTTTGGGGTTCCCCGTCCCTCCTGCAGCCCCTCCCCGGATTTCCCAGTGCCAGGAGAGGGACAATCCCCGTTCCCAGCCGGGGGAGCAGGGCACCCTCAGCCCTGCTGCCACCAGAGCTGCCACCTCCCGTCCCTCCCTTTCCCGGTGACAATGGGGGCTGCGGGGGCTGGTGGCCACCGCGGGGCCCGTGCCAGGCCCGTGCCAGCCCCGTGCCAGCCGAGGTGGCACCGGTGGCCCCGTTAGGGCACGGCTGAGGTCGAGGCTGTCTGGGGAAGGCTCTCGGAGCTTTGTTTGTGTCAATATTTGGACTTTTCTCAGCCGTGATTATGGAGCAACCTGCGCCTCATGAATATTCAGAGCATCAGAGCCTGCCGGGCTCTGCCAGGGGAGGGGACAGGGACGGGGACACGGGGACAGGGGACACTGGGACAGCCTGGACTGGGGGCACTGGGGGTGCCAGGGCTGTGCTGGTGGAGGGCAGTGGGGCTGGGCATCACCTGCATGGGGGTGTGGTCACTCCAGTGCCACCAGTGCCATCTGGGCAGGGACAGTGCCACCAGTGCCACCTGGGGCAGGGACAGTGCCACCAGTGCCACCTGGGCAGGGACAGTGCCACCTGGGCAGGGACAGTGCCACCTGGGGCAGGGCAGTGTCACCTGTGCCCATGCTGGGCAGGGACAGTGCCACCAGTGCCACCTGGGGCAGGGACAGTGCCACCTGTGCCACCTGGGGCAGGGACAGTGCCACCAGTGCCCATACTGGTATCATCTCCCCACACTTTAAAGGATTTAGACTCTGAGTTTAGGATGAAATATGGCTTGAGGTTTTCTGATTTATTTCTTGCTTGCTTTCTTGGATTTTGGGTTGTTTGGGGGTTTGTTTTTTTTGTTGTTTTTTTTTTTTTTTGAGATTTTGGGGATTTTTTTCGGGGGCTTTTTTGTTTTTGTTTGTTTGTTGGGGGTTTTGTTTGCTTGTTTGTTTCTTATTTATTTCTAAATGTATCTCACAAATTGTAGCCAATAATTATATTACAGCCATTATAGCCAGTAAGGATAAAAGGCCTAGACTCAGGGATTTTTGTGCTTTCCCTCCTTTTTTTTACTTTCCTCTGCTGCCAGCAGCTCAAAAAGCCAGGGCAGCTCTTCTGCTGCTGGGAGAGTGGGGGGTAAAACCAAACTAAGAATTCTCCCTGATTTTCCCCTTTTGCCCCTGTTTATGCCCAGGCCCCACGTGCACTATATGATCCTATACATTGTGCTTTCCCTCCTTTTTTATACTTTCCTCTCTGCCGCCAGCAGCTCAAAAAGCCAGGGCAGCTCTTCTGCTGCTGGGAGAGTGGGGGGTAAAACCAAACTAAGAATTCTCCCTGATTTTCCCCTTTTGCCCCTGTTTATGCCCAGGCCCCACGTGCACTATATGATCCTATACATTGTGCTTTCCCTCCTTTTTTATACTTTCCTCTCTGCCGCCAGCAGCTCAAAAAGCCAGGGCAGCTCTTCTGCTGCTGGGAGAGTGGGGGGAAAAACCAAACTAAGAATTCTCACTGATTTTCCCCTTTTCCCCCTGTTTATGCCCAGGCACCACGTGCACTATATGATCCCATACATTGTGCTTTCTCTCCTTTTTCATGTTTTCCTCTGCTGCCAGCAGCTCAAAGAGCCAGGGCAGCTCTTCTGCTGCTGGGAGAGTGGGGGGCAAAACCAAACTAAGAATTCTCACTGATTTTTGCCATTTTCCCCCCTTTTTGGCCAGGCACCACGTGCACTACTTGTGCTTTCTCTCCTTTTTCATGTTTTCCCCTGCCGCAAGCAGCTACAAGAGCCAGGGCAGCTCTTCTGCTGCTGGGAGAGTGGGGGGCAAAACCAAACTAAGAATTCTCACTGATTTTTGCCATTTTCCCCCCTTTTTGGCCAGGCACCACGTGCACTACTTGTGCTTTCTCTCCTTTTTCATGTTTTCCCCTGCCGCAAGCAGCTACAAGAGCCAGGGCAGCTCTTCTGCTGCTGGGAGAGTGGGGGGCAAAACCAAACTAAGAATTCTCACTGATTTTTGCCATTTTCCCCCCTTTTTGGCCAGGCACCACGTGCACTACTTGTGCTTTCTCTCCTTTTTCATGTTTTCCCCTGCCGCAAGCAGCTACAAGAGCCAGGGCAGCTCTTCTGCTGCTGGGAGAGTGGGGGGCAAAACCAAACTAAGAATTCTCACTGATTTTTGCCATTTTCCCCCCTTTTTGGCCAGGCACCACGTGCACTACTTGTGCTTTCTCTCCTTTTTCATGTTTTCCTCGGCTGCCAGCAGCTCAAAGAGCCAGGGCAGCTCTTCTGCTGTTGGGGATGGTGGGGAAAAAAAAAACAAACTAAGAATTCTCACTGATTTTCGCCATTTTCCCCCCTTTTTGGCCAGGCACCACGTGCACTATATGATCCCATACATTGTGCTTTCTCTCCTTTTTTATACTTTCCTCTGCTACCAACAGCTCAAAAAGCCAGGGCAGCCCTTCTACTGCTGGGGATGGTGGGGATAAAAAACCAAACCAAGAATTCTCACTGATTTTTCCCGTGACCCCCCATTTTTGGCCAGGCACCACGTGCACTATATGATCCCATACATTGTGCTTTCTGTCCTTTTTTATACTTTCCTCTGCTGCCAGCAGCTCAAAGAGCCAGGGCAGCTCTTCTGCTGTTGGGGATGGTGGGGAAAAAAAAAACAAAATAAGAATTCTCACTGATTTTCGCCATTTTCCCCCCTTTTTGGCCAGGCACCACGTGCACTACGTGATCCCCTACGACGGGGACCAGTCGGTGGTGGACTCCTCGGAGAATTACTTTGTGACCGACAATGTGACCAAGCAGGAGATCGACCTGATGCTGGGGCTGCTGCTGGGCTTCTGCATCAGCTGGTTCCTGGTGTGGATGGACGGCGTGCTGCACTACGCCGTGCGCGCCTGGCGCGCCAGCCGCCGCTACGGTACGCTGGCCTTCGTCCTCCTCTTCGTCGCCTTCAGCTTCCTCCTCCTCGTCTGCCTCATCTTCTTCTTCATAGTCTTCGTCTTCCTCGTCCTCGTCTTCCTCATCTTTGTCTTCATAGTCTTCATCATCTTCTCATCTTCTCATCTTCATAACCTTCCTGGTCTTCATCATCCTCTTCATCTTCATCTTTATCTTCATCTTCCTCTTCATCTTCATCTTCATCTTCCTCGTCCTTGTCTTCCTCATCTTCTTCTTCATCGTCTTCTCATCTTCGCATCTTCATCGTCTTCCTGGTCTTCATCATCCTCATCATCTTCATCTTCATCTTCATCTTCATCTTCCTCGTTTTCATCTTCCTCATCTTCAGCTTTCTCATCTTCATTGTCTTCTCATCTTCATCATCTTCATCTTCCTCATCCTCATCTTCCTCATCTTCTCCTTCATCGTCTTCTCATCTTCGCATCTTCATCATCTTCTTGGTCTTCATCATCCTCGTCATCTTCATCTTCATCTTCTTCATCTTCATCTTCCTCATCTTCATTGTCTTCTCATCTTCATCTTCCTCATCATCTTCATCTTCCTCATCCTCATCTTCATTGTCTTCTCATCTTCGCATCTTCATCATCTTCCTGGTCTTCATCATCTTCATCTTCATCTCCATCTTTGTCTTCATCTTCATCTACCTTGTCTTCATCATCCTCATGTTTATCTTCCTCATCTTCATTGTCTTCTCATCTTCTCACATTCATCTTCCTCATCATCCTCATCTTCATCTTCCTCATCCTTGTCTTCCTCATCTTCTTCTTCATCGTCTTCTCATCTTCACATCTTTATCATCTTCCTGGTCTTCATCGTCCTAATCATATTCACCTTCATCTTCATCATCTTCTTATCTTCTCATCTTCCTCATCTTCTCCTCTTCCTCCTCCTCCTCATCTTCTCATCTTTTTCCTCATCTCCTCTTCCTCCTCATCCTCCTGGGGACAGAGAATCCTGGGGATGGACACACAGCCCTAGGGGACAGAAAAACAGAGCCTTGGGGACACCGAGCCCTGGGGACAGACACACAGTCCTGGTGACACCGAGCCCTGGTGACACCGAGACCTGGGGACAGACACACAGCCCTGGTGACACAGCCCTGGTGACACTGAGCCCTGGTGACACCAAGGCCTGGTGACACAGCCCTGGTGACACCGAGACCTGGGGACAGACACACAGCCATGGTGACACAGCCCTGGTGACACCGAGACCTGGGGACAGACACACAGCCATGGTGACACAGCCCTGGTGTCACCAAGCCCTGGTGACATAGCCATGGTGACACCGAGCCCTGGTGACAGACACACAGCCCTGGTGACAGACACACACCCCTGGTGACACCAAGCCCTGGGGACAGACACACAGCCCTGGTGACACCGAGCCCTGGTGACACTGAGCCCTGGTGACACACAGCCCTGGTGACACAGCCCTGGTGACACCGAGCCCTGGTGACACCAAGCCCTGGGGACAGACACACAGCCTTGGTGACACCGAGCCCTGGTGACACTGAGCCCTGGTGACACAGCCATGATGACACCGAGCCCTGGTGGCACACAGCCCTGTGTCCCCGAGCCCTGGTGACACCGAGCCCTGGTGGCACCGAGCCCTGGTGACACCGAGCCCCTGGTGACACCGAGCCCTGGTGACACAGCCCTGGTGACACTGAGCCCTGGTGACACAGCCCTGGTGACACCGAGCCCCTGGTGACACCGAGCCCTGGTGACACAGCCCTGGTGACACAGCCCTGGTGACACCGAGCCCTGGTGACACAGCCCTGGTGACACCGAGCCCTGACCCGTGTCCCCGTTCCCCGCAGACTCCTCGTGGTCGTGGATCCCGCGCTTCTGTAAGCTGAAGGAGCTGCGCAAGCGTCACCCGCGGCAGTACGAGGAGCCCACGGGCAACATGGTGCACATCAAACAGAAGCTGTACCACAACGGGCACCCCAGCCCCCGGCACCTCTGAGGGACCCAGCCGGCTTTTAACCACACACAGGACTCCTCTTCCTCCCGGGAGCTGCCTCTGGATTGTCCCCAAGCCAGCCGAGGACACGGATTTCTTTTCGGGATGTCCGCGGGTGGACGCGCCACCATGCACAACTAAGCCGGTCCTGGGGCTTTGCACTGTGTTCCACGTTTTATTGTCAGACTCGTGTATATATGTAAAAAAAAAAAAACAAGACAAACAGGAAAAAAAAAGAGAGAAAAAAGAGATTTGCATTATAATTTCAACCCCCACCCCGTTTTCCTGGCTGTCCTGCGCATCCTGCTGGGAATGCTGGTCGAGGGATGGAGGTGGGACAGCGGCAAGAAGATGCAGAGTGTCTCCTCCAGGAGCTCCAGCCCCCCAAAATTTCTTTGCCCCTCCCGTGGCTGAAGGGCCTGGCTGGTCACAGGTTTGGATGGGGGGAAGGCACGGTGTCCCATTTTTGGGTTTTTTTTTTTGTTTTTGGTTTTTCACGTCCCGGGGCGTTGCTGCGGGGGAAGGAAGGGCTGGGAATGCGCCAGGGGTTTGTTGTTTGCGTTGCTGCCACTGAAACCTGCCTTAAGCAACCCCACCTCGGAGCCAGGGGACAGGGGCTGCTGCTGCTGCTGCTTTGGTGGCACCTTGGGTGGTGGCACCTTGGGTGGCACCTTGGGTGGTGGCAGGGCTGCTGTCTGTCACTAGAGGAGGGTGGGATGTGTCGGGTCTGATTCATCAACACCCCCCAGCCCTTGCCTGGGAGGAAAGGAGCTGCTCTGGCCCTCTTCCTGCAGGGTGAGCCTGGTTAAAACACCCCGAAAACCTGGTGAAAACACCCCAAAACCCCAAAGAGCAGAACAAAGGGGGCCCTGAGCAGGGTGAGCCTGGTCAAAACACCCCAAAGTCTGGTTAAAACACCCCAAAACCCAGCACAGAGGGAGCCCTGATCAGGGTGAGCCTGGTGAAAACACCCCAAAACCCCAAGAACAGCACAGAGAGGCCCCTGAGCAGGGTGAGCCTGGTTAAAACACCATGAAAGTCTGGCTAAAACACCCCAAAACCCCAAAGAACAGCACAGAGAGGCCCCTGAGCAGGGTGAGCCTGGTTAAAACACCCAAAAACCCCAAAGGGCAGCAAGAGGAGGTCCTGAGAAGCCTCTTCTTGTAGGGTGAGCCTGGTTAAACACCCCAAAAGCCTGGTGAAAACACCCCAAACCCCAAAACCCAGCACAGAGGGAGCCCTGAGCAGGGTGAGCCTGGTTAAAACACCCAAAAACCCCAAAGGGCAGCAAGAGGAGGTCCTGAGAAGCCTCTTCTTGTAGGGTGAGCCTGGTTAAACACCCCAAAAGCCTGCTGAAAACACCCCAAACCCCAAACCCCAGCACAGAGAGGCCCTGAGCAAGATGAACCTGGTTAAAACACCCCAAAAACCTGGTTAAAACACCCCCAAAACCCCAAAACCCAGCACAGAGGGAGCCCTGAGCAGGGTGAGCCTGGTTAAAACACCCAAAAAACCTGTTTAAAGCACCCCAAAACCCCAAAACCCAGCACAGAGGGGGCCCTGAGCAGCCTCACTCCTGCTGCACCCCCTTCTTGTGGGGCAGACACCAAGCCCAAATTCCTCCCCAAACGTCCCCAAAGTTGAGTTAATCCATGAGGAAGCTCCAAACGTGCTGCTGCTGGGGTGGGTTTTGGGGTGAGGATGGGGCCGAGGCTCCGAGGGCAGTGTCCCCACCCCAAAATCTCCTTTAGCAGGGGCTGTGGGGTGGCTGCTGCCTGGGCTGGGCTGGGCAGAGAGGATTTGTGAGCAGGGATAAAAAGGGAAATTCCACCCCCAGGAATCTGAACCCTCATCATTTCCCCTCCTTTCATCGTTTTGTGTCCTGTGGGTTGGTGCAGAAATGGGGAAAACATCCAGAACTAAAGGATTGCCAGAAAAATCTCTTTTTTTTTTTCTTGACACTCTCAGTGGCCTCCTGCTGTTTGATGGCAGGGAAAGGACACCACAACTCCTGCTCGCCCCTCCCTGCTCCAGTTTCTGTGTTTTGGGGTCATTTTTAAAATTCCCTATGCCCAGTTCAGTTAATTACAAGCCCCAGAACTGCCCAAATATTCCCATTTTTCTGCCATACCCACTTTTGTTATTCCCTAGTGCCTCTTGTCTTGGAGCCCCAGGTTTTTTTCTGGACCTGAATAATTTCCTGGTCCATATTTCTGTCTGTCTGTCTGTCATTCCTGGCTGTGATGTCCAAAATTCCTTAGGATCCAAGGAATGACTTTTCCTAGAGCAGTTATCAACAAGTGGGGACAACATTTTGTAGGGGAGAAAATTCCAATAGGAAAAGGACAAATATTGAGTCCCTGGAACTGTTATGTGAAAAAAGGGAGAAAAAAAAAGCGCTTTAAATCAATTTTTCCACTGACTAAACTCAGACTGAATGTAAAGCCTGGCTCTGCCCTGCTCCAGCAGCTGAGCTTGGTTGAAATATTAAAAATTAAGCAGTTTGAAATATTAAAAATTAAGCAGTTGGAAAGGGTGAAGTGGTGGCTCACACCTGTTAAGTTTGATCTGGTTGATCCATGGCAAAATTTCATAAAAAATTGAGGCTCTGGAAGAGGAGAAAAAAATTCTATATAATAAAAATGTTCCTGTTGTATAAAAAGAGATTTTTTTAAAAAATCTGCTGGGTCTGGAGCTCTCACCTTTTGAACCTTTCTCTTGCTCAAACTTAGGCAAAAAAAACCCAAAAAACAAACAAACAAAAAAAAAAAACAAAAAAAAACAAAAAAACAAAAAAACCCCCAAAAAACAAAACCAAAAAAATCCCAAAATAAGAAATATTCTCAGTGCAATTAAATGTACTGGGAATAATTCACTTTAATCCAGGGAAACCAGTCAGGTTTTGTGGAGCACACACAAAACCAGTGGGATTAATCCTGGAGAATGATCATTTTTTATTAATGAGGGCCAAAATTCCTTCCTGTGCAGGGAGAGAATCCTGACCCAACAGATCTGCACACCAAAAATACCCCAAAAACCCCCAAAATAGGAGAGTTTTCCCCAAAAGCCACAGGTCTGCCCTGCCTCCTCTTTGGGGAGCCAGGTGCCAAGACCCCAGAGAAGCAGAAGGTGAAGGAGGAAGCTGAGTTTGGGATGTTAGAGCTGAGTTTTGGGGTGTTAGACCTGGTTTTGGGATGTTGGAGCTACGTTTTGGGATGTTAGAGCTGAGTTTTGGGGTATTAGATCTGTTTTTGGGGTGTTAGAGCTGAGTTTTGGGGTCTTAGAGCCGAGTTTTGGGACATAACATTTGGCTTTCGGGTGTTAGAGCTGAGTTTTGGAGTGTTAGATCTGGTTTTGGGGTGTTAGATCTGGTTTTGAAATGTTGCAGCTGGTTTTTGGGGAGTTACAGCTGGTTTCAGATCTGGGTTTAGGGTTTCAGGTCCGGGGCTCAGATTTGGGTTTTAGGGTTTCAGGTCTGGGTTTCAGGGTTTCAGTGGGATGGAAAGCAGGGAATTGGATTGTCTGTGGTGTTAGATCTGGTTTTGGGGTGTTAGAGCAGGTTTTGGGGTGTTAGAGCTGAGTTTTGGGGTGTTAGAGCTGGTTTTGGGGTGTTAGAGATGGTTTTGGGGTGTTAGAGCTGAGTTTTGGGGTGTTAGATCTGGTTTTGAAATGTTGCAGCTGGTTTTTGGGGAGTTACAGCTGGTTTCAGATCTGGTTTAGGGTTTTAAATCTGGGTTTCAGCTCTGGGGTTAGGGTTTCAGGTCCGGGGCTCAGATTTGGGTTTTAGGGTTTCAGGTCTGGGTTTCAGGGTTTCAGTGGGATGGAAAGCAGGGAATTGGATTGTCTGTGGGACAGGGCCACGGAATTGTCTGTGGGACAGGGCCACGGAATTGTCTGTGGGACAGGGCCACGGAATTGTCTGTGGGACAGGGCCACGGAATTGTCTGTGGGGCAGGGACACGGGACTGCTGCTGCCACCCTGGGCTGGGTGAAGGTGACAAATCCCCGGAATTGTCTGTGGGGCAGGGACACGGGACTGCTGCTGCCACCCTGGGCTGGGTGAAGGTGACAAATCCCCTCAGCCCAGCTCCCTGGGGAGCCCAGGAGGACGAGAGGCAGAGAGTGAACTTCCTGAGGAAAAGGAGAGGAAAAACTCCAACAAAAAGGGGCAGGAGAGGAGAGAGGAGAGAGAGGAGAGGAGAGGAGAGGAGAGGAGAGGAGAGGAGAGGAAGGAAAAGGAAGCAGAGGAGAGGAGAGGAAGGAAAAGGAAGCAGAGGAGAGGAAGAAGAGGAGAGAGAGGAAGGAGAGGAAGAAGAGGAAAGGGAAGCAGAGGAGAGGGAAGCAGAGGAGAGGAAGAAAAGGAGAGGGAAGCAGAGGACAGGAAGAAAAGGAGAGGAAAGCAGAGGAAGAAGAGGAGAGGGAAGCGGAGGAAAAGGAAGCGGAGGAGAGGAAGAAGAGGAGCAGAAGAAAAGGTGAGGAAGAAGAGAAGAGGGAAGCAGAGGAAGCAGAGGAGAGGGAGCAGAGGAGAGGAAGAAGAGGAGAGGGAGCCGAGGAAGCAGAGGAGAGGGAGATGTGGCAGAGCCAGGACAGCTGCTCGCCCTGCCGGGCTGTGGGGAGCCTGCTGTGTGTCCGTGTGTCCTGAGCTGTCTGTGTGTCACCGCGTGCCCCGCACGGAGCCCGTCCCCCCTCTGTCACCCATTTCTGTCCCAAAATGGGTGTCCTGGCGCTCCCAGCAGGGTCCCTGCACTCACTCCGGGGAGGTTTTTCACTCCTGAAACACCTGGGGTGCTCTTTGCCCTGATCGTTCATCCTTTTTTTCTTTTTTCTTTTTTTTTCTTTTTTTTTTTCCCTGCACCCAAACCACTTCTGCGTGCATCAGGCAGGGACAGGCACAGCCCAGACTCCAAGAGAGAGAGAGAGATTAAACTCTGCTCTGAGTCTAACCACAGAATCATCTCTACTGTGGTTGAAAAGCAATAATGGCTAATTTTATTTTTTTTAAATTTATTTATTAAATCCACTTGCACAGGCAGATTTCACCCAGGGCTTTGTGCTCTGCAGTGGCTGAGGGGAGCAGCTGGAGGTGCAGAGAGCTTGGGGTGGGGGAGGCAATAGAAAAAGCACACTGTGATTTTATTTGGGTCAACAAGTGAGTGTATTTCAGCCATTCCTTCCCTTTCAACAAGATGTTTGTATAATAGAGAACCAGTCCAGCTCCTGGAACCAAGCCCATCCTTTGCTGTTTGTCAGTAAAATAGTTTTTTGCATGTTTTGCATCTGAGTGGTTTTTTTTTTCCCCCCAAACCTTTGAACCCAGTGAATCCTTCAAAAATTGGGGCACCCCCAGAGCAGCAGCTCCCCAGTTTTTGGGCAGGGGGGGTGACAGGGGGCTGGGAAGGTGTGGGGAGAGCTGTCCTGACCTCTGAGGAAGGGCTGTGGGATTCCCCCAGTTCTGGGACAGATTTTTGGCTCCTGCTGGCTGGGGAAACAGGGAAGCTCCGAGATCCAAAACTGATTCAAAAGGAAAATATTTCACTGTTCAATTTTGGGTGCAAGCTGCCTGCAGAGAGGAGCCTGAGCCTCTGGTGCCCCTGGAGAAGGGCAGGAAAAGCAGGAAAAGCAGGAAAAGCAGAGGAATTTCAGGCCCTTTGGTACAGAAAAGAGAAATGGGATCATTTCCCATCCCAGCAGGACTGAGATCTGCAGCCATCTCCAACATCTGCTCCTTGCTGGCCCCACAGAGCAGCTCCGAGCCCGCCTGGGGCTCCCACCCTGCACAAAAATGCTGCTGCAGGATCTGTCCCGCCGCTGTGGGCACACCTGGGCACACCTGAGCACACCTGGGCACACCTGAGCACACCTGCGCACACCTGGGCACACCTGAGCACCCCTGGGCACATCTGGGCACACCTGGGCACCCCTGGGCACACCTGGACACACCTGAGCGCACCTGGGCACACCTGAGCACACCTGCGCACACCTGGGCACACCTGAGCACCCCTGGGCACATCTGGGCACACCTGGGCACCCCTGGGCACACCTGGACACACCTGAGCGCACCTGGGCACACCTGAGCACACCTGCGCACACCTGGGCACACCTGAGCACCCCTGGGCACATCTGGGCACACCTGGGCACCCCTGGGCACACCTGGACACACCTGAGCGCACCTGGGCACACCTGAGCACACCTGCGCACACCTGGGCACACCTGAGCACCCCTGGGCACATCTGGGCACACCTGGGCACCCCTGGGCACACCTGGACACACCTGAGCGCACCTGGGCACACCTGAGCACACCTGCGCACACCTGGGCACACCTGAGCACCCCTGGGCACATCTGGGCACACCTGGGCACCCCTGGGCACACCTGGACACACCTGAGCGCACCTGGGCACACCTGAGCACACCTGCGCACACCTGGGCACACCTGAGCACCCCTGGGCACATCTGGGCACACCTGGGCACCCCTGGGCACACCTGGACACACCTGAGCGCACCTGGGCACACCTGAGCACACCTGCGCACACCTGGGCACACCTGAGCACCCCTGGGCACATCTGGGCACACCTGGGCACCCCTGGGCACACCTGGACACACCTGAGCGCACCTGGGCACACCTGAGCACACCTGCGCACACCTGGGCACACCTGAGCACCCCTGGGCACATCTGGGCACACCTGGGCACCCCTGGGCACACCTGGACACACCTGAGCGCACCTGGGCACACCTGAGCACACCTGCGCACACCTGGGCACACCTGAGCACCCCTGGGCACATCTGGGCACACCTGGGCACCCCTGGGCACACCTGGACACACCTGAGCGCACCTGGGCACACCTGAGCACACCTGCGCACACCTGGGCACACCTGAGCACCCCTGGGCACATCTGGGCACACCTGGGCACCCCTGGGCACACCTGGACACACCTGAGCGCACCTGGGCACACCTGAGCACACCTGCGCACACCTGGGCACACCTGAGCACCCCTGGGCACATCTGGGCACACCTGGGCACCCCTGGGCACACCTGGACACACCTGAGCGCACCTGGGCACACCTGAGCACACCTGCGCACACCTGGGCACACCTGAGCACCCCTGGGCACATCTGGGCACACCTGGGCACCCCTGGGCACACCTGGACACACCTGAGCGCACCTGGGCACACCTGAGCACACCTGCGCACACCTGGGCACACCTGAGCACCCCTGGGCACATCTGGGCACACCTGGGCACCCCTGGGCACACCTGGACACACCTGAGCGCACCTGGGCACACCTGAGCACACCTGCGCACACCTGGGCACACCTGAGCACCCCTGGGCACATCTGGGCACACCTGGGCACCCCTGGGCACACCTGGACACACCTGAGCGCACCTGGGCACACCTGAGCACACCTGCGCACACCTGGGCACACCTGAGCACCCCTGGGCACATCTGGGCACACCTGGGCACCCCTGGGCACACCTGGACACACCTGAGCGCACCTGGGCACACCTGAGCACACCTGCGCACACCTGGGCACACCTGAGCACATCTGGACACACCTGAGCACACTTGGGCACATCTGGGCACATCTGGGCACACCTGGGCTCGTCCCAGGCTCGGTGCAGGCAAAGCAGAGCAGAAAATGAACCCCAGCACCCAAGGGAGACTGTGAGTGGTTTGCCCAGGAATCCATCAGGGAATTGTGGGGATTTTTTTTTTTTTTGGGAATAAAATTGGGGGTTTTTTGGGAATGGATTTGGGGATTTTTTGGGAATGGATTTGGGAAGTTTCTGGGTATTTGGGGGATTTTTTGGGAATAAAATTGGGGGTTTTTTGGGAATGGATTTGGGGATTTTTTTGGGAATAGATTTGGAGGGTTTTGGGGGAATTTTTGGGGATTTTTTGGGAATGGATTTGGGGAGTTTCTGGGAATTTTGTGGACTTTTTGGGAATAAAATTGGGGATTTTTTGGGAATGGATTTGTGGATTTTTTTTGGGAATGGATTAGGGGATTTTTTTGAGAATTTTGGGGATTTTTTTGGGAATGGATTTGGGGAGTTTCCGGGAATTTGCTCTCCAGCACAAAACACCATTCATAAATGGGAAAGAATAAAAGAATAAATTGCTGCTGGCTCATCCTCCGGCCCTGCCTGCAGTGGAGCCACCCCCTCGGGGACACTGGTGACCCTGGAGGTGACAGGGAGCCAGGGACAATCCCTGCACTGAAATCTGGGATGGGGCAGGAGGTCAGGGGGACAGGGAGCTTTCTGTCCCTGCTGCCACTTCATGGGACAGCAGCAGGGCATGGAATCACCTCCAGGAAAAGGAATCACCTCCAGGAGATGGAATCACCTCCAGGACAAGGAATCACCTCCAGGACAAGGAATCACCTCCAGGACAAGGAATCACCTCCAGGACAAGGAATCACCTCCAGGACAAGGAATCACCTCCAGGACAAGGAATCACCTCCAGGACAAGGAATCACCTCCAGGACAAGGAATCACCTCCAGGACAAGGAATCACCTCCAGGACAAGGAATCACCTCCAGGACAAGGAATCACCTCCAGGACAAGGAATCACCTCCAGGACAAGGAATCACCTCCAGGACAAGGAATCACCTCCAGGACAAGGAATCACCTCCAGGACAAGGAATCACCTCCAGGACAAGGAATCACCTCCAGGACAAGGAATCACCTCCAGGACAAGGAATCACCTCCAGGACAAGGAATCACCTCCAGGACAAGGAATCACCTCCAGGACAAGGAATCACCTCCAGGACAAGGAATCACCTCCAGGACAAGGAATCACCTCCAGGACAAGGAATCACCTCCAGGACAAGGAATCACCTCCAGGACAAGGAATCACCTCCAGGACAAGGAATCACCTCCAGGACAAGGAATCACCTCCAGGACAAGGAATCACCTCCAGGACAAGGAATCACCTCCAGGACAAGGAATCACCTCCAGGACAAGGAATCACCTCCAGGACAAGGAATCACCTCCAGGACAAGGAATCACCTCCAGGACAAGGAATCACCTCCAGGACAAGGAATCACCTCCAGGACAAGGAATCACCTCCAGGACAAGGAATCACCTCCAGGACAAGGAATCACCTCCAGGACAAGGAATCACCTCCAGGACAAGGAATCACCTCCAGGACAAGGAATCACCTCCAGGACAAGGAATCACCTCCAGGACAAGGAATCACCTCCAGGACAAGGAATCACTTCCAGGGAGAGGGGCAAGGACTGGCTTGGCAAGGCAGGATTAGGGGAGTTGGGAGCAGCAGGGCTGGGGATGAAATAACAGCACAAAGTGTGACAGGTGACAGTTTTTTTCTTATTAAAAATATTCTAATGATTTTATTCTAATTCTTATTAGTCTTTAATTACTATCAACAAATTTCTTCTTATACCTTTTTAAAATTTAAAATTTTTACTTTTGCCTGGGGAGGGAATTGCAGGTTTAGGGCACAGTCAGGGATTGGAATCCCTAAAATCATTCCTTGGCAGGGGGGGTTTAGCAGTGGCTCTGCTCAGCTCCCATCTCCTGGGGTTTGACAGAAATAATTTTAGTCAAATCATAACTGGAATTATTTCTGTCCAGCCCCAGGAGATGGGAGCTGAGCAGGAAAGGGAAAGCCTGGAATAACTAATCCTGAGCCAGGATTAACCAGGAATAACCAGTCCTGACTGAAGGACAACTGACACCTAGGCTGAAAGGGAAGGGGAAAAAAGGGGGGTTTGAGTAATTTTAATAATCCTGAACACCAAATGTGTGGTTTGGCTGGACAGAGATTCCCTCCCCAGCCCACAGCAATGCACAGGGCCACAAAAATTAAGAGCAGCTTCTCAAGTGCCTCTCCACGTTCTGCCAAGGGAAAATAGCAGGGAATTTTGTGGGGGATGCTGGCAGCCCGGGCAGGGAGGGTTTGCAGCCACAGGAATTATTTCCTGGTGTCCCACAAGGACAGGGACAAGAGGAAATGATTCTCTCACCAGCTCCTGCCAGGGAAGAGCTCAGGATGGACCAAGTGGGGCTGGTGGCAGCTCCTGGGTGAGAACAGCTCAACAAGCCGCTCAAGGGCACAGATTTAGGTCAGGCCAACGTGCTTGAGCTGTGTAGCTACAGAAGAGGCCTCAGAGCAGAGCACAGAGTTCAAATCCAGTTCAAACACAGAGAAAAAAAAAATCAGGAGATTTTCTAACCAGTCTCTCATATGCACAGAAGAACAAATGTCATCTCATCAAGACAGGCTCGTGCTCAGGGTTTGACAATGGCACATTTTCCCAGCTGTTCCAGAAATGCAGCAGAAAATTTGTGTGGCAGGAGGAGCCTGATGGCAGCAGTGGGAGCAAACAAGTCCCACTCATCTCTCTCTTCAGACCATGCTGCATCTGTGTGCCCCAAACTCATCTCTCCACAGGAAAAAGTGGTTTAGTTGGGGGAAAAATATGTGGGGCTGCTCTCAGACTATTTGTGTTGACTCCAACTCAACCAGTGAATCCCCCCCAAACCACATTTCTAAGAAAAATTTATTCTGAAGGGTAACTCAAGTGAGCAAGGAGCTGTGTCATGGGCAGGATCTGGGGATAAAAGGGTGAGAAATGGAGCACAAACCCTACAAATGTCACTGTGTGGGAGTGTCAGGCTTGGACAATCCCAGGTTTCCACAGGTGCTGGGACACTGCAGCAACAGCTCAGGAGGATTTGGGGTCAGGCCATAGAGACCAACACAGCCAGTGGTGTTTCACCAAGGGGTCCTTTAATAAATTCAGTTGTTTGTACCTTATTGAACCCTTTTTTTTTTTTTTTGTTTTCTGGTGCACTTCAAAACCACGAGACCCAGGCAGGCTGAGGCAGCAGCTCCTCCCTGGCACACAGGGCTGCTCTCCACCAAACCTTCCCCTTTTCCCTCTGCTCAGGTGAATCTCTCACACCGGTGTCCCCTTGGGGAAAGGCAGCAGGGGGTTCCTGGCAGTCTCTTTGTTTGCTTCAGCACCTTCTGTTTTCAGCCACTCCATCTTCTGCCGGTGCTGCCGCACGGCGTCGGCCACGCGCGCGTCCATCATGGCCTCGGTCAGCACGCCGTCCTCCGAGGCGTAGGCTGCTGCCTGTGGGGACAGGGACACCTCAGACAGCTCAGGGGTGGCGTGTCCCACCATCAGGGGACATCCCAGGGACATCCCTGTCTGCTGTTCCCTTCCCCACGTGGGATTTCCCCCACAAGGTTCTCATTCCTAGGGGCGCGCAGAGATCACCAAGGAGCTCTGCCCATCTCTGCATTTCCTGGGAACCAAATCCTCTGTTTCCAGAAGAAAAGATCCCACATTTTGCTCCTTTAAATCTCCTCTCCTGCTCTAAAACAGCTGCATGTGTGAAGCCTGGTTTCCAGAAGAAAAGATCCCACATTTTGCTCCTTTAAATTTCCTCTCCTGCTCCAAAACAGCTGCATGTGTGAAGACAATAAAGTGAAGAGAGGTGGGTGCAGGAGGGTGATGGAACAACTCCATCCAAAGCAACAAAAAATTGTTTAAACACTTGCACAGCAGAACAAACAGCAGTGCTGGGGGGAACATGGGCAACGTGGTGCCTCTAAAATGATGTTTAATGTGCCTCTAAAATGATGTTTAATGTGCCTTGTCCTGCTTTCCTCATGCACTCCCTCAGGAACATCCCCTGCATCACTTGTGTGCTGTGGCAGCTCCCACCCTGCTCTGATGCCCACAGGAGCTGCCCAGTCCAGTTCTGCTGGCACAGGCAGCACAGAAGTGACCACAGCTCCTTGTGGGAAGGGCTGGCAGCTCCTGCCACCCCTGTCCCACAGGGGAACAGGCCCGTGGGGCAGCAGAGGGACTGTCCCTTGTGCAGGGGACACACATGACAGCTGAGCTGGTGGCACAGCACACGAGGGAAGGATGCTTGTGCTGTCAGCTGCACCCATCTCCAAGGTAACAGAGCAGCCCCCGAGCTGCAGATTTCTAAATCTGGTTCCTCCCTCTGCAAGTGCTCCCGTGAGCAGCTCGGGGAATGAGGGAGCTTGGCTGTAGAGAGATTCCTTGGCTGCACAGGGATCCTTTGGCTGTACAGAGATCCACTGGCTGTACAGGCATCACTTGGCTGTACAGAGATCCACTAGTTGTACAGAGGGTTGTACAGAGATCCACTAGCTGTACACAGATCCCTTGGCTGTACAGGGATTCCTTGGCTGCACAGGAATCCCCTGGCTGCACAGAGGGTTGTACAGAGATCCCCTGGCTGCACAGGGATTCCTTGGCTGTACAGAGGGTTGTACAGAGATCCCTTGGCTGCACAGGGATCCCCTGGCTGCTCACAGATCCCCTGGCTGCACAGGGATCCCCCCTGGCTGCACAGGGATTGGGATGAGGGGAGGGAGCCCTGCAGCTCCCCACCCTGCCTGGCCCTAAGAGCCCCAAACCTCACCCACACCCTGGACTGTCAGGTGCCAACCCTCCTGTCCCCTGTCCCAGTGACTTTAACTTGGATTTCAGGACACACTGCAGCGGTCCTGAGGCACCACACACAGGCTCCATCAATTACTGATGGTGCAGAACACCAATTCCAGCCAGGAACGAGCCCGACAGCAAAAGCAGCACAGGAACAAACTCAGGTGTGACCCTTTCACAGCCCCTGCCCAGGGATGTCCATGGGGCAGAAGACAAAGCCCAGGCTGAGCTGTTGCTCTGCCACCACCACAGGGTTAGAGCTGCCTGCTACATCAGTGAGGAGATGCAAGGAGAAAATATTTCTCCTCCCCACTGAAGGAGTAGAGCTGCCTGCTACATCAGTGAGGAGATGCAAGGAGAAATACCCCACTGAAGGACAAATAATATTTCCAGAATAAGCACAAGGTCCTCAGGCTGGTTTTCAGGCTCCTCTAACCTATTTTTCAGCCTTTTTTTTTGGAGGGGAAGTGGTTAGACCACCAAAAGTCTCAGGTTTTTCCTGCCAGCACCATCAGATCCTTTCCCTGTGCAAACCCTTTGCAATCCCTCCTCCAGGCAGCACTGACAAGTCAGGCTGCTGCTCCTGCTTAAAACCAGGAGTAAAGCTTGGCCTTGGGAAGGGGAAGGTCTGTAAAGAGACAATTCTCTATTTATTATTATTTATTCTCAAAGGTTTTTGTGCTGCTCTCACTGCAGGATCCTCACCACTGAGGCTGCCACAATCTGCCAAATATTCCCACAGCACCTCTCAGGGGAACACTGCAAAGGTTTTGTTCAGACCTCCCTCACCCCCTTCACATTTTTATTTTTGGTCACAGGTTTGCTCAATGCAGCCCTGGTGGGGTGGTTAAAAATGAGAAAAGAGCTTTCCTGGGATGCATTTTTGTGCTTGCAGAGCTCAGGGAGGAAGGATGCTTTGCCTGCCCATCCAGCCCAGAGTGGAACCTCCTGCAAAGCTGTGCAGTTCATGCTCTGCTGATTTTCTCAATGACTTTCTATTTTTAGAAAGCCTTAGGCCCTTGCTGTCAAGAAAGCAAATGGGAGAAGCAGCTGCCCCTTCTGGGAGTAGCTTGCACACACATAAAAATGGTACCAAGCTTCATTTATATTCATACCTCTGCCTCCTGCATGGGCAAATTTTAACCCATTTTCTCCAGTGCAGCAATTCCTGTTTTATCCCTCAAATCTAATTATGAAATAATTGTGTTTGGTGAGGATGGAACAGATGACAAGCCAGCCTGAATGACCTCATGTTTCATTTCAGCCAAGATTTGTGGTTTGTTTGAACCTGGCCAGACTCATCTGTATCATTTAAATCCCATTTATAATGAAAGTAGCCTGATGAAAAAAAATAAATAAATAAACCACAAAAATACAACAGCTATTTTTAAAATATAAACAAGGTTCAGGGAGTAAAATAAGAGGCATTTATGTCAGTGGCATAAAAGGCAAGGAAATGACAGGAAGCTCACACTGGGACATAAAACTCCTGGGAATTCTCCTGAAATGCTGCCAAAACAGTTTTCCAAGATTACAGCCTGGAACAGTGAAAGGTTGCTTTTAGGTTTTGACATTTTATCTAAAGCACATCAGCAGCTTTGAGCACAGGGCTGGGAAGTCTGCACACGACTGGAGACAGAGCTGAGGGGAATTTTTAAGGTGAAAATGCACCGAGTCCATGCTGGAGCCATAAAGGGCAATGGAAAAGCACAAGGACAAAAGGGAACGCTCAGACTTCTGCAGAAGAGATTAAAATGGATTTTTAGCACGCACACTCTTGCCTGTGCCAGACAGCAATATTTTTCCCAGTGCTAGAGGTTACACTCTTGGCTTTTCTGCTTCTTATTTTGATTTTTTTTTTCTGCTGTTGGTAAATTCAGGACAGCCAGAGCCAGACTGAAAGAGCAGTGGGTTAGAGCTTCGTGTGAGTGACAGCCAATCCATCTCCAATGCAGCTCAGGGTGGGGTTAAGCTGCCTCTGAAAGCTGCAGCTCAGTTTTACTGAGATGGTTTTTCAAGGCAATATTGGCAGGAGAATCCTCGTGGGAACTCCCTGCAAGGGCACAGGACAGAGAGGCCACTGCTGCTGGCCCAGGGAAGATGCTTGGGATGCTTTCACCCCCTAAAGCTTCAGAATTTCCCCCAAAACCATCTCTGGGATGCAGTTCGTGATCCCAGAGGCTCCAAACTCCACCAGGGCCACACAAACCTTCCTGTGGGCAGGATTAAGGCTGAGGTGTGCACTCAGAGGGGCTGCTCAAGCAGGCACAGGGTGAGGAGATGGGCTCTGACCCCTGCAGGGCCCAGAGCTGGACCTGGATGATCCCTGGGGGCTTTTCCCAGCTCAGGATATTCTGTAATCAGGTTATTCCCCACCTTTGGCAGGCAGCACCTTGAATGAAAAGGGAATTAAAAGACCAGAAATGATCTATTGATGTGAGATATAAGAAATACAGAGTGTATTTCACCACCCAGCCTGATGAGGATTTTTGGGAGTCATTTCTGGTTCCTCCAGCCCCTACCTACCCCGAGCACTGTAGCTATGCAGTTAACTCATCTTGCCAAGCTATTTTTATCTCTGCTCAGCTCCCTGACCCAGTTCAGAGCACAGCCATCCACAGGGGTGCACCAGCACCACGGGAAGGAGAGCAGGAAGGCAGGAAAACACTGCCAGAAAGGCTTGAAAACTGCAGCCTTAAACCTTCCCTGGTCCTACAGAGAGTCAGCAGTGCTAAAACAGGGCCTAAAATGCCAACAGCACCCAGGAGAGCAGCTGGGGGTGAGGAAATTCACCTGCCTGGAGAGGGGCTTTGCCCCCAAAGCTGCTGAGGCAAACCCAAAGGCAGGGGGACACGTCCTGCCAAAGTTCCTGGCAGGAACAGCAGCTCCAAGCTCCAAATTCCCCGTCCAAAAAATGGACAACAAGTCACAGGTTTTCATATTTTTGTAAGTTTGGTTCATTTGCATATTGGGGTTTAATCTTCCAATTACAGCTTCAGGTAATGAAGGAATTTATTCTGAGTTTGCTCCCCCCAAATTCATTTTTGTTTAATTTTTTTTGGGGGCCTGAGGCAGTGAGGTGCCAGGCCTGGAGAGGAATTGTTGTGTCTGCCCCAAAGGGGGAAGCAGCAGCTCCCTCTGTCCATGGAATTTAGAGTTCTACACTAAAGAACTGCAGCATTATAAATAGATGAAAACCACAAAAGCTCAAATCACAATCAGGCATCACAAGTGAGTGAAGAAGAATTCCCAGAGCATCAACAGCTCCCAGACAATTCTCATCCCAGCCTGGATGGCCTCATGTCCAGTGATCCCTGGCACATCCCCCTGCCCTTCCTGACCCACAAGAAATGAGCTCCCTTTGATTTTCACTTTGATTTGCACTTTGATTTTCACACAAATGAAGTTTCTTGCTACATCCAAGCATCTCTAATAATTTCTCCCCATTCCCCTCTCCTGAGTGGTTTTTATTTAAAGCTTTGAGTGTTTCATGAGAGCAGAGAGGAGCACAACAACTTCCTGCAGCAATTTCACATCAAACCTTGTTAACAGTGCTGGCAGCACGAGGTACATTTTTAAAAGCTGTCAGGGAAAATTAGTCACCCCCACCTTTTTCCTTCCTTCACCAGCACTTAAAGGATAAATGATAAAAGCTGAGGTCATTCCTGGGGAGAAATGACAAACTTGCTGATAAGGGGTGATAAAAAGCAAAGGATCATTTATCACAACTTCTTATTACAGGAAATAGTTGGCAGCAAAGCCTTTCACATACGTGGGGCAGATGACAGCACACATTTTGAAATATGATTCAATATCACAAAAATTATACAGGAAAATTAACCAGCTGTGTGCTACCAAAGAGTAAAATAAGAACTAACAGCACTCAAATTGGACCTCAGCTCATGACTGCTGCAATCAAAATTAATTTATACTAGAAAGGATAAATATTTATGTTCCTTAAAAGGTGGAAAATCAGTGGTAGAAGGAATGAAATGCACAAACTTCGTCAGATGTTTGTGAGCTGCTAAACTAAATTAAACATTTAAGAACTAAACAAAAAGCCACTTTGTTTTTACAAGCCCTGAAAGGAAGCTGACATGAGTAGGCTACATGACACACAAATTGGAGCACATTCCTTCAGTTGGTATTTCCAGGTTAGTTTATGAAAATACACAATCCAGTAAGAAACTGGCAGCTGTGACAAAAAAAGGTGAAAACCTGATTTAAATAAAAAAACCCCAGCACTAAAGTTTGCTAAGCACGGGGATAATTGTACTCCAAGTGAGTGCATTTCTTATTTTTATGCATGGAACAAATATCTATGGTTTTTTTCAGCTCCAATTCCAGCCAGTTTTGTTTCTTTAATAGCTCAAATTGCAATGAAAGGTTTGGAACAAAGGAGGATGGTTCAGGGCCCTAATGGGGCACCAACATCAGGCTTTGTTCTGCTGAACTTCCTGAGCTGGAGCATGAGTGTGGCCAGCAGGGACTGCCCAAACTGCCCCCAAACTCACCTGCTTGACCCAAATTCCACAAGGGATTGCCCACTAGGATTATCAAAACTGCTCCTGTGTATGGGATGGGGAATTGTGCTGATATTGCAACACCCACCCCAGAGCCAGCAGGGAGCTGGTACCACCCTATGGACAAATGGAACTTGCACAGGGAGAGGAGCTGAGACTGCAGGATCAAAGCCTGAAGCTTCCCAGGAGGGGAAAGGAAAAGGGAAAGGAAGGGGGAAAGGAAGGGGGAAAAGGAAGGGGGAAAAGGAAGGGGAAAAGGAAGGGGAAAAGGAAGGGGAAAAGGAAGGGAAAAGGAAGGGGAAAAGCCCCACTCACCTGCCATGCCACAGCAAGCTGGGAGATCTCCCGGCCGGACATGCCCTCGGTCAGCCTGGCAATCTCTGAGCACTTCTTGCCATAATCAAACTGGGCCAGCTTCAACCTCCTGAAAGGCAGAACAACCTTTTGGCTGATGTGTAGCTCCTACAGATTCCTGCTTGCATTACTGCCTCCTGAATTTTAAGGGCACAACAAAAAAATCTGGGATGGCATCGCACTGAGACAGCAAGAGGCACCTCCCAAGTCTTTTGCTGCTTGTTGAAAGTGGGTTTGTAGACAGAATACACAGGAAAGGGGATGAGGGAAAACAAAGAAAGAAAGGGAATTCCCCAAGGTGGGAGAGCTGGGAGGGGTACTCACTGTTTGCCCTCTGTGGCTGGCTTCAGGACGTGCTGGTCGAAATACATCCTGACGAGCCGCTCGCGCTCCTCCAGCTGGGGCAGCTCAAAGTTCACCATCTCATCTATCCTGTCATTGATGGCCCAGTCAAACTGCTCAGGCTGGTTGCTTGCTTATACAAGCATAAACCTGGAATTAGGGGAAAAAAAAAAAAAAATAAAGGATAGACTGACAAAGCCATAAAAATAAAAATCGATGAGGTAAGTCTGAGCGTCGGGAGCTGCCGTGGTTGGGATCCAAGATGTTTCATCACCTGAAGAAAAAAACTTGGATTCCTTAGAAATAGCTTTAACAGCATCTCAAGCAGCACACTAAAATGTGTTTTGGGCTGTTTAGAACAGTCTGAAGTTTGCAGCCCAAGCTCTGCTCCACGGTACAGATGTGCTGCTCCAGGTCCTGCTGCATTTTGGAGCTGGAAACTCTTTTTTTTTTAATTGCTTTGTAATGATGCTTCTTCCCTGTGCCAATACTTTAATGCTTTAATTGATGTCACCAGTTTAACAGTGCCTAATAATTTGAAATGGGCTTTTAAGCACAGCTATTGGAATATTGATGTTCCTGCTGTCTGGCTGAATCATTGGCTACAAGGGGCCGTGTTCTCTGCTGTCACTTTTGGAGATAACTTGGCCAAGACAAGTCTGTGGCTTTTCCACCAACAAAGACTTGCAGAAACACAAGCCTGGATTAAGGACTGCCATGCAGCCTGATATTCAGCCAGCCAGCTACCCCACAAGATGATTTTGGGAAGTTGAAAGGCAGCAATTCCCAATGCTGGAGGAAGAGCTCTCCTCAGGGTCTCACCAAAGCACCCCATTTACACAGCCCATTTCACCCATTCCACTGAGCTCCCACTCATGGATGCAGGGCTGCTCCTTGCCCAGAGCAGCAATAAGGCTGCTCAGAAGTAAAAAAAAGCAGTGCATGAATCACCAGGGCATGTTCAGTGTCCTCAGATGGCTCATGGTTGAAATCGGGGCTGAATTCAATGTGAGAGCTCATTGAGAACGAGAGCTCAGCTCTTCTGGGCATCCCCAGCACCCCAAAAAGCACCCCCAGAGTGCTCCAAAGCAATTCAAAATCAGGGGAAAGAAAAAAACATCCCCAGCACCCAAAAAGCAGCCCTTCTTCAGAGCTCTTCTGAGGTAATTTAACATCACCGGAAAGAAAAAACATCTCCAGCACCCAAAAAACATCCCGAGAGTTCCTCCAAAGCAATTTAAAATTAGGGGAAAGAAAAAAACATCCCCAGCACCCAAAAAGCAGCCCTTCTTCAGAGCTCTTCTGAGGTAATTTAACATCACCGGAAAGAAAAAACATCTCCAGCACCCAAAAAACATCCCCAGAGTTCCTCCAAAGCAATTTAAAATCAGGGGAAAGAGAAAAACCATCCCCAGCACCCAAAAAGCACCCCCAGAGCTGCTCCAAGCCAATTTAAAATCAGGGGAAAGAAAAAAAAAACATCTCCAGCACCCAAAAAACATCCCCAGAGTTCCTCCAAAGCAATTTAAAATTAGGGGAAAGAGAAAAAAACATCCCCAGCACCCAAAGAACATCCCCAGAACTCATCTGAGGTAATTTAATATCAGGGGAAAGAAAAAACCATCCCCAGGTCCCAAAAAGCACCCCCAAAGCTCCTCCAAGGCAATTTAATATCAGGGGAAAGAAAGAACCATCCCCTGCCTGTCCCTGATTTGCAGGACAAACATTTCTTGTATTTTATTTCATAATATTTTTGCAAATATTACAAAATAATAATAATTATACTGAGCAATTTATGGAGCAACTCCATGGATCATTTCAGAAGAGATCTGCTCTCCCCACAAAGGGAAAAGCAAGGTTCTTGCAGGATCAACACCTTGCTTTCTAGCAATTTATTTATTTTAGAAAAACTACCTCTTCCCAGGCACCTCTGGGACAGACACACAAGCAATTATCAGTCACAGCTGCAAGGGTTCCAACAAGTTCAAGAGACCTCAAGGACAGAAAATTCCTGGAACATTTTGACCTTCCAGGATATTTATTTCAATGTCATGAGGTTACTTAAAAAGTCTTTCAGGAGTTCATCATTAAAAACCTCACTTTCCCCACATAAAGCCAGAGACAACTTTTCTTGTTGGCTCAATTGTGACAGGAGAAATTCTAACAAGTAAGTAAAGTTCACACCAAAAAAAAAAATAAATCAAATATGATTTGAGAAAGGTGGAGGAAAGGTCACCTCTCTATTATGACAGACAGGAAATGGCTTTGGCTGAACTGAGCAGTGCTGGGCAGGGAGTTCCCAGGGAGGTGACAAAGTGGGGACAGTGACACTGCCACTCTGTGCTCAGCAGGGAGGGAACAGCTCTGGGATCCCATGTGGGAAAAATGGAGTCAGATGGAAATTCATCAAAGCTCTGCCCACACAAGCACAAGATGGGAAGAGGTCACTGGAGAGGAGCAAGCAGCACTCAAGTGTTTTTCCAGGGAACATGAAGCACCCAGCCAGGATAATCTGAATTTCTGTGGTAGTGATTTTCCTGGGCTCTTGAATAAACAGTAACTTGCCAAGACAGAAAATATAAACATCAAGACACTCAAGATGTCCAAATATCACCAAAGTTTCAGGAAAAAAATTTTCCTTCTGTTCTGGTTTCCAAGTGGCAGGAAAAGCTGAAGGAGGAACAAGCTACATTCAGCACATGAAGTAAACCAGGGATATTCTCTGCAGATTTTGTTCAATCCCTCAGCAGCACAGATCATTTCCAACTTCCATTTGTACACCAGAGACCCTTTAAAGACTTTCCTCAACCAGGGAAATATCAGCTGCTGGAACTGGATACTCACTTGTTGCTGTGCTGCCCTGTTCTGTGCAGAAATGCATTTAAAGTTGCTCTGAGATCTTCACTGATTTTCTCCTGCAAAGATGAAACCCAAAGGAGGATCAGCTGCTGAGGACTGCAGAGAGGTCAGAGCTTTAATCAGCATTAAGGACAAAGGGAATTCTGTTATCTGACAATTTATTTATATTCCTTTATTTAAGGAGGAGCAGAAGCGGGAAAAGGAGAAGGAGCAGGAGCAGAGCAAGGAGCAGAGCAAGGAGAGCAGGAGAAGGAGAGCAGGAGAAGAAGCAGAGCAGGAGAAGAAGCAGAGCAGGAGCAGAGAAGGAGCAGGAGAAGGAGGAGAGCAGGAGCAGAGCAGGAAAAGGAGCAGAGAAGGAGCAGGAACAGAGCAAGGAGAAGGAGAAGAGCAGGAGAAGGAGGAGAGCAGGAGAAGGAGAGAAGGAGGAGAGCAGGAGAAAGAGAGAAGGAGGAGAGCAGGAGAAGGAGAGAAGGAAGAGAGCAGGAGAAGGAGAAGAGCAGGAGAAGGAGCAGAGCAGGAGAAGAAGAGAAGGAGCAGAGCAGGAGAAGTAGAGAAGGAGCAGAGCAGGAGAAGTAGAGAAGGAGCAGAGCAGGAGAAGGAGCAGAGCAGGAGAAGGAGCAGAGCAGGAGAAGGAGCAGAGCAGGAGAAGGAGCAGAGCAGGAGAAGGAGCAGAGCAGACACACACCCAGCACTTACTGTGGCCCTTTTCCTCAGGAATGCATCTGCCTCATCCACGAAGAGCAGGAGGCTGCAAAAGGAAAGCAGCCACAGTAACAGGACAGGGTAAGGCAGGCCTGGGGAGTCTGTGCTTCCTCTTTGCCAGGGTTGGGATTAAATGGACAAGATGAAATTTCTTGTTTGGACTCAGATGTTTTTTAGTTCTTATCTATGTTAGAGTCTCACAAGCCCTGAGTTCTGCAGCAGTTCACTCCAACAAACTACAAATGGAGCCCTGTCTCTCTCTACAAGACCTTTTAGGGATAAAGTGTCCAATTAGAAATGACACCTAAATTATTTTTACTTTTAACCCAACAACCAGCCACCCATGGTCTGCAATGTGGGCTCTTTATCCTATTACACAAAACCACCCAAACCCATGGAGAAGAAGGTGAAGGAGAAGCAGAAGGTGCAGAAGGAGAAGAAGGTGAAGAAGGAGGACAAGGTGAAGGAGAAGAAGGACCAGCCTCTGCCCTAAACCCTCCATTTTGCTTTATATATATTTATATATATTTTTAATATATTATAATATTTATATATATTATTCTAAACCCCCAACCTCTCAGTTTCCCACCCTGTGACCTCACACCCTTCCATCCAAACCCCACACCCACACTCCCAGCTCCAACATTCGGTTCTGTAAGCTTCTCCACGGCCCCAGGTCAGCGCAGGGCTCTCCTGGGGGTCAGTGCCTGCCAGCACAGAAAGTCTGGAATTTCCAGCAGCCAGAGGCTCAGCTTGCTCCAGGATCCTCCTGCCCCACTGCCAGGCTGCCAACACCCAAAGAATTGCACAAGCAACCTCATTTCCTGAGGCAGCATTTTGGAGCTAAGTTGCAGCAACCTGTCCATGGTGTGCACGTGGCCCAGCCCAGCAGCTGAGAAATGGATTTATTTCACACACCTCAGGCCACAAATCTGCCCCCAGGCCTCTGGAGCTCTGTTCCTGCTGTTCAGAAGCAGACTGAAGCAAGACTAAGGCACGTGGCCTTAAACTCCTTGGATTTTGAAATGCAGGTGGGAGTTTCCATAGGCACAGAGTGCAGTTTGTGGCTGGCAGTGCTGGATGTCACTGCCACTGAAATTGAGGAAAGGAGAGGAAAGTCTGAGTGACACTTCAGCATTCCCTTCTCTTTATAGAGATGTGTGCAAAGGCACAAATCAGAAATCTTGGTGACAATGACACCTCCCTGCAATTTTTCCTCCTTATGCCACTGTGAGAAGTCCAACCAGAGTCCTGTCCTCAGCCTGCTTTGTTATTTTGTGAGGTTTTTCTTCCCCAAACCACAGCAGCACTAATGTAATGGTTTTACTACCTGTGGAGAAGTGAATTAATAAAGTCCATGAATTATTCACCAAAATAAATTCACTTCTAACCCAAGGGCAGTGCTCTTCCCAAGGGACTGAGCCTGTAAAGATGTTTATCAATAACAGAACCAGGTTGCTCATAAAGCTGTCACAGCTTGTATTACTTCCTTGCCTAACTTCAAACCCAGCTTTCTTCCAGGGGATTTCAGGCCTATTAACACCTTCCCCCCAGCCCCAGCTTCTCCCAAATATTCTCTGCACAAAAGTGTCAGTTATCACAATTTCAGCTAAATAGGAAACAGCTAACACTGGTGGATATTCAGAATTAAATATGCTTAAATACTTCAGTGCTGCTGGAGGTGAGAATATGGATTTTATGGACACATGTAAGCTTTGAACAGGCAGTGTAGGAAGCTGAAATGTACACAAATTTTTATCAGGGCAGAGAGATTCAGAGCCAGGCACTGTTGTAAGAGAATTCCTTGATGGAAGCATCCAGCTGAGTATCCTCACATCTCTTCCAACTTCTCACTTAAATTCTAAGCTCACTTAAATTCTAACACCTCTCCTTCTATAGCTCCTCAGGATAGAAGCTTAAAAATTTAAATCCTGCTTTTAAATCCCTGCTTTTTTTCTTTGCAAGGGGAAATAGAAAGATTTAGGTGATGAATGAAGCAAGGATTAAAAGAGACACTGCAAGATAATGTCCATCTCAAGCAATCAGAGAACACATAAATCACTGGGCAGCCACACTTACAGATCTGAGCTCAAAGCAGCACAAAACCCAAAGTGACACCTCCTGAAAGTTCAATATTGAATTTTACCATCCTGGCTGGACAAACAACCTCTGCTCTGCAAAAATCCATTTACATTGGTAGGAGCAAATTAACCACACACTCCTACAAAATCAGGGAGCCAAAATTCAGCCTCAGCCTGAGGAGTCTCTGCAGATAAAAATTTGCTTTTAAAGGTGACTGAAAAAGCAAAATTTGTTTGTGATTTTTAGTCCTGATTTCAATGACTTTAGCATCCATCTCCTCCTTAACCTCTTTTATTTCTAATAATTCACTCCTCCTGCTTGAGACTCAAAAGTAAACCAGAAGCTGGATTTAAATACTATCAGTGTTTAAAATCTGAGCAGTTGCAACAGGGAACATCCAGAGTGTGAACACCTGATTTGTGCTAATCTTCTAATTACTGCCAGATCATTAATCACCCTGAAGGAAATTTGTCCCAGCTTTCAAGTGGGCAGGAAGTCTCCTCCTGCTTGGGTGAGATCAGACAATCAAATTATGACTGATCTGGAAAAGCTGGTGTAAAAATGGTTTGAGAGAACAGAAAAGCAAACGTTTTCAGCTTTTAAAATACTACTAATTAACAAGGATTCACCCATTCTAGGAAAACTTCAGGAGATTCTGTGTTACCTCACTCAATAACAGGAACTGAGGGGCTGAGCTACACTGTTGTAGCTGTGGGTGAGGGGTTTTGGAGCAAAACCACTGTTGTGGTGAGGATTTTTTGAGTAAAACCGAAATTGAGGATTAAAGAAAAGCTCAACTTACCCTCTCCTACTGGTGTTGGCCCAGTCAAAGAGTTTGTGCATGGCTGTGACCCCTTCCCTGCCCATGGGGGCCACATCCCCTCCTGTCATGATGGCATAATCCATGCCTGAGTGCACAGCTAATTTCTGCAATGGAACAAAAACCAGCAGATTCAATCTCTTCTTTCACTGCAAGGCCATGGAGGATGAAGAGGGAATTAAAGCAGTTTAGTCCTGTCAGTGCTGGTTTGAAGAGGGGAGGTATTGGCTTCTTTATCACTTAGTGGCAATTTTTTGTTTAGGGCAAAAAATAAACCATATAAACCCAACAGAGGTGGGTATGAAGGGGCTGCTGCTGTGATTTTGTTTATTTTTTCCATTTCTGTCCATCTCTATAGGCTTTAGAAACCCAAACTTGGTGGCTTTAGAAATCCAGTAGGTGCCATACAAAGCTGTAGGTGCCATAATCTCAAAAAACTATTTGGGTAGGGGTTTAATGTACTGATAGAGGGAAAAAAAAATCCAACTTGCATCAGTTTGGCAAATCTGCCACTGTTAAAAAGTTGATGAAACCTCACACCTTGTGGACAAGCACTGAAAAGCAAGGAAAAAAAATCAAATTCTGCCTCCAATCCATATAAAAATCATCCTGGCAGTGGCTCTGCACATGGAGCAGGAAAGAGCCATTTAACCAAGGGCACAAACCCAGCAGAGGTGGCCAGGAAGTGGCTGCTGCTGCTGTGATTCCCACAAATCCCAGTTCCAAGGGCTTTTCCCAGATGGAAAGGCTCCTGTGGCTCCTCTCAGCACCACAATCCAAGTGGCTGCACTGATTCAGAGCTGCCCTTCTTCCCTCCCCAGCAGGAACACAATGTTTATGCAACACTCCAGCCCAGGGAGGCTCCTCAGGCCCTGGAATTTTCAGAACACTTTGCAAGGTGCAGGTTGGCAGAATCTTGGCAGGGTTTTACCTTGGCAAAAAGAGTTTTCCCAGTGCCAGGGGGACCGTACATCAGAATATTCCTGTAGAGGCTTTTGTTCTTTTTTGTGTTTCTTGTAGCTATGGCAATGTCTCTCACACGTGCTTCCAGCTGGGGCTGCAAGGAAAGAGTTAAATTTAAGGATCAAAAAGTACCTAAAGAGCTGCACCTACCAGGTTCCCAAATCAGTACCTGCAGGAAGGAGGCAGCACTCCAGGCTCAAGCTTTTAAGTCTTAACTTCAGCTGCTCATGACTCCACACCAAGGTCATTTCCTGTCCTATGTGAGGATTTACTTGATTTTCTGTCCACTTGGCTACCATTCTTTCATAAGAAAAAGCAGCAGTGCAGGAAGGAGTGCAGTGACTACTCTAGGAACAGATAACACCTAAATATTCACTTCCTAATGGACGCCCTGGGAGGGATATGTCAAAACATAAGCAACTCTTTGCAGTGCTAATTCCTTCTCAAGTCATAAACTCATATTTTATTACTACTGCATTTGGGGGTACTGGGTGAGAGCTATTCCTGCAGGAGCATTTTCTCTCAGCAGCTTCAAGCAGCTCTTAAATTTGCCAGGAATCAAATTCAGAAGTAAATATAGAGAAGTAGCATGAATTAGCAAGTTAAGAACCAATCTCAGGGTGGGCAAATGCACACAATATTTAGATTTTTTTGGCCTAGAAGCTGGTTTGGGTTCAGTAATCCTTAACTTCAGATGGCACAAGTGGAATTCTGAATCTTCACATGCTGACTACAGAGAGAAACTGCAGCAGAGCAAGGACTGAAGTAAGGCTTCCAACTGCTTTTCAAAGAGGAAAAAAAGGTGAACAGGCTGCTTAATGCATGTCACACTGAACACAGGAGCTTATTTATGGTCTCAGTGTCCCAAGGGTGCTGTGACTCCAAAATTGCTGGAATTACAGCTTTAGAAGTGAGTTTAAGGAACCAGCAGCTCTTATTTGGAATCCAAAGTCATCCTTCACAGCCCAAGACAGGAAAACAAAGTACTCACACTGAGAACAACTCCTTCAAGGGCATCCTGAGCCTTGCTGGTGAGACGTTTGCCAACCTTGAGAGGACAAATTCAGTTACTCACAGGCAGAAAAAACCACATTTTCACAATTCACTTGGACTAAAACACCTTAAAGAACACCAGTGGGCCCAGCCCATCCCTTCTGCCTCCAATATTCCGTTTATTCAGACCCACTGACAATCCCAGCCTGAGTTTTGCTGAGTGTAACACAGAACCAGAGGTGAATTTTACCTTGATGGGATGTTTCAGAGCCTCCAGCACCGTGATCCTGGAGGTCTCCCTCACCAGGGAGGGTTTGCCCAGCCTTGCCTCTATGTAACGCCCTGCTACAGCCGTGGCATTTTTGGCAGAATAAACCCCCACTGCCAGCAGGGTGAGGCCTGCCACCTGCAAAAAAAAAGGGGGAAAGATGAGCAAAAAACACTTGGCAAGGCAGTGCTGTTGTGTGCAGGCTGCCCTGTGGTGGGGAATTAAGATTCAGGACAAATGCTGAGCAGGAGGGGTTTATTTTTGGTAAGGTTTGTTTTTTTTTATCCCTGTTCAGACAGTCAAGGTCTCACACTCCCTGTTCACTGAGTGCTCTTGCACAGCAAAAAGCAGAGGAAGCACAAGTGAAGCATTTAATCCTGAATCCAAAAGTACATCCTGCCCAAAAAAAAAAAGTGGGGATGTCCAGATTTTCAAGTAAATTTGAGTAATGAAGATAAAACAGCCACACCAGCCAAAAAGTGTGGGGCTGAATTTTCAACTAAATTGAGTGAGAAAGATAAAACAGCCACACCAGCCAAAAAGTGTGGGGCTGAATTTTCAACTAAATTGAGTGAGAAAGATAAAACAGCCACACCAGCCAAAAAGTGTGGGGCTGAATTTTCAACTAAATTGAGTGAGAAAGATAAAACAGCCACACCAGCCAAAAAGTGTGGGGCTGAATTTTCAACTAAATTGAGTGATAAAGATGAAACAGCCACAACAGGCAGGTGCTGCCTGCCAGAATGCCCCTCACCACACCAGAAAATGCAAGCTGAATTTCAGCTGCCAAGGTAAAACAGCTGAATTGTGGCTGCCACCAAGGCAGGGCACAGTGGGGAACAAAAAGGGAATAGCTGCTGGAGGTGAGAGCTGTGCCAGCCCCAGCAGCACAGGGAATTAGGGGCTCCAGAGGAACAACAGAGCCAAAACCACCATGGGAATGGGAATTACCACCATGGGAATGGGAATTACCATCACTCACTGGGCTGTTCCTTCAGAAACCCCACAAAATGAGCCATTCCCATCAATTTGCCAGTGAAGCAGAAACACTCCAGACTCTGGAGTCAGCTTAAAGCTGATGCCAATAATTTATATCAGAGAAAAGAGCAAACTGCAGCAATTGCTTTTAAAATAAGCTGACTTCTCCTGCAAGTACAGATGAGGGTCAAAAGCCTCAAGGACAACAAGGATGGCACTGTTCAATAAAGCATGAGGCACCATCTGCTAGCTCTCACTCTGCTGAAATGTGTGACATCACTTCTGCTCTGGTGGAAACACGGAGGGATCAGAACTGTGAGTTCCAGGATGCAAAGAGTGAGGGATCTCCACGCCCAGTTCAGCTCAGATACAGAACACAGAACAGATTTCACCTTTTTAGCAGCCTCCCTCTAAAAACAGAGCCATGATCTCATGCTCTCTTGGACCATCCTGCACAAAGTTTCCTGTGCCTGGGTGGAACTGATGTCATTTTCTCAGACTTTTGGACTTCACTGATGTTTATGTCACAAGATACAGAGAAAGAGAGCTTTAAAAATTCTGTATCAAACAAGAACCCAACTGCCCACTCTAAAAATCAGTCTGATTACAGTCTGCCTTTTTGTCATACAGTATCAAGCAAAGGAATGGGTCTCTGATCAGTAAATAAAGTGAATTACACTAAAACCACAATGAACCAAAAAACTTGAATTAGAACCCTTGGGGTTCTGCTTGGCTGGGGAGAGGTAGAGAAAGAGCAGCACTTAGAGCTGAAAATTCAGGTTTTATTTACAAGAACCTTAAAATAACTGACTGGTTCTTACCTTATAGTAATTTCAAACCTTTCAAAAGCAACAGAAAATATCAGTACCAGCTGTGTTATCTCCTTTCCAAAAATACTTACCTTTTTATTTATTTTTTTTTAAGCTAAATGTCCCAAATTCACAAGAGAAGAGCATGTCAGAAGCCAAAATGACAACTGGTATGTGGGTCAAGTGAATGCACAGCTCAAAGCACCAAGCACTGATCTACAAAAGGCTCTGAAAGCTGCAGACACCCCAGGTACAGATGACAAAAGGAGCCACTAAAAGCTTGGCTTGTTCTCCCCAGTGCTCTCAGGCAAAGGATGTTTTGTATCAGCCTGTGTGTATAAAATCAGAGGGTGGAGCAGATGGTGGTGACTGATTTAAAGCAGAATTTCTATTTTAACCAGCCACGCTACCAAAAATATATTTTCAATATATTTTGTTTTAAGTATTACACTGAGAAACAACTTGCTGTCCCCAAGATTCCATTGCCAAGCTCTTTTGTCCTGTGAACAGATGCTGGTCTGGCCTTTAATCAATTTATTTAGCACAAATAACAGCTCTCTAAGTGCTCTCTAGGCTACATCAAAATTAGATTTAAAGCTGTGACACATTCAGGAGTTTCACACACATTTACAGACAGGTTTTTCTGGAAGTTACTGACAGGTTTCCCAACCTTACCGTGGCTGTGACTTTATCCCAGTCTGTCACAAAAGCACGGAATCCTTCCCCAAAGAGCATCCCAGCTGTCCTGTGGCAAGCAAACAGCAAGGCAAACAGGAGAGAAAGGGAATTCAAGGACTGAATTGATACATTTTAAAGTCAGGCTTTCAGATTGTGTTACAGTTGTTCATCTTCTTCAGAATAAGTCAAAGCTAAGGGCTCACCTCAGAACTGGAACATGAACAAGCATGGGAAATATATTTATAATCCTCTGATGCCTACACCTGAGCTGGGATTAAATCCAGAAAAGCACCTGGCCTTAAGATGGCATCAATTTACTTCTTTAATGCATGATTTGTGCTGAACTGGAGGTATTTAAAGCTTTTTTGTTCAAAATCTCAAAGGACCTAAAACTAACCAATTCCAAAGCTGAACACCCAGGCCTGAGGAGCCAAATGCATGATACCTTTGTGATGGATGTTCTGGAAGAACTGAGGGGAACTCAAAGAACCGAGGGGTTCTCAGAGCTACTGAGCCCCAGGACTAGAGAAAAGGCTTGAAATAATCTGTTAGAAAAATTGTATCACTCTAAATGTCTCTGGTTATCATTCAGGTGACAATGTAGCGAGACAAGCCAGAGAGGTCACACAACACTGGAATTCCTTGGAGGAACAAACCCCAGGGTCTCCCACACGTGGGAGAAGCACCAGGCTGAAATTCCTTGGAGAAACAAAGCCCAGGTTCTCCCATGAGCTGGGACACACTTGGAGAAGGACCAGAGGAACAAAGCCCAGCTTGTCCCACATATGGAGACACACTTGGAGAAGCACCAGGCTGAAATTCCTCAGAGGAACAAACCCCAGGGTCTCCCACACGTGGGAGAAGCACCAGGCTGAAATTCCTTGGAGAAACAAAGCCCAGGTTCTCCCATGAGCTGGGACACACTTGGAGAAGGACCAGAGGAACAAAGCCCAGCTTGTCCCACATATGGAGACACACTTGGAGAAGCAGCAGGCTGAAATTCCCTGGAAGAATAAACTCCAGGTTCTCCCTGATGCTGGGACACACTTGGAGAAGCACAAGAGGAACAAACCCCAGGTTCTCCCAGGTGCTGGGACACAACTGGAGAAGCACCAGAGGAACAAACCCCAAATTCTCCTCCCCAGGCTGGGACACACATGGAGCAGCACCAGAGGAACAAACCCCAGCTTTTCCAACATGCTGGACACACTTGGGAGGAGCACCAGGCTGCAATTCCTCAGAGGAACAAACCCCAGGTTCTCCCACGTATGGGGACACACATGGAGCAGCTCCAGAGGAACAAACCCCAGCTTCTCCAACATGCTGGACACACGTGGGAGAAGCACCAGGCTGCAATTCCTCAGAGGAACAAAGCCCATGTGTGCTGGGAGACACTTGGAGAAGCAGCAGAGGAACAAACCCCAGGTTCTCCCAGGTGCTGGGACACAACTGGAGAAGCACCAGAGGAACAAACCCCAGGCTCTCCCTGATGCTGGGACACACTTGGAGAAGCACCAGGCTGCAATTCCTCAGAGGAACAAAGCCCATGTGCTGGGACACAATGGAGAAGCAGCAAGAGGAACAAACCCCAGGCTCTCCCTGATGCTGGGACACACTTGGAGAAGCACCAGGCTGCAATTCCTCAGAGGAACAAACCCCAGGTTCTCCCACGTATGGGGACACACATGGAGCAGCTCCAGAGGAACAAACCCCAAGTTCTCCAACATGCTGGACACACTTGGGAGGAGCACCAGGCTGCAATTCCTCAGAGGAACAAACCCCATGTGTGCTGGGACACACTCGGAGAAGCAGCAGAGGAACAAACCCCAGGTTCTCCCTGATGCTGGGACACACTTGGAGAAGCACCAGGCTGCAATTCCTCAGAGGAACAAAGCCCATGTGCTGGGACACAATTGGAGAAGCACCAGAGGAACAAACCCCAGGCTCTCCCTGATGCTGGGACACACTTGGAGAAGCACCAGGCTGCAATTCCTCAGAGGAACAAAGCCCATGTGCTGGGACACAATTGGAGAAGCACCAGAGGAACAAACCCCAGGCTCTCCCTGATGCTGGGACACACTTGGAGAAGCACCAGGCTGAAATTCCTCAAAGGAACAAACCCCAGGTTCTCCCATGTGCTGGGACACACTTGGAAAGGCACCAGAGGAACAAACCCCAGGTTCTCCCAGGCGCTGGGAGCTACAAACTGCACCGGAGGGGCACAGCCCAGGCTGTCCCAGGCTCGGGTGCAGCAGCTGCAGGCCCTGCCCTCACCCACCGGAGGGACTCGAGCACGGTCTGGCGGTGCTCGGCGGCCTTGAGGCGGATCTGCTCGCGGATGATGTCGGCGTTCTCGCGCTCGGCCTTGGCGCGCGCCCGCGCCTCCGCCTCCACCCGCAGCATCTCGTTCTTGTGCCGCAGCTCCATCTCCCTCTCCACGGTGGCTTGGGTAAAAAAAAAACAGCAGAGAGGTGAAATTTTTGGGTGGATTAATGTCAGGGAGGAGGAAAACGCCAGGGAAGTTGCAGTGCGCTGGAAGGAAGAGAAGCAAAACGGAGCTGCCGGTCGCAAAGGGGATTTTGGAAGGTCTGTTACTTCAAACATGGAATTGTGTGAGAGGAGAATGAATGAGAAATTCAGGAGTAAAATAACCCAACCCTCCAGGGTTTCACATGGGGGCTGTGTTATTCAGGCTACATTTCCCTCACTGGATGGCAGCACAGCTGGCCACATCTGTGCTCAGAGCAAACAGCCCTTCCCATCCCAACCAGTTAATGAACAGGAACATTTCTTAACATTTCTGAGACCTGCACCCCAGGGGAGCTCTGCAAACCCAGGAATTCTGGCAATTCCCAACAACAAAAAGAAACTAAGCAAGTTTCACACCACAACTTTTTTTATGTTCTGCAGGAAACTGAATGGGGATGAGGTGACACAGACTCAGCCACTCCTCACAGATGTTTTGCTTCTCTCCCCTCCTCAAAACTGGTTCCGTTTTAGAAATCAGTATGAAATCAGAATTTCCTGAGTTGCTGACAGTTCACTGGGAAATCCAGGAGTGACAGGGCAGATGTTTAGGAGTGCAGCCCTTTCTAAAACTAACCTTGGAAGCAATTGGTAATTTTAGCACTCCTGGGATTTACCTGCTCTTGCCAATCTGCCATCAAACACAGCAAGGACACAAAGATCAGCACAAGGACTCCACATGGCCTCACACCCTCAGCAGCTAACAAAACACTCACCTCGCCTCATGGCCTCCTGCT
This sequence comes from Onychostruthus taczanowskii, assembly GCF_017590055.1. Classification (NCBI taxonomy): domain Eukaryota; kingdom Metazoa; phylum Chordata; class Aves; order Passeriformes; family Passeridae; genus Onychostruthus; species Onychostruthus taczanowskii. The sequence continues at coordinate 5,173,133 of NW_024503790.1, forward strand.
TCTGCACAGATTCCTCCTGCTTCCTCAGATTTTCCTCGTTAGCAAGTTGCTACAGGGAGAGATGACAGCAGAAGAGATGTTGATGTTGTAATGACTCCATCAAGTGTAAACTTAAGTGCTTCTGATGCCTTGGGTTTTGGCTTTTCTATTTTCCAGGTTCTGTACTGATGCCTCAGGTTTTGGCTTTTCTGTTTTTCACATTCTGTGCTGCTTTAGTGTGTGGGTCTGGGTTCATATTATGGGATGTGAGCTCTCTGCACAGAGCAGGGAGACAAAACAATTCCTGCTCCAGCTGGGCACCAAGGACAAATGATCCAAATCTCAGCCCAAGAGCACAAACCCCGTGGGCTGGAGAGAGAAAAACAAGGATGGGAGTGCAGGGGCTGAGCTGGAATTGGACACTGAACTGCAATGTGAACATGGAGCCGAGCTGATCCCAGGGAGAGACCCCATTACCAGTTGTGCATTTTGTGGCCATTTGGGTTCATCTTGGGTTCATTTTGGGACCATTCTGGTTCACCTTGGGTTCATTTTGGGACCATTTTGGTTCATTTTGGGACCATTCTGGTTCACCTTGGGTTCATTTTGGGACCATTTTGGTTCACCTTGGGTGCAGCCCTGGCTGGGCTCTTGTGCTGCCCAAGGTGGATCCATGGAGGAGATCCTTTTCATAAATCCCTGCTTTATTCTTTAACTCAGCCTAGTCTGTTCTAGGTCAGCCTTCCCAAGGCATCACTCCAAATATTTCCAAGAAGCTGCTGCTCAGGTTGAAGTGTGTTTTCCTCTCCCCATCTCCCAGATTTCTCCTCCTAATCCCAAGCAGCTGCTCTGTCCTAATGCCCAGCCCTTGATGTGCACTGCTGATGCTGAGCAGATAATAAACTTCACCCAGCAGGACAGGGCACAGCTCCAGAGCATCTCTTGGATTTCAGAAGGCTCCCAGCCATTCCCAGCTGGATCAGAGCAGGAACCCACCCTACCTGCTGTCGCATCTGCTCGTCGTAGCGCTGCCGTGCCAGCTTGTCCTGGTACTGGGCTCTCTTCAAAAAACAAAGCACAACACACAGATTAGGCAGTTAAAAATAGCCTGCTCCTCAGGCAAATGAGGTTCAGGAGGAAAGAGAACCAAATAAAATGGTAAAATCCACACAAACAAAAATTATCCTGGACTCGAATGTGAACAGGGCAAAATATCCTCAGTCAGCATCAAAAACTCCTCTGTGCTAAGAAATCTCTACAGTCTGACTTCATTTTATGGTATCACAGTTGTCAAAACAGAGAGCAAGGGTTTCTTAGCCCACAAAAGGATACTTCAGTGGGAAAAATAAGGTTTTCATGTTCTAAACCACTTTATCTGGACTGGTGACTGCAAGCAATAGAAGTGCCAGGATGTCCTGATGGGCTCTGGTTTTGATGAAGATTTACTTGTTCCTCATTAATTGCTCTTTTCAATCACTGTAACCCCAAATAAACCCAAGTCATCTCCACTGAACTGGAAGTGGGCTGAGGATCCACACCCTGGAGGACTCTGTGTCAGGGGTGACACCATCCTCCACTCCAAACACAGGGATAGCAGAACAGCTTGGGAATTATCTCCTCAGCAACAGTAAAACATCATGGAATAAACCAAGACTGAATTTGCTGTGATTTCAGATAACCCAAGAGTTTGCTGTGACCTCAAATGATGCCCTGTGAGCAGCAGGAGGTGAAGAACCAGCCCCTGAGAGCAGCTGAGTGTGCAGCTGCTGCCTGGGCCAGCCCTGCTCAAAGTCCAAACTCTGCCAGGGTAAAAGCCCCACGTGCCAAATAAACAGTTCTAGCAAACTTCCCAAGCTGGAGAATCCATTAGAATTAATCAATTCCCTCATCTCCTGTGCTCTCAGAGTAAGAAATCCCCATAATTTAGCTTTTAACCTTAAGGCCAGACTTTGTTTTCCCTGTTTCAGGATTATTGCCACATCAGCCACTCAAGCTAAAACAAACCAGGAAGGACCAACACTGCTCACAACAACTCAGATTTGCATCACTTCTCTTAAGATATTTTTTCCTGTTTAATTCAGAATAAATAGAATACTTAAGACTGAAATCTAAATAACTTCAGAGCCATTTCACTGTCCAGGCTAACATAAACAGTTGATAAAGCTGTATTCCCTGAAAAGCCCTTAGGAAAACCCCCAAAAACACAGATCGAGAGAAATTGCTACCAGCAATTCCTTTGGGTGTTCAAGAACTTGGGAACAAAAGTCCAAGAGCATTAAAAATCCAGCTCAACATCACAAATCCAGGACAGAACAGGGGCTCAGCCTGTGAACACCCCCAGAGCCCTTCTGTCCAAAAAGGAATAATTAATGAAAGAGATAATGAAAGGGATAATGAATGCATCATTCCAGGACAGAACAGGGGCTCAGCCTGTGAACACCCCCAGAGCCCCTCTCCCCAAAAAGGAATAATTAATGAAAGGGATAATGAATGCATCATTGCCTTTTGTGTAAGGGAAGACACAAACAAGCTGTCCCCTCACTTGGCCTCCCCCTCACTCCCTTACTGCTTGGTGCTGTTTGGTTTCTTCATTAAGTGTTTTCCTCCTCTCTTCTGCCTGCACACGGATCTGCTCATTCTTCAGCTGCTCTATGGCAGCCTCGTACTCCTGGGGCACAATCAGAGAATTTAATTGTCACAAACTCACAGATCATCCTCTGCAGAAATGCTGCTGACAATCCCATGCCAAGAAATCCCTCTGTATTCAGAGTGGTGCCTTTAAAAGATGGCCGCTGACAGAAGAAAGTTAAATTGGATAATAAATAGAAATAATGAAAATAAACAGAAATAAGAAAATATTACAATAAAAGATGATACTAGAATGTGATAATAAAATATGATAATTAAATATAGCACTAGAATATGATAATAAAATAATTATAATAAAAATTAAATTCTCAGTGATCATACGAAATACCATAATCAATCATTTCAGGATTAAACACAATTAAAAAAAATAAAAATAAGAGATCAACCAACACCCCAACAATCCCTAAATTCCTTTATAAGAGAAACAGAAGTCTGTCCTTCACCCAGCTGCTTCACAGTTCCCACAGAAAGCCCCTGTCATTCCCCAAAACCAGCAGTGACACTCCAGGAGTTACAAAACCACCCAGGACATGCAAGTTTTAACCAAAACCACAACAAATTGTGTCAGAATAGGCCAAATTAGCTGAGATTCACCTTCCAGAATTACTTTTTTTTTTTTTTTTCTCCTAAAGGGAAATAACTACAATTTGAACTTCTGTCCCTCCCAAACCTGGACCTGCCTGAGGAGTCCCAAGGTGAGGAACTGCAACCCACCTTGAGTTTGGTTTGCTGCTCCAGCTGCAAGGTCTGCTCCTGCATCTGGGCCAGGCTCAGAGCATCTTTGGCATGGCCTGCAGGAGGGGAACAGATCGTGGACAGGTCATGGCTCAGCTTTTAATTTTTGGATTTTCCAGATTCTGTAGTGATGCCTCAGGTTTTAACTTTTCTGTTTTCCAGATTCTGTACTGATCTCTCAGGATTCAGCATAAAGCTTATGAATTAATTATGAATGATGAATGAATGATGAATAATTGGACAATGAACTGCAATGTGCACATGGAGCAGAGCTGATCCCAGGGAGAGACCCCGTGACCATCGTGCATTTTGGGGCCATTTGGGTTCATCTTGGGTTCATTTTGGGACCATTTGGGTTCACCTTGGGTTCATTTTGGGACCATTTGGGTTCACCTTGGGTTCATTTTGGGACCATTTGGGTTCACCTTGGGTTCATTTTGGGACCATTTGGGTTCACCTTGGGTTCATTTTGGGACCATTTGGGTTCACCTTGGGTTCATTTTGGGACCATTTGGGTTCACCTTGGGTTCATTTTGGGACCATTTGGGTTCATCTTGGGGGCAGCCCTGGCTGGGCTCTCGTGCTGCCCAAGGTGGATCCACTGAGGAGATCCTTTTCATAACTCCCTGCTTTACTCTTTAGCTCTGTCCAGCCTTCCCAATTCCTTTGGATGTTCAAGAACTTGGGAATAAAAGTCCAAGAGCATTAAAAATCCAGCTCAACATCACAAATCCAAGACACAACAGGGGCTCAGCCTGTGAGCACCCCCAGAGCCCCTCTCCTCCAAAAGAAATAATTAATTAAAGGGACAATGAACAATCCAAGACAGAACGGGGGCTCAGCCTGTGAGCACCCCCAGAGCCCCTTTCCCCAAAAAGAAATAATTAAAGGGACAATGAAAGGGATAATTAATACATCATTGGCTTTTTATAAGGGAAGACATATTCTTTCTTATAACTACAGAAACATAAGTTTATGATTTTTTTTTTTGCTTAACATCTGTGTATTGTATTTTCACACAAATCCAAGCTTCTTCCAAGGCTGTAGATGAAATCCCTCAGTGGGCTTTAAAGGTAGATGAAATCCCTCAGTGTCTGTGGCAGTTTCTGTTTGTCTGATTCTCACTCACCCCCTCTCTGCTCCCTGCTCCAGAGTGGAACAACCCCTCAGGTGGAACAATCCCTCAGGTGGGGAACAACCCCCCAGGTGGAGAGCAATCCCTCAAGGGTGGCACAACCCCTCAAGGGTGGAAGAGCCCCTCAGGGGTGGAATAATCCCTCAGGTGGAACAATTCCTCAGGTGTGGAACAATCCTTGAGGGGTGGAACAACCCCTGAGATGTGGCACAATCCCTCGGGGGTGGAACAACCCCTCAGGTGTGGCACAACTCCTCAGGTGGAGAAATCCTTGAGGGGTGCAACAAGACCTCAGGTGTGGAACAATCCCCCAGGCGTGGCACAACCCCTCAGGTGGCACAATCTCTCAGGGGTGGAATAACCCCTCAGGGGTGGAATAATCCCTCAGGTGTGGCACAACCCCTCAGGGGTGGAATAACCCCTCAGGGATGGAATAATCCCTCAGGTGTGGCACAGCCCCTCAGGTGTGGCACAGCCCCTCATGGGTGGCACAGCCCCTCAGGTGTGGAACAATCCCCCAGGTGTAGCACAGCCCCTCATGGGTGCCACAGCCCCTCAGGTGTGGAACAATCCCCCAGGTGTAGCACAGAACCCCCCAGGTGGAGAGCAATCCCTCAAGGGTGGCACAACCCCTCAAGGGTGGAAGAGCCCCTCAGGGGTGGAATAATCCCTCAGGTGGAACAATTCCTCAGGTGTGGAACAATCCTTGAGGGGTGGAACAACCCCTGAGATGTGGCACAATCCCTCGGGGGTGGAACAACCCCTCAGGTGGAGAAATCCTTGAGGGGTGCAACAAGACCTCAGGTGTGGAACAATCCCCCAGGCGTGGCACAACCCCTCAGGTGGCACAATCTCTCAGGGGTGGAATAACCCCTCAGGGGTGGAATAATCCCTCAGGGGTGGCACAGCCCCTCAGATGTAGCACAATCCCCCAGGGGTGGCACAGCCCCTCATGGGTGGCACAGCCCCTCAGGGATGGAATAATCCCTCAGGTGTGGCACAGCCCCTCAGGTGTGGCACAACCCCTCATGGGTGCCAGAGCCCCTCAGGTGTGGAACAATCCCCCAGGTGTAGCACAGCCCCTCATGGGTGCCACAGCCCCTCAGGTGTGGAACAATCCCCCAGGTGTGGCACAGCCCCTCAGGTGTGGCACAGCCCCTCAGGTGTGGCACAGCCCCTCAGGAGTGGAATAATCCCTCAGGTGTGGCACAACACCTCAGGTGTGGCACAATCCCCCAGGGGTGGCACAGCCCCTCAGGTGTAGCACAGCCCCCCACGGGTGGCACAATCCCCCAGGTGTGGCACAACCCCTCAGATATAGCACAATCCCCCAGGTGTGGCACAGCCCCTCAGGTGTGGAATAATCCCTCAGGTGTGGCACAGCCCCTCAGGTGTGGAATAATCCCTCAGGTGTGGCACAGCCCCTCAGGTGTGGAATAATCCCTCAGGTGTGGCACAGCCCCTCAGGTGTGGAATAATCCCTCAGGTGTGGCACAGCCCCTCATGGGTGCCACAGCTCCTCAGGTGCCACAGCCCCTCAGGTGTAGCACAGCCCCCCATGGGTGGCACAACCCCTCAGATATAGCACAATCCCCCAGGTGCCACAACCCCTCAGGTGTGGCATAGCCCCTCAGGTGTGGCACAGCCCCTCATGGGTAGCACAACCCCCCAGGTGTGGCACAGCCCCCCAGGTGTGGCACAGCCCCCCAGGTGTGCCACAGCCCCTCCATCCCTCACATCCAGGCGGGATCTCCGGCCACCCCTTCCTGCCCTTCCCTCTCGTTCCACGGAGCACATCCCTCTCCCCGCTCCCAGCCCCTCTATTCCCCCCACACCCCCCGAGCCCTCCCGGCCCGTCCCCTCACGCACGGGACGCGTCCAGCTCCCGCGCCGCCTTGGCCGCGCGCTCCAGGCCCGTGGGGTCGAAGTTGCTCCATTTGTCCTTGGGCGTCTGACGGTCCCCGGCTCCGCCGCCACCCCCACCAGCAGCGGGGCCGGGCGGCAGGGAGAGGCCGGCACCGCTGCCCGGGGATGCCGCATCCCCGCCGCCGCCCGGGGCAGCCCCGCGGTTCAGCCCGAACAGCCACGACATGAGGGCGGCGGCGGCGGCTGCACGCGGGGGACGCGCCGCTGCCAGCGCGCATGCGCCGCATGCGGGCGGGCCTCCCATTGGCTCGCCGGAGAGCCGCTCCGCGCTCTGATTGGCGGAAAGGAGCAGCGTGTGGGGTTTGATTGGTTGGAAGAGGAGGGAAGGGAGGGAGAGAAGTGTGCGGGACGGAGAGCCGGGAGGGACAAATGGGGCGGGCGGCGCTTCCGCATAGCAACGGGAGTGAGGGGCGTTGCTAAGGGCCGCGAGGCGGCGCGGCCTTGGGTTATCCCGGGTTTAACTTGGGTTATCCCGGGTTAACTTGCGTTATCCCGGGTTTAACTTGGGTTATCCCGGGTTTAACTTGGGTTATCCCGGGTTAACTTGCATTATCCCCGCATGCGCCGCATGCGGGCGGGCCTCCCATTGGCTCGCCGGAGAGCCGCTCCGCGCTCTGATTGGCGGAAAGGAGCAGCGTGTGGGGTTTGATTGGTTGGAAGAGGAGGGAAGGGAGGGAGAGAAGTGTGCGGGACGGAGAGCCGGGAGGGACAAATGGGGCGGGCGGCGCTTCCGCATAGCAACGGGAGTGAGGGGCGTTGCTAAGGGCCGCGAGGCGGCGCGGCCTTGGGTTATCCCGGGTTTAACTTGGGTTATCCCGGGTTAACTTGCGTTATCCCGGGTTTAACTTGGGTTATCCCGGGTTTAACTTGGGTTATCCCGGGTTAACTTGCGTTATCCCGGGTTTAACTTGGGTTATCCCGGGTTTAACTTGGGTTATCCCGGGTTAACTTGCATTATCCCGGGTTTAACTTGGGTTATCCCAGGTTTCTCTTGGGTTATCCCGGGTTTCCCTGAAAATCGGCTCCAGACTGGTGTTATCCCGCATTTCCCTTAGGGTTATCCCGGGTTTCCCTGGAAATCAGCCCCAGCCTGGCGTTATTCCGGATTTCCTCCCAAATCCTCTCCTTGGAATGGCAGAGAGGATGGGAAAGCAGAAAAGGAGAAACCTGTGGCTGTGCTTATGTGGGATAAAGAGCAGGATTTCCCTGGAAATCAGTTCCTAATCCAATGTTTTGAAATGGGAAAGATGAGACAGGAGCCTCCTGAAAAGGGGAGCACAGGCAACCCCAGTGCTGTGATTATCTGGGATAAAGAGTGAGGATATTCCATGGAAATCAGCTCCCAGTCCATCATTTCTGAATGGGAAGGATGAGAGGAAATGGGAGTACAGCAAAATCAGGAACATGTGGAATTCTGCAGCCTGCAGTGGTGTAAAATGTAGAACACAGCTGGAGCATGCCCAGCCCTCAGCAGCAGGCTGGGGACACCTTTCAGATCTTTTATTTTTTTCTCTAAATGTTCATTTTTCTTCTCAAATTCACACTTATATCCATGGAAACACAGAATATCCTGAACTGGAAGGAATCCACAAGGATCAGAGTCCAGGACACCCCAGGACACCTTTCAGATCTTTTATTTTTTTCTCTAAATGTTCATTTTTCTTCTCAAATTCACACTTATATCCATGGAAACAGAATATCCTGAGCTGGAAGGGATCCACAAGGATCAGAGTCCAGGACATCCCAACAATCCCACCCTGTGCGTGAGCACAAATATTTACCAGATCTGCCAAGATTTCAGGGTAAAACAATCCTTTTGGAACTGAGGCTTTATCAGGACCAATATATTTCTATTTTTTACATTTCCCTCACATTTTTTGGGGGAAGGGGGAAAAGTTTGGAGTAAACCAGGCTATTCAGGCACGGGTAGAACATGCACTTCATTTAAAATTATGATTGAACAGGGTGATCTCAGCAGTTTTTCCCAACTTTTATGATTCTGTGAATGCCAGCTTTTCAACCCCCGGAACAAAACCCACAATTCCCCCCAAAAAAACCCCACAGATTTGCCAGCAAGCACAAAGGAACCATTCAGTAGCTCTTGTATTTATATTTAATTGTCTTCAGAAGGGTGTGTTACAACTTGAGGGGGGGATGAAAATTAATGCATTAATAAACTATGCAGGGAGTTGTGCAAACTTAATTTCTGTCCTACAGCGAGAAGAAACAAAATCGTTTTATTGCATGAGCAGTTCCAGGGGCTTTGTCATCCTTTCAGCACTGAGATTAATCAGTGACAAACACACATTCCAGAGGAGGACACAAATCACGTGAAAAATCTCTTTATAGAGTTAATGAATGACTCACCTCCCTCCTCTCCTGAGCAAGGCAGCCCAAGGAAAAATGCTCCAGAAAGGTGGAGATGAAGGATTCAGCTCTCAGGAGACAAAGTTAGGAATAAAAGTTCCTCTCAGCTCCAAAAGGAGCTGGTTGAAGCTTTTTAGGAAGGGTTTGTGGGGCTGCATGGGGCTCCCCACAAACAGCACTGCTTCAAAACCAAGTTCTACACGGAGGGCAAATAAGCAATAAATTTAAAATAGAGCAGGAGTTACTGAGGGAGGGTGTTCCCACTGATGCTGGGGTTTAGCAGAGAAATATCTACATTTCTTTACAACCCTAAGCCCTGAACTTTGAAACCATTTGCTTGGTCACTAGGTATTTATAATTAATTTTTTTTTTTTTCTCAGCTCGCCTTTCCAGAGTGGCTTAGAGACAGCGAGTTCAAGCTTAGGGGCAAAGGGAAATAATCAGATTTACTCTTCTGCCTTAAAAACATTGATTTTTAAGTGTAGCTCAAGCTTAGCACTGGGTGGAAGCCCAAGACAAGACACCAGAGATGTGCTGTGTGTGTTCAGAGCTCAGAGGAATGACAGTGCTGGAGACTTATTGCCTGTAATTAGTCACAGAACAGGCTAATTAATCCCCACGAGGAGAGCAGCACTCCCGTTTGGTGAAGAGGGTTTGCAGGAATGCCAGAGCAATGATCCAGGCAGGAGCACAGAAACAAAAATAAGTGCTTTAGGTGGTTTTGTCTGGCTTTTCTGGGCTCTCAGCTGCTCCTGGAGGGAAGCACACTCCCAGGATTTTGGGTTTCCTGCTCTCTCATTCCTTCCAGGCTCCCTGGAGGGAATGGATTGGACTCAGGAGTGGATTTGGCCAGGTGGAACCTCTCTCTGAGATGAACAGCCGAGTCCTGGCTGTGCTCCTGAGCTGCAAAAGGAATCCTGGATCAACCTTGAGCAAACAGAGAATGGGCAGCAAGCAAGCAATGGTGAGGCTCCACCACTCCGCCTCCGTTTGTCACTCGCGTTGCTACGACATGGGGACACATTTGGCATCTTTTAGTCACACTGGCTGCTCCATCCAGCCAGGCCAAGCCTTTAAACCCTGGCAGAGCTTGGGCTGGACAAGCAGGACACCTCCAGGGACAGCACAGCCTGGGAGATGAGCTTCTTCCTCCCCTGGTTTCTCCTTGTTTTTGTCCAAATCTTTGTCCGTTCAAGACCTTTGCTCTGCTGGGAGTCAGCTCACTGCAGCCTGTCACGTTCTCTGTGCTGGTATCCTTGGGCCTCTGTGGCTGGAAGGACACAAGGAATAAAAATTTCAGAACATAAGGAATAAAAATTTCAGAATATAAGGGGGAAAAAATGTCAGAATAAAAGGAATAAAAATGTCAGAATAAAAGGAATAAAAATGTCAGCTTTAGCCAGCCATTCTCCACGTCTGTCCCAGATCTCACCTTTTAGTTTTATGCATTAAATGCATAAATAAATGTTAATGAATAAATTTATTTTCTTATTTAATGTTTGCATAGCATTAATTATTTTATTAATTCTTAATTTTTAATTAATTAATAGTTATCAATTATTAATTAATAAAGAACATTAATGTAAATGGCTTTAATTGTTATCTGTCCCCTGCCAAGTGAAGGGCAACCAAGGCTGGTTGATTTTTCAAATGATTTTTCAAAACCAAATGATTTTTCAAGAGCACTTTCAGCAGTGTTCCCACCCCAGTTATCCCAAAGTGGGATCTTCTTCCTCCTGACTGCAAGAAACTCCACTAGGAGGAGTCTTACTCCTAAAAACGGGGGGAAAAGCCCAATTTTGGTGAAACAAGAGCGGTGATGAGCACAGAATATCCCAGCCCTCTGTGGTTTTGGAATGCATGAAACAGAAACCCCTCAGAGAGAGAAAGGAATGCAGGATTTGAATTTAGAGAAACTGAAATCTATTAAGCCACACAGCAGGAGTGTAAGTTTTCATTTTAAATAAGTAGAAATATATTTTAGGTCCCTTAAGAGAGTAAAAAGCCATAAAGCCTGAAGTTCAGTAGTGCTCCCTTTCACAAAATTGACTTGGCTCCAGACATAACGAAATTGCTTACATTTCTAGATAGAACAAATAGAAATATTTGTGTAAATTTTGTGTAAGAACTGACACTACTTTCCCACATTGGAATTAAGCTCAGACAGGTGCAAGAAAAATGCTTTAGAATTGAATTTTTAGCTGATTGGGTGATTTATGAATAAAATCCCCCTGTACTGGGGTGCAAAAGAAGTGGTAGTGGCTTCTGCTTGGAATATTGGGACTCTGCTGATGCCTCAAGCATCACTCCAAATATTTCCGAGAAGCTGCTGCTCAGGTTGAAGTGTGTTTTCCTCTCTCCATCTCCCAGATTTCTCCTCCTAATCCCAAGCTGCTGCTTGGTCCTAATGCCCAGCCCTTGATGTGCCCTGCTGTTTATGAGCAGACAATATTCTTTAACTCTGCCCAGCCTCTGTTCCAGCTCAGCCTACACAAAACATCAATGCCAGAAAGCTTTCAGCCTGGACTTCAATCCTCTGCATTCTTCGCCTTTGGGGCTGATGTAATCCTGCCATAAACAACTGATGTATTCATGCAGTAAACAACTGATGTATTCATGCAGTAAACAACTTTACAACCACCAATCCTGTCTCTCTGAAGAGCCCAAACCCTCTCCTAAGTGCAAGGACGCCCTGAGCTCACCTGGCTGCCGGAGCACGGTGCGGCAGAGCCTCTTGCCAGGCTGGTTGCTGTACACGGGCTGCACACACACCCTGCCCCTGCTGCCCGAGGGCAGGTCACTGAGCAGCACGCTGTGCACCTGGGAAACACGGTGGGGGAGAAAGAATTTTGGTAAATTTTAGTGAGGGATACAATAAGAGAGAGAAAAAACGTCCGGCGCTGGGGCGCTCCTGGCCAAGGGGCAAAGAACAGCCTGGTGTATACAGGGTGTTATCACCCTCCTGTGGAAATGGAAAAAGGTTAATAAAGGACAAAGGAGACAAAAAGCATAGAGCAAAAAATGGGAAAAGTTTAATAAAGGACAATAAGAGACAAGGAGCATAGAGCAAAAATGGGAAAAGCTTAGTAAAGGACAAAGGAAACAAAAAGCATAGAGCAAAAAATGGAAAAAGTTTAATAAAGGACAAAGGAGACAAAAAGCATAGAGCAAAAATGGAAAAAGTTTAATAAAGGACAATAGGAGACAAAAAGCATAGAGCAAAAAATGCAAAAAGTTTAATAAAGGACAAAGGAGACAAGGAGCACAGAGCAAAAATGGAAAAATTTTAATAAAGAACAATAGGAGACAAAAAACATAGAGCAAAAATGGGAAAAGGTTAGTAAAGACAAAGGAGACAAAAAGCATAGAGCAAAAATGGAAAAAGTTTAATAAAGGACAATAGGAGACAAGGAGCATAGAACACAAATGGAAAAAGTTTAATAAAGGACAATAGGAGACAAAAAGCATAGAGCAAAAAATGCAAAAAGTTTAATAAAGGACAAAGGAGACAAGGAGCACAGAGCAAAAATGGAAAAATTTTAATAAAGAACAATAGGAGACAAAAAGCATAGAGCAAAAATGGAAAAAGTTTAATAAAGAACAATAGGAGACAAAAAGCATAGAGCAAAAAATGCAAAATGTTTAATAAAGGACAATAGAAGACAAGGAGCACAGAGCAAAGGTTATTGGGTCACACTGTTCTCTTCAGGGATATCCCTTAAATACCTTTTAATTACATCAGCCTGTTGCATATTCATAAACAATTCTGCATATTAAACTGTTCCCCAAACTAATTTACATATTCCAAGAACTGTTTAGCACGGCTCCTCCTCTGTTCCACCTTTTTAGAGGATCCGCATTCCTTGGGTGTGGTTTTGGTCCTTTTTTATCCCCTCCAGGTTTTTTGGGCCCTGGCCCACGCTGCCTTTAGACCTGAGTGCTGATGGTTGGCAGATCTGCACACGTGTCCCCATCCTGTGTTGGCAGATCTGCACACGTGTCCTCATCCTGTGTTGGCAGATCTGCACACGTGTCCTCATCCTGTGCTCATCGGGTGTTATCCCACCCCAGCAGGCATTTTAATTGATATAATTTATATAAATATAAATATATATGGATATGGGTATAAATATCAATATATATGAATATAAATATAAATATAATTATAAATAAATATGAATACGGGTATAAATAAATACAAATATCAACATCAACATATCTTTACGACACCACACATATAAAATCCATGTTACCATTTGCAGAAACCCCCCATTACAACACGTATCGCTCCCTGCTCCCCTCTCCACGCACCTGCGGGGACACGCTGAACGCGGAGGAGGCGCCGCTCTGCCGCCGGCAGCGCACCCGGTAACCGAGCACGGCCCCGTCCGCCGAGTCCCACGAGGCTCGCAGGCTGCCGGCACCCGCGGCCTCGAAGCGCAGGTGCCTCACCCTGGAGCCCTCTGCGGGGAGAAAGCCGTGAGAGGCAGGGCATGGTGCCCCAGGGATCCCTGCTCCCCCGGGGGCTGGCCTTTGGTGAGAGGGGAAATCGCCCTGCTTCTCCTGCTGGAGGAGATGAGGGGACACAGGCTCAGGGTGCACCAAGGGAAATACGGGTTGGATATTGGGGATGGGTGCCGGGGTTTAGCTGAGGGGTTGGGGCTGGGTTGGATTCCATGGTCTTGAAGGTCTCTCCTAACCTGGGGAATCTGTGAATTCTGTGAAAAAGACCTTTGAGATCCACACAAATTGCAGGAAAATCAGGCTCTTAGAACCACTCTTCCAGCACTGCAGAGTGCCAAAGCCTTCCAGCAAAAGGAGAAAAGGAGACTCAGGGGTGCCCTCATCACTCTCTACACTCACTGAAAGGTGGCTGTGGCCAGCTGGGGTTGGGCTCTTTCTCCAGGAACTGACAGAATCAGAGGACACAGCCTTAAGCTGTGCCAAGGGAAATGCTGGCTGGATATTGGGGAAAAGTTTTTTATGGAAAGGGTGATGAAGTTCTGGAATGGCTGCCCAGGGAGGTGGTGCAGTCACCATCCCTGGGTGTGTTTAACAAAGCCTGGATGTGGCTGAGGTGTTGGGGTTGGGTTGGACTTCAGCCAAACCCTGTGGGTGCCAGGGTTTAGCTGAGGTGTTGGGGCTGGGTTGGACTTCATGGTCTTAAAGGTCTCTTCCAGCCTGGGGATTCTGTGAATTCTGAGCTCAGACTAATTAGTCCTTAACTTTGCTCTGGTAACAGCATAAAATTCTTCATTTCTCTGGCAGTCATCTCCCACACCCTCAGCTCTGTCATCCCCTGAGCTCCTCACTCCTGAGTCCTGATAAGAGCCAGACTTTGCCTCCTGCAATATCCTCACAGTCCCTTCTCCTGCAATATCCTCACGGCTCCTTCTCCTGCAATATCCTCACAGGTCCTTCTCCTGCAATATCCTCACGGCTCCTTCTCCTGCAATATTCTCACAGGTCCTTCTCCTGCAATATCCTCACGGGTCCTTCTCCACAGAGCACAAGCTTCTGCTCATTAACTTCATCAACTCCTACCCAAGGAACAGGCACAGAGGAGTCAGGAAAGGCACTTTTCTTCCTTCTTTAGGGAGATTCTTGGATCTGCAGGGGAGCCAGCCCCATTAACAGCTGGCACTGTGTGTGTGACTCCCTTCCAGCCCTGACACATCTGCTACACATCCAGAGCTGCTCATGCAGCTCCCCCACCCCATGGGCTGCATTCTGAATAATAAAATACTGGATCCTGAATAATAAAAATCCACCCAGGGGCTGGATTCTGGGTCCTCTGGCCTCACCCCGAGGCGGGTGCCCCTCTGGGGACACTCCTTGTGCTGCCACTTGCCCTCCTCACCTTCCTGGGTGCAGGCCTTGGCTGACAGGGATTTCTCCTTCCCAGATCTGTAGATGGCAGTGACTGTCACCAGGTAGGTGGTGTTGGGTGCCAGGTGCTCCACCAGGGTGCTGTTGTGCCTCCCATCCACCTGCAGCACCTTGGCTGAGTTCCCTGGGAGCGGCCCGTACAGGACCTGGTAGGTGGCCACGCTGTCCAGCACAGGAGCCCAGCTGACGTGGAAGCTGTGAGGTCCAGAGTCTGAGATGAGAACCTGAACTGGGCTGATTTCCTCTGGAAGCAATGGAGAGAGGTGAGAATGAGGGTTTAATGAGCATTATTGACCTGCAACATCTTGGGCTTCAAGGGTGTGGAATTCAAGTCAACCCAGCGAGGAATAGAAATCAGCCAGCAAGGAACTGAAATCAACCCAGTGGAATTAAAATCAACCAGCAAGGAATTCAAATCAAGCCAGTGGAGTTAAAAACAACCCAGTGGAATTGAAATCAACCCAGCAAGGAATTCAAATCAAAGGGTTTAGCTGAGGTGTTGGGGCTGGGTTGGACTTCATGGTCTTAAAGGTCTCTTCCAGAAGCCAGTGGAGTTAAAAACAACCCAGTGGAATTGAAATCAACCCAGAAAGGAATTGAAATCAACCAGCAAGGAATTGAAATCAACCCAGCAAGGAATTCATATCAAAACAGCAAGGAATTCATATCAACCCAGTGGAATTCAAATCAACCTAGTGGAATTAAAATCAACGCAGCAAGGAGTTAAAATCAACCCAGTGGAATTGAAATCAACCAGCAAGGAACTGAAATTAACCCAGTGGAATTGAAATCAACCAACAAGGAATTGAAATTAACCCAGTGGAATTGAAATTAACCCAGTGGAACTGAAATCAACCCAGCAAGCAGATGTTGATACTCATGACACAGCTCAGCCCAAAGGGTTTCTCAGCCTTTCAGCCAGAACTGTTCTTGCATGCAGAAAATTAATATTGTGTACAGGTCCACCCTGACATTGCCACCCCAGCCCAGTTTTTCAGTTTGCCCCTTTCTGCAGGCTGCCCCCCAATAAAATCTGAGTTATTTCTGCACAGAGAGGCTGATCCTGCTCCGAGTTCTTCCCCTCTCAATCCCAGATTCCCTTAGGTCATTCCAGCATCCTCTATCTTAACTTTGCCCGGGTACCAGCATAAAATCCTTCATTTCTCTGGCAGTCACCTCCCACACCCTCAGCTCTGCCATCCCCTGAGCTCCTCATTCCCGAGTCCTGGTAAGAGCCAGACTTTTCCTTCTACAATATCCTCACGGGCCCTTGTCCTGCAATATCCTCATGGTCCTTCTCCTGCAATATCCTCACAGGTCCTTCTCCTGCAATATCCTCACGGGCCCTTCTCCTGCAATATCCTCACGGGCCCTTCTCCTGCAATATCCTCACAGGTCCTTCTCCTGCAACATCCTCACGGGCCCTTCTCCTGCAATATCCTCACGGGTCCTTCTCCTGCAATATCCTCACAGGCCCTTCTCCTGCAATGTCCTCATGGTCCTTCTTCTACAATATCCTCACAGGTCCTTCTCCTGCAATATCCTCACAGGTCCTTCTCCTGCAATATCCTCACGGGTCCTTCTCCTGCAATATCCTCACAGGCCCTTCTCCTGCAATATCCTCACGGGCTGTTCTCCTGCAATATCCTCACAGATCCTTCTCCTGCAATATCCTCACTGGTCCTTCTTTTACAATATCCTCACAGGTCCTTCTCCTGCAATATCCTCACGGGGCCTTCTCCTGCAATATCCTCACGGGGCCTTCTCCTGCAATATCCTCACGGGGCCTTCTCCTGCAATATCCTCACGGGGCCTTCTCCTGCAATATCCTCACGGGGCCTTCTCCTGCAATATCCTCACGGGGCCTTCTCCTGCAATATCCTCACGGGGCCTTCTCCTGCAATATCCTCACGGGGCCTTCTCCTGCAATATCCTCACGGGGCCTTCTCCTGCAATATCCTCACGGGGCCTTCTCCTGCAATATCCTCACGGGGCCTTCTCCTGCAATATCCTCAGGGGCTCTTCTCCACAGAGCACAAGGTGGGAGCCCCAGGTGGGACACAGGGATGCTGTCGCTGTCCCCAAGGCCCAAGCCATGCCCTTCGTACCTGGCAGAGTGGTGACCCTGGTCCTTTGGGCAGGGAAGTAGTGCACGTTGGACTCGGGGATCAGAGCCACCTCGTAGGTGGTTCCTGGTGCCAGGTTGGTGAGCACGAGGCTGCTGAGGGCCCCCGACACCTGCAGTGTCCTGGTCCCCGCGGGGTCCCCGCTGGGGGTGTACTGCAGGCTGTAGAAGCCGCTGTCCTGGGACAGCAGCTGGGGCCACACCAGGCGGAAGCTGCTGGAGGTGACGTCGGTGGCGTGGAGCCGGTTGGCTTGGATGACATCTGGAAGAGGGACAGGGACAGAAATCAGTGCTGGCATCAACGACCACAGCGCGGAGCAGGCCCAGCCCTTCTGGAGCAGGGGTGCAGCTGGCAGCACCCCTGAAGTCACCGAGGTGTGCTGTTGGATTAAGGTTTTTTTTTTTACTCAGAGATGGAGTGCTCAGTTGAGAGGTGATTTAAAAGCTTTTATTTTTTAGGGTTTTTTTTAATTTTATTTTATTTTATTTTATATATTTTTTATTATTATTTTTTAGTTTAATGTGAAGGATGAGACAATACAGATGTTATAATTTACATTAGCACAATCAGAAGCCAACTATTTCTTAATTATAATACATTATAAGTGTTCCTGAGCCTATCAGCTTTTATAACACTATGCTGTAAATGCCTTAAAGCTAATTATCTAAAATTACCTTTAATGAGTCTTTTTACAATGTATCTTTCACAGTTTTATTTCCCTGAAGCACCTGGTCTAGAGCTCTAATCTAGATCTAGAGATCTAGTCTAGATCTAGAGATTTAGAGATCTGGTCTAGATCTCCAACCTAGCGTAGAGAGTGAATTCTCTACAAATTCATTTCCCCGTGGAAATTCCCAACCAGTGAATCCAAATCAACAAATCCCTGCACAGGAAGGAGCCCAGAGCATGAAGAGCTCCATTTCTCCCTTATTTCTCCCTTATTTCTCCCTTATTTCTCCCTTATTTCTCCATTTCTCCCTGCTCTGGGCAGTGCCCAGGAGGAAAGGGCAGCACGTGGGCAGTGCCAGCCCTGCTGAGCCAGCTGGACTCAGCCCCTGCAGGGCTCACAGAGCTCCCTTGTTCGGTGACATTCAACACTCAGAGCCCTCTTGTGCCACCTCACCTCTCCCTGGCCCTGAGTCACACGATTACAGAATCACAGAATTCACAGAATTCCAGAATTACTGGGTTGGGAGAGACCTTCAAGATCACGGAGTCCAACCCAGCCCCAACCCCTCAGCTAAACACTGGCAGCCAGTGCCACATCCAGGGGTGGTGACTCCAGCACCTCCCCGGTTCCTGGGAATTCCCAAAATTCCCCCAAATTCTCAGAATCCCCAGGCTGGAAGAGACCTTCAAGACCATGGAGTCCAACTCAGCCCAACTCAACCCTGGCAGCCAGTGCCACATCCAGGCTTTGTTAAACCCACCCAGGGATGGTGGCTCCAGCACCTCCCCAGTTCCTGGGAATTCCCAGAATTCCCCCAAATTCACAGAATTCTCCCAAATTCTCAGAATCCCCAGGCTGGAAGATGCCTTCAAGACCATGGAATCCAACCCAGCCCCAACACCTCAGCTAAACCCTGGCCCCCAGTGCCACATCCAGGCTTTGTTGAACACACCCAGGGATGGTGGCTGCTTCTCTTCGAGGCTCCAGACCACAAATGCCAGGCACAAATCCCTCTGGTGGTGCTGGGCAGCTCCCCCAGCCCCTTGACCCTTCTGACATGCCCATTTTGGGCAGAATTCCGGTGTTTTCTGACCTTCCAGAGAGACACAAACACACAGGACTTTGTTTCTAACTCCTGGGAAGTGACATGGAGATCTCTTCTGTTTTTAAAGGATTTCTAAGAGCACCCTAAGTGCTCTTAGAAAGTGCCCCTAAAACTCTTGAAGTGCCCCTAAATCCTTATAAAAGAACCTTCCAGCTCATGCTCAGGCACTCACAGAGCACTCCAGGCAGCCCTCACTGTCCCCCCATTGCACAGGGGTGAAGGGAGGCACAGAATTCCTCCCAAAGCTGCAAGCTGGGGCTGCTTTTCCCTCCCAGACTCGTCCTTTAGCTGGGAGAGGATCAGCTCTCCTCCTCCGAGCTGCTCCGAGCCCTGCCAACTCCTCTGTACCAAATAAAACAGCCTCAGTTTTTCCTCTGAGCTGTTCCCTGGCTCTCCCAGGCAGGCAGGCAGGAACATTTCCCTGCTCTGTGCCCATCCCATCCCATCCCATCCCAGCAGCCCTCCACCCACTCACGGCTCCTGGGGCACTGCACCCTTTTTGGGAGCCCCACAAACCTTCCACGAAGGAACAGGGAGCACAGGAAAGGTCTCAGCGCTGCCAAAAATCCTGCCAAAAGCTCAGGGAATGGAAAGAAGTGAGCTGGGAGGCAGGGACACTGTGGATCAAAGGGCAGGAAGCCCACAGCAAACAGCTCTGCCCCTTGTTGCCAGAGCCCTGGAAGCCTTCAGCGTATAAAAAGGGCAATAAAGCACAGAGAATAAAGAAATAAATGCCCACAGTGGTGAGAAATGGATTTATAGAGAGTTCTCAAAGGCAGACAGAAGGCTCACACAGTGCAAACCTGGAGATAAGAAATGCTGGTTTAGAAATGCCGTGGGACAGGACAGGCATTG
This sequence comes from Onychostruthus taczanowskii, assembly GCF_017590055.1. Taxonomy (NCBI): domain Eukaryota; kingdom Metazoa; phylum Chordata; class Aves; order Passeriformes; family Passeridae; genus Onychostruthus; species Onychostruthus taczanowskii. The sequence continues at coordinate 5,192,569 of NW_024503790.1, forward strand.
TGGAGAGAGAAGTGGAACTAGAAACAAGTTTCAAAAGATGACCTTACAAAAAAGATTAGACACTTTGGAGAAACAGAACTATGAAAGATGCATTGTAGTAGGGCCCACGAGGGGTAATTTTAGAAGATTGGCTTTAAAACATTTACAACAGAGCGCAGCTAAATCTAATAAGCCAAAAAACATTTATAATGTACTGTAATTAAGAAATAGTTAACTCCTGATTGTAATAGCATGAATTAGAACATCTGCATTGTGTCACTCTTCACATGAGACTGAAAATAGAATAAAAGCTTTTCAAACACCTCTCAGTTGCCCCATCTCTGGGTCAGAAAAGAGCTCAATCCAACACACAATGTGTTTCCCAGCCCCTCTGTTCCCAGAGGCAAGCAGCAATCATTAATAATAATTAATAATAATTAATATCCTGTACAGGAGCCAGGCAGTGCCTGCCTGGTGACACTCAGCTGGTGACACTTTCTCTCCTCCTCCAGACACTGCCCTGCAGCCACTGGAGAGATCAGGGTCAGACCTGCAGGAATGCTGCTGGTTTCATGATGAGGGTGAGAAAAAAACAGCAGCAAGAGCAGCAAGAACAGCACAGATTTGTCCCAGATCCCAGCTGCAGCTTCTCAGACCCAGATTAGGACAGGTTCTCCTGCAGTTTCTCAGATTAGGACAGGTTCTCCTGCAGTTTCTCAGATTAGGACAGGAACTCCTTCAGTTTCTCAGCTAGAGAAGAACTCGCCCTCAGTNTGCAGTCTCAGACCCAGATTGGGACAGGTTCTCCTGCAGTTTCTCAGACTAGGACACGTTCTCCTGCAATTTCTCAGATTAGGACAGGTTCTCCTGCAGTTCCAGACCCAGATTAGGACAGGTTCTCCTGCAGTTCCAGACCCAGATTAGGACAGGATCTCCTGCGGTTTCTCACACACAGATTAGGACAGGATCTCCTACAGTTTCTCAGATTAGGACAGGTTCTCCTGCAGTTCTAGACCCAGATTGGGACAGGATCTCCTGCAGTTTCTCAGATTAGGACAGGTTCTCCTGCAGTTTCTCAGATTAGGACAGGTTCTCCTGCAGTTTCTCAGATTAGGACAGGATCTCCTGCAGTTTCTCAGATTAGGACAGGTTCTCCTGCAGTTTCTCAGAACCAGATTAACACAGGTTCTCCTGCCTGGCTAGAGAAGAACCTGTCCTAAACTGGGTCTGAGAAGCTGCAGCTGGGATTTGGGACAAATCACTTCTGGTTCTGTTGGATGTGAGTGGGGAAATGCTCTGATTCTGGGAGCGGGGATTTCCCTTCTGCATCTGCAGGGTCTGAGGTGTGCTCACCTGCTTGGATCAGTGCCAGGTGAGACCAGCAGAGCTGCAAGCCTTCCCTGCAGCAGCACTCCCCCAGGAGCTGGTTTTGGGTCAGAAATGCACTGCCCTGAGCACGTGTGGGGTGTGGGGATGCTCAGGGCTCCTGCAAAGCCTGGCTCGGGAGCTGGTGCCAAAGGCTGGAAGGAGTCAGCAGCCTGAGCTTAGCTGAGCACAGAGCAAGTGGCTGCAGGCACAGGGCTGATGTCACCTCGGAGGAATGCCTTGGTTTCACAACCAAGGGGGTCCTTCCCCAGCAGGAGAGCACCAAATGCCACAGTTTGGGCACATCTGAGATCCAGCAGAAGGAGCCTGAGCTCCTGCACAGCCTGAGAACCTTCCCTCCCCTCTGGGGAGGGCGGAGGTGCCTGCCAGGAGCCAGCTGTGCCACAGCCAGGCTGGCTGGGAGCTGCATTCTGCACAATTCCTGCATGGGCCGAGGGAAAAACAGGCAGTGAACACCCCCAGCCCCTGTCCTGCCCCCCTCCCAGAGCAGCAGCAGCAGCTCTGCAGCAACATTTCAGCTCCAACACATCTCAGGAGTGTCTCCCTGTGGAGGCTGAGGCTCCTCAGCCCACCTGAGGCTGCAGCAGCTTGGAGGAAGCCTTGGTCTGGAATTTCTGTGGAGCAGGCAGGACACAGCCCATTCCTGGAGAGGAGGTGGAAGGAGGAGAGCAGCTCTTGACAAAGCTTGTTTGTGCCTCTCCAAAAGCCTCCTCTGTTTTTTTGGTTTGTTTTTGCTTTTGTTTCTTTTTTTTTGTTTGTTTTTTGTTTTTTGTTTTTTTGGTTTTTTTTTTTTTTTTTAAACAGTAGCAGGAGATGAAGATAAGTGATAAATAAACCAGTCTGGGCCATTCCAGAGCTGGAATTAATTAATTCCTGCCTGCCAAGATGTCCCTGCCATGCCAGGAGGGGTGGTGGCTGAGGGCTGCCTCCTCCAGGCAGGCAGCATTGACTTAAGTGGCTTTATTAAGATGAAATCAGGTGATGTGGCCAAAATCTGGCACTTTGCAAGCCCTGGATCCGTGTGGGAATCTCACCTGGCATTAAAATCCCAGCCCAGGAGGTTTTAGACCTGCTGGATTCACAGAATGCTGCTCTCGGGCACAGCAGCTGTGACCTGTGCAGATTTTATCATCTCCTTTGTTCTTTTGGGGTTTAACCCCAAAGGACATGGCTCTGACACCCCAAACCTTCGTATTTTGGGGTTTAACCCCAAAGGACACGTCTGGGACTCCCCAGACCTTTGTTCTTTTGGGGTTTAACCCCAAAGGACATGGCTCTGACTCCCCAGACCTTTGTTCTTTTGGGGTTTAACACAAAAGGACACAGCTGTGACTCCCCAGACCTTTGTTCTTTTGGGGTTTAGCCCCAAAGGACCCAGCTGTGAGTCCCCAATCCTTTGTTCTTTTGGGGTTTCACCCAAAAGGACACGGCTGTGCCTCCCCTTTGTTCTTTTGGGGTTTCACCCAAAGGACATGGCTGTGCCTCCCCTTTGTTCTTTTGGGGTCTCACCCAAAAGGACACAGCTGTGACTCCCCTTTGCCCTTTTGGGGTTTCACACTGGTGCTCCCATGCCGGTGGCTCTGGCAGCAGTGTCATTCCCAGTGGCATTCCAGTGTCATTCCCAGTGGCATTCCCAGTGGCATTCCCGTGTCATAGCCAGCGCTGCAGCCCCGTGAGGAACACAGAGGTAACACTTGGCTGCTGGGGCAGGGCTGGGCTGTTCTTCCAGAGGCTGTGCTGGCCAAGGATCTGGCAGATGTGGAACACGTTAGAACAGGGGATTTATGGAACACAAACATTCCTTTCCTATAGTCTCAATGCTGACAGCAGGAACCGTCCTTAATTTTATTTTCTGAGAGAACAACTGCAGGAGTTGGAGGTCTCAGCCCTTGGTGGAGCGTTTTAGGGAGTCAGATTTATCCTAAATAAGAGTTGGAGGGAGCTGACAGGACCAAATCCTTGCCAGGGACACACACATCCCATTTCAGATGTGTTCAACACGTTTGTGTTCCTCCATCAGCTGGCACAGAGACAGAAACTTTTGAGAGAAAAATAATAAAAATCAACCTGAATGTGAAAATCAACTCAGGGGGGCTCAGGCACTTTGTGTCCACAATCTTGCTGAGGTGAAATCACTCCTGTTTGGGAAACCTTTGGTTAACAGCCTGTGCAGGTGGGGGCATTTTCTGCCTGGGGTGTGCAGATGCCTGACCTGCATGACTCATTTCAAAGACTTGTGGGGTTTTAAGGAATTCAGATATTTTGCTGCCTGAGTTCCTCATTCCCAGCTGAACTCCTCACAAGCACAACTTCAATTCACTGGAGGGAATCTGTCCCACTCTCTCAAATATTCCAAGGGCAAATATTTGTCCCAGACCTCCCAGAAGCCTTGGTTTATATTTGGACCTGTGGCACGGTGGGCAAACCCCACAATTTGCCAGGGCAGGGCTTTGGGGTCAGGATGAGTGTGGGATTTGGGGGATTCTCCCACTGCCCACCCCACAGAACCAACCACAAACCCACCTGTGGAGCCCCCCGAATCCTCCCCCCTCAGGGAAACCCCCGGGGTACAGCCTTGGAAAAATTTACTGTAGAGTTTTCCCCACTTAGGCTGAAAAAAAGACTTCCCCAAGGAGTCTTGCACAAAGCACTCCTGTTCCCTTCCCCAGATGCCCCAAACTCTCATGGTTTGTCCTTCCCCTGTTCCCTCATTGCTTGTGGCAGCCCTGGTAGCCCTTTGCCCTGCCCTTTGTGCCACCCCCTTTTTAACCCTCTGCACACCACTTTTGTCCCTGATTTCCCTTCAGCAAGCTGGAATAAACCTTTGATGGAATTTATCCTGCAAAAGGCCCTGCTGCCTCTCCTGGCTGAGCTGGCCGTGGTGAGTGTGGTGTGCCTGAATTTCCCACAGGAAATTTTCCCCCCAGGCATTGTCCACAGGAGATGCTTATTGGGGAATAGGTAACTGTGGTATTCACACACTCTTTGAACGTAATTCTCCCTCCCAGGATTTCTCCTGGGGAGCTAAAAGCCTGTGAGAAAGCTCAGACAAAAGAGAAAACAATTTTTATCTCTGTTCTCTGCTCCTGTTGTTTTTGCACACGCGGAATGTGTTAGGGAGATTGTTTACCTGAAGGGATTTGGTAATTAGATTCTGGTGATGGTTGTTTATATTAATTAACCAATCACTCAAAGCTGTGCCTAACTGGCTGGAGAGAGTCACAGGTTTTTCTTTAGTATGAGAATAGAATAGAATAGAATAGAATAGAATAGAATAGAATAGAATAATCTCTTTTGTATAGTTATAATATAGCATTAATGTAATATAACATAATTTTAATAAAGCAATTTTTAAACCTTCTGAATCATGGAGTCAGAGCACATTATTCTCTTTTACATAGTTATAACATAGTAGTAATGTAATATAGTATAGTTTTAATAAAGCAATTGTTCAGCCCTCTGAATCATGGAGTTAGAGCACATTATTCTCTTTCATATATTAATGTAATATAGTATCTATTAATATTACTAATTAATATGCTAATTAATTAGCATATTAATGTAATATAGTATAGTTTTAATAAACTATATATAGTTCACCTTTTATAAACTATATATAGTTTAATAAACTATATATAATTCACCTTTCTAAATCACAGAGTCAGAGCACATTATTCTCTTTAGCATAGTTATAATATAAATGTAATATAGTATAGTTTTAATAAAGCAATTGTTCACCCTTCTGAATCACGGAGTCAGAGCACATTATTCTCTTTAGCATAGTTATGATTTAGTATTAATAGTTATAATATAGTATTAATAGTATAATATGAAACTTTTGTGATAAGGAGACAGCAATATGGAACTTTTGCAATAAAATGACAACACAAGTGTCTTTGGTTTCCTGCCAGGATTCCCCAGCCTGGGGCTGGAGCCACCCCGAGCGACGTCCTGGCTTCCGACAGGCATCCCCCACCTGAACCCCACATCACCCCCCAGCCCTGGCAGCCTACCTAGGATGGCATCCCTGAGCTCCTTGGTGATGATGGGCAGGTCATCCACGTCCACGAAGTGCAGGTGTTTGTCCGAGGGCTGGCTGGCGGCCGCCGAGAGCTCCAGGAAGTTCCCGCGGCCGGTGCTGACGATGAACACGGTGACGCCCCTGTCCTTCAGCAGCTGCATGGGCTCCGAGATGTCATCCGTGGAGAAGCCGTCTGTCACCCACACCAGCACCTTGGGCACGTCCGGGCGGGCCCCGGCCTCGCCGCTGAAGAGCTTTTCCTTGGCGTAGGACAGCGCTTTGCCCGTGTTGGTGTCGCCCATCAGCTGCCGCGTGTCCCCGATGGCTTTCCGCAGGGAGCCGCTGGTCAGGTGCTGGTCAAAGGGGAACTCCATGGTGGGAGTGGTGCTGATGTGGATGATGCTGGTCTGCACGTCCCTGGGGCCAAAGGTGAGAGGGTGCAAAAGGTCCCACATGAATTCCTTGACTTTGGAGAACTCGTAGTGGGAGACGCTGGCGGAGCTGTCCAGCAGGAAGAGGAGGTCGCCCTCTGTGTTGGAGGCGGATGGCTGGGGACCTGGCAGGGCAGAGACAAGGAGCAGCATCAGTGGAGTGCTGTGAACCCAAAACCTGCACAGGCACCCGTGGGAAGGACATTTCATGCTGTTCTTGTGAGCCAGCGAAGGCTTCCTGGAGATATCTTCCTGGAGTCACCATCCCTGGATGTGTTTAAAAAAAAAACTGGATGTGGCACTTGGTGCCGTGATCTAATTGAGGTGTTAGAACATGGGTTGGACTCGATGATCTTAAAGGTCTCTACCAACCTAGGAATTCTGTGATTCTGTGGAAGGAAAGCCCCGTATCTTTCTCAAGGAACACATCAAGGCTATCACTATGGCAACATGATAGAAGAGGGAAATTTAAAAGATACAGAGGTTAGCTGGCTCACAAAATGACTCCCTGGTCACCTATTAGGAACTTTTTGTTTCTTTCTTATTACCAATGGGCAATGTATGTTTCTGTTAGGTAAATGTAAATATCTTGAAAAAACTATAAAAGCAGCATGTTGCTGTAATAAATCTCTCTCCCATGCACCCTTCTGATGGAGTCTGGCTGCTTTGTGCCCTGTCGCGCTCTGCAGCCACAGGCACCTTGCTGCCAGACCCCAGGGATCAGGGAGAGGTGAGGGATCTCCTGGAGCAACAGGAGAGATCAGGAATGGAGAGAGTCAAAGTTACCTGGGAGCGACTGTTGGTGAGGGCATGGAGTGACAGGGTGAGGGGGATGGCTTCAGACTGACAGGGTGGTGGCTTAGGTGGGATATTGGGAGAAATTCCCAATGAGAAATTCCCCAAATGAGGGTGGTGGCTTAGGTGGGGTATTGGGAGAAATTCCCAATGAGGAATTCCCCAAATGAGGGTGGTGGCTCAGGTGGGGTATTGGGAGAAATTCCCAATGAGAAATTCCCCAAATGAGGGTGGTGGCTTAGGTGGGATATTGGGAGAAATTCCCAATGAGGAATTCCCCAAATGAGGGTGGTGGCTTAGGTGGGATATTGGGAGAAATTCCCGTGGAGAAATTCCCCAAATGAGGGTGGTGGCTTAGGTGGGATATTGGGAGAAATTCCCAATGAGGAATTCCCCAAATGAGGATGGTGGCTTAGCTGGGGTATTGGGAGAAGTTCCCAATGAGAAATTCTGGAGGTGTCCCTGCCCATGGCAGGGGTGGGATGGGATGGGATTTAAGGTCCCTCCAGCCCCAATCATTCCCTGATTCTGTGCCCTGCACCCCAGCTGGATCCTGGCCAGTTCTGCGTGACCCAGCACAGCTCACCCCGAGCCACAGACACTCCCCTGCAGCACCCTGGAGCTCAGAGCCGGGCAGGAAACAAAAGTGGAGCCCAGGAATCACCACACCACCCAGCAGAGCTGGACTGTGACCCCACAGCTCCCTGCCACCCCATCCCAGAGCTCCCAGTGGCATTCCAGCAGGGCTCTGGGTGTTGCTGCTGGCTGCACAAGGGCAAAGCCCAGCCCTGAGCTCTCCCCTCTGCTGGAAGGAGCACAAGGCACTGGTTTGGCTGGCAGGATACAGGGAGAGGTCTTGGCAGCACGGGGCTGTCCCTCCCCTCTGCTCTGAGAAGTGTCCCTCAATCCCCAAGTGTTGCAAGGAGCAGCTGGAAAAGCGTCTGGCCCTGGCAGCAATGGGATCAGCGGCCAAAGGACGTTCCTGCAGCAGTAAACAGCGGGGTCATGTGCACAGGCACTGGGAGGGGAGCTGGGAATTCACCCCAGGGAGCAGAAATCCCATTGCTGCCAGAGCTACCTGCATGGGGAACAGCTGGGTGAGCACCGGTGTGAGACCCCAAAAGGGCAAAGAGGAGTCATAGCTGTGTCCTTTTGGGTTAAACCCCAAAAGAGCAAAGCTTTGAGGAGTCACAGCCGTGTCCTTTTGTGTGAAACCCCAAAAGAGCAAAGCTTTGAGGAGTCACAGCCGTGTCCTTTTGGGTTAAACCCCAAAAGAACAAAGCTTTGAGGAGTCACAGCCGTGTCCTTTTGGGTGAAACCCCAAAAGAACAAAGCTTTGAGGAGTCACAGCCATGTCCTTTTGGGTGAAACCCCAAAAGAACAAAGCTTTGAGGAGTCACAGCCACATCCTTTTGTGTGAAACCCCAAAAGAATAAAGGTCTGGGGGCTCACAGCTGTGTCCTTTTGGGAGTGACCCCAAAAGAACAAAGGTTTGGGGATTCACTGCCATGTCCTTTGGGTTAAACCCCAAAATACGAAGGTTTGGGGAGTCACAGCTGTGTCCTTTTGGTTGAGACCCCAAAAAACCGTGTCCTTTTGGGTGAAACCCCAAAAAACAAAAGGTTTGAGGAGTCACAGCCATGTCCTTTTGTCTGTCCCCTGAAGCTCTGGGGCACCAAGGGAGTGGGGCATCACATTCACATCCTTTAAATGCTGGTTTTCCCCATTACTCATTGCTGTTAATTAGAGAGCCCCAGCCTGACCCCACAGGGCTCTGCCTTGGTTAACCACAACTGGTTAACAAAACCAGCAGCTGAAGGGCAGGGGGGGGGGGGGGGGGGGGGGGGGGTGTTTTGGAGCTAAAACATCCAAATGAGAAAAGTCATGGGCTTCTCTTAGGGAGCAGGGCACGGCTTGGCGGGTCGGGGGCGGGGGGTGTTTTGGAGCTAAAGAAACCCTCTGTGGGTCAAGCAGAAAGCTTCATTCAGCCCCCATCCCCTCTGTGACACTCATGAAATGGAAACAAATTCCTCCTGTTCAGCAGAAAGAATCCATTTAAAAAAAAAAAAAAAAAAAAATCGAGAGAAAGGCTCTGCCCCCATCAGCAGCGTGGCAAGGCTCACAAAGCAACCAGACACTGAAATCACCCTCCCCTGCAGGTCCAGGCTTCCAATTCCCTCATCCTTCCTCCTGCTCCCTGTCCTGCATCCAGCACAAACACCCATCCGTGCCAGAGCTGGGGCTGCAGAGGTTTGTTACCAGCAGATCCCTGCTCACGCAAGCAGCTGCTGCTCTCAGGCACTTCAGACGGCGTGGCCGGGCGCCAGATGAGGATTTCTCACTTTTCAGGGGGGGTTTGGAGGGAAAGGGGCACCCAGGAGCGATTCCCTGACTCCTGAAGTGTTGGGGCAGCTGCAGATGTGCTCTGCGGGAGCCTGGGCTGTGACAGGGACACCAGCATGGTCCTGGGTGGATGCCCCGGGCTCAGAAGTGTTTTGAAGGGCTGGATATGGGAAGCAAAACGTCACCATGGAAACACAACGCTGCCTGCTGGCTTTTCCAGGAGGAAAGCAGCTGGCCAGGCTTCCCGGGATGCTGACAGGAGACATCCGCTGGCCGAGCTCTCAGCTGGGAGCTGAGCACGCTGATCTACACAGCCCCGGGGCTCCTGGGGCTCACTCACAGCCAGGAAGGATCATCTCCTGTCTGGGTTAACTGGCTTTGACATCCCACCGTTGTCTTCTCTCACCGCTTGTGTCGGAAGCCTGGGTGCTCAGGGTTTTAAATTTTCTGTGCTGAAAGGTACTGACCCAAAAGAGAGCACTGCACTGACCTGGGGCTCCAAAATGGAATGACAGAATTGGGATTGCGGGCGTGGAGTTGGTCAGAAGTGTGTAATGTAACGGGTGGAAAACGTAGAGTTTGGGGATTTAGAATATAGAAATAAATGTGAAGGAAGATGGAGGGTTTAGGGTGGAGGCTGGTTGTTCTTCTGTACCTTCTTCTCCATGGGTAAAGTGTTCCTGTCCCTGTGCCCGTGGCACAGCGCCACAGCCCTCAGCCCAAACCCAGCTCAATCCCTAACACAGCTCAATCCCTAACACAGCTCAGCCCAAACACAGCTCAGCCCAAACCCAGCTCAGCCCAAACCCAGCTCAGCCCAAACCCAGCTCAATCCCTAACACAGCTCAATCCCAAACACAGCTCAGCCCAAACACAGCTCAGCCCAAACCAGCTCAGCCCAAACCCAGCTCAATCCCTAACACAGCTCAGCCCAAACCCAGCTCAGCCCCAAACCCAGCTCAGCCCCAAACCCAGCTCAGCCCAAACCCAGCTCAGCCCCAAACCCTGCTCAGCCCCAAACCCAGCTCAGCCCCAAACCCAGCTCATCCTAAACCCAGCTCAATCCCTAACACAGCTCAGCCCAAACCCAGCTGATCCTAAACCAGCTCAGCCCAAACCCAGCTCAGCCCAAACCCAGCTCATCCTAACCCAGCTGATCCTAAACCCAGCTCATCCTAACCCAGATCAGCCCCAAACCCAGCTCAGCCCCAAACCCAGGCCCTGCCTTTGGAGCAGGGCACAGCCTTCTGGAATGCCAAGGCTGGCTTTGTCACTGCCCCTGAAGGCCTGAGCATTGTTCAGAGCCCGGGCTGGGAAATGCCACGGGTTGGGAAAATGCCACGGGCTCAGGGTGGCAGGAGGGCAGGACAATGGGAATTCCTGCTGCCTGGGGGGACTTGGAGTGCTGGGACAGTGCCAGGAGCTGCACCATTCCTGACCCGGCTGGGACACTGAGAGACAAAATCCAGCCTGGGACATTGAGGGAGAGAAGCCACCCAGGGACACTGAGGGAAAAATCCAGCCTGGGATATTGAGAGACAAAATCCAGCCTGGGACATTGAGGGAGAGAAGCCACCGAGGGACACTGAGGGACAAAATCCAGCCTGGCACACTGTGGGACAGAGCCCAGTGGGACACTGAAAGGGGTCTGAACCCAGTGGGACACGGAGGGACAGAGGCAGCTCCCCGAGAGGGCTCTGAGCCCCAGCCCAGCCTCGCTGTCCCCAGCAGCCCTGGACGAGGGCTCCAGGCCAGGCAGACTGGAGACAGCAGCTCCCAGGTGCCCGGGAAACCCAACAGAACCGTCCCTGCAGGCACAGAACCCAACAGAACCATCCCTGCAGGCACAGAACTGAACAGAACCATCCTTGGAGCCACAAAACCCAACAGAACCGTCCCTGCAGGCACAGAACCATCCCTGCAGGCACAGAACCCAACAGAACCATCCCTGCAGGCGCAGAACCAAACAAACAGAACCATCCCTGCAGGCACAGACCGACTGCAGCAGCTCAGCCACCACTGAGGGCTGAGTCCTGCCCAGGAATCCATCATCCATCCATCCACGGATCCCTCCGTCCATGGGTCCCTCCGTCCATGGGTCCCTCCGTCCATCCCTGTCCTTCTGTCCATGGATCCCTCCATCCCTGTCCCTCTGTCCATGGGTCCCTCCGTCCATCCCTGTCCTTCTGTCCATGGATCCCTCCATCCCTGTCCCTCTGTCCATGGGTCCCTCCGTCCATCCCTGTCCTTCTGTCCATGGATCCCTCCATCCCTGTCCCTCTGTCCATGGATCCCCCCGTCCATCCCCGTCGCTCCCTGTCCCCGCTCGGCAGCACAGCCCCGCTGTCATTCCCCATCCCGCAGGAAGCGTTTTCCAGCCCAAGCGATTGAATTACAGCGTTCATCACCGCCTCGGCTCCTCTCCGCGCCCGCCGTGAGCAGCGAGGATTTCCCGCAGGATTTCTCCTAAATCTGCTCATTTCTGGGACAATTTCCTCTCCCGCACCGGGAGCAAACAAACAAACCAAAACAAAAAATTACTTTCTAAGCAGCAACTACAGGCAGGTTGGGTTTGTTTCTTGTACACGAGCGCTCCTAAACGCCCTAAAGCAGCACGGTAGGCTCAGCTTTTATTCTGAAAAAGGTTTGTTTTTTTTTTTTTTGTTTTGAGGAGAACAGGAGGAAAAGCAGCGCAGGAACGCTTCTCCTCTCCGGGCACTCACCTGGCTCAGGTGTGTCCTGCCCCGCAGCGAACCGCAGCCACAGAAAAAGTGGAAATACCGCCTTGGCCAACATAGCCGAGCCTGCTGCTGGCCAAACCGGCCTAAATCCGAGCAAAAAGCCGAGCTGGGTCACGGTCCGGCTCCCCGAGCCATGCCGGCTGAGCCGCGAGCTCTGGCTCCTGCGGGGAATTTTCCTTCCTGCCCCCGCTCCTTTTAAAGCCGTAAATCCATCCTGACAGCAGGGCAGCTCCTTCTGCTGGCCCCGGGAGCGGGCTTCAGTCCGGGAGAAAAACGTGGAGATAATAAAAGTGTAGATAGAAAACTTTACAGAGCAAAACTTTACAGAATAGAACTTCACATAATAAAACTTGACAGAATAAAACTTTGGCCCTGCGAGCCGGTAACTACAGGAAAAAAAAAAAAATTAAAGAGAGGAAAGAAAAGCTGCGAGAAATCCAAAGTTCTGGTGAGGAATGAGCTGGAAGAAGGGAAAAGGCGTTTCTAAAGGAAAGGAGGAGTGGGGAAGGCTGGGGAGCTGCCCTGCCCTGGGAATGTTGGCTAATCCTCTGGGAGGAGCATCGCTCCGCTCGGGCCGCCCGGGCACCAGGGCGCAGGAGGAGGGGGAGGGCAGGGGGTGATGGGGAGGGTTTGGGGGGGTTTTGGTGATAAGGAATGTTGGGTTTTTAAGGGAGTGTTATGTTGGGGTTGAGGTTGTAGGGGGAAAAAATTCCAAGATGAATTGGTAAAAATCGGAAGTTGATTGGTGATTGGTAAAAATTCAAAATGCATTGGTAATTGGTAAAAATTCAAAATTCATTGGTAAAATTCAAAGTTAATTGGTAAAAATTCAAAATGCATTGGTAATTGATAAAAATTCAATTCAAAGTTCATTGGTAATTGGTAAAAATTCAAAATTGATTGGTAAAAATTCAAAATTCATTGGTAATTGGTACAAAATTCAAAATTAATTGGTAAAAATTCAAAATTAATTGGTAAAAATTCAAAATTAATTGGTAAAAATTCAAAATTAATTGGTAAAAATTCAAAATTAATTGGTAAAAATTCAAAATTAATTGGTAAAAATTCAAAATTAATTGGTAAAAATTCAAAATTAATTGGTAAAAATTCAAAATTAATTGGTAAAAATTCAAAATTAATTGGTAAAAATTCAAAATTAATTGGTAAAAATTCAAAATTAATTAGTAATTGGTAAAAATTCAAAATTCATTGATAATTGGTAAATATTCAAAATTAATTGGTAAAAATTCAAAATTAATTAGTAATTGGTAAAAAATCAAAATTCATTGGTAAAAATTCAAAATGAATTGGTAATTGGTAAAAATCCAAACTTAATTGGTAACTAGAATTGTGTGTGGTTGATTAGAAGTGTATAATATCACAGAGTAGAAAGCTTAAAGTTTAACCTTAAAGTGCTTTACAGCAACAAAACAGTTAACCATTATTAATGAAATACTACGAAACTCACTACTATAATATAAATAAAAAATAAATAAGAAATAATTAGAAGAAGTACTATAAATAAGAAAAATAAAGATAAATAAGAAAAAGTAAACAAGAAATCATTATAAGAAAGGTAAAAATTCAAAATTAATTAGTAATTGGTAAAAATTCAAAATTAATTGGTAAAAATTTAAAATTTATTGGTAATTGGTAAAAATCCAAACTTAATTGGTAACTAGAATTGTGTGTGGTTGATTAGAAGTGTATAATATCACAGAGTAGAAAGCTTAAAGTTTAACCTTAAAGTGCTTTACAGCAACAAAACAGTTAACCATTATTAATGAAATACTACGAAACTCACTACTATAATATAAATAAAAAATAAATAAAAAATAAATAAGAAATAATTAGAAGAAGTACTATAAATAAGAAAAATAAAGATAAATAAGAAAAAGTAAATAAGAAATCATTATAAGAAATAATATAAATAAGAAAAAATAAAGATAAATAAGAAAAAGTAAATAAGAAATAATTATATGAAATAATATAAATAAGAAAAAATAAAACCATCTAAACCTAAACACAAAATTCCATCTCGAACCTTCAATCCCAACCTCAACAAAAATAAAAAATAAAAAAAATTCCACCCAGTGAAGAAGAAATCCATCAATCCTCATCTCCCTGACGTGGGGAGGGAGCAGGCTGAAAAGCAGCAAAAAAAGGGATTTTTTTGGAAGCTTTTGTGATTACAGGCACTGGTGAGCAATATTTCTCCCAATTTTCTTTCCTCTCCCCTGGGAACTGTAAAAAAAATAAACTCACCAGGAGTTCGGGCTGCTCAGAGAGGAAAAAATCTGTGTCCAAACCCATCGAGCATTAAATTAAAATCGAGCTTTAAATTAAAAACCCATGGATTCAGGGAGCTGAGGACACTTGTTTGTGCTCCCCTCCCAGTCTGCACCCCAGGGTGTTATGATTTCATCATTAAAATGATAATTTATTTAAATTTTTACAAACTGAGGTGCAGCCCCTCTTTCCAAAGGCTGTGTGGAAAACTTGAGAGGGAGGAGAGGCTGAATCAGATCCCCAAATTCCTAAAACCTGACCCAGACATCCACCACATCCCATCATATTCCATCAAATCCCATAATAATAAATAAAAATAAATAAAATTTAAATATAATAACAATAATATCTCATCTCCAGAGCCCCTTGCTGGATAAATGCAGATTATTCCCTTCCATCCCTCACTTCCCAAGGAACAGCTGAGGGCACTTTTGTGTTCCTTTCCCAGTCTGGGGCCCATCTGCATTATAAATATAAATATAAATATAAATATAAATATAAATATAAATATAAATATAAATATCATCCCATCTCCTCCTGCCCCATCTCCAGAGCCCCTTGCTGGATAAATGCATTTTTTTTCCTTCCATTACTCACTTCCCAAGGAAGTGTTGCTCAGCCCTCAATAATTCCCTGGATTTTTGGCCCGTTTCTCCCTGAGGATGCTGTTCACACCCTGCAGGCAGTTTTGGTCTCCCTCAGTCCTGCTGGAATAGGTGCAAGCAGGAAAAAGCAGCCTGGAAAATCATCAGATCTTACAGGGCTTTGGGTTTATTTTTAAACTTTACAGGAATTGGCAAATCCTGTTTCCATTCAGGCTGGTGCTTTCCTGGATTCATCCCGAATCTGGAGCCAGGGAGTCACTCCAGCTCTGCTCCTGCAGAAATCCCAGAAATCCCACCAAAAATCCATCCAGAACACCAGAAATCCCAGAAAAAATCCCAGCAGAAATCCCAGAAAAAAATCCAACCAGAACACCAAAAATCCCAGAAAAAATCCCAGCAGAAATCTCACCAAAAATCCATCCAGAACACCAGAAATCCCACCAAAAATCCCAGCAGAAATCCCACCAAAAATCCCAGTAGAACACCAAAAATCCCAGAAAAAATCCCAGCAGAAATCCCAGAAAAAATCCCAGCAGAAATCCCAACATCCCCCAGATTTTCCCCCAAAACCACCAGGAACAGCTTGGGACAGATGAGTAATGCCATGATTAACTGACACAATTAAAAGGCAAATATAGAAATCCCACCAAAAATCCCAGCAGAAATCCCACCAAAAATCCCAGTAGAACACCAAAAATCCCAGAAAAAATCCCAGCAGAAATCCCAACATCCCCCAGATTTTCCCCCAAAACCACCAGGAACAGCTTGGGACAGATGAGTAATGCCATGATTAACTGACACAATTAAAAGGCAAATATCATTATGGATGTTTGTAGAAGCTTTATACATTTCTAGTTGTGTTTTATACATTTCTAGTTGTGTTTTGTACATTTCTAGTTGTGTTTTATACATTTCTAATTATGTTTTATAGATTTATAGTTATGTTTTATACATTTATAGTTATGTTTTATATGTTTTAACCCCCTTGGGTTGTTATCAGGGTTTGGGACATTTGGGAGGGTGGGATTGGCACTATGACCTCTAATCAAAATTTAAGGATTTAAACTCCACCACTGGACAGCAAAGGAGCTGATGGACAGAATTTTGGGACAGAATTAAAAGGTTAAAAGGTAAAAAATCCTGGTGGGAAAAATTTTAATATTTTAATAATTCCCCTATTCAGTCTTCTGCTGTATTTTTTATAAGGTTTTAATAAACCTTTCTAAATTTTTTTCGGAAGTGAGCAGCATTTCTCACAAGCTCGCCCACTCTGAAGGTGATTTTTGCTGATTAATTTTTGCTGATTAATTTTTGCTGATTAATTTCTGCTGATTAATTTTTGCTGATTAATTCCTGCTGATTAATTTTTGCTAATTAATTCCTGCTCAGCTGCAGGCCAGAGGGCTCCAACTTCAGCTCCCTGAGCCCAGGAATGCCAGGCTGGGCTCAAGCCCTGACTTTGTCCCTTCTCAGTTACCAGCAGAGGCCTGGAGGGCTCAGCCTGGAGTCATCTCTTATTTTTGTTTGACTTGGAAGACAAACTACAAAAATAGATGTGTTTACTCCCAGCATCCAGCAGTTTTATGTTTCTCAGAGGATGAGCAGTGCTGGGAATGACTCCTCACTGAGGTGACCTCGAGCTTGTGGATGATTCCTTTTATGCCAAAGCTCCCCAAAAGACAGCCCAGCACAAGGATAAGGTTATTTGTGGGGTGAGGAGCAGCAGCCTGAGCTCTGAGCCCTGAATTTTGGGTTCTTCCAGCACAGAGATTTTATTTTTTTCGTTGTTCTTGTCTGGAATTGAAGGAATTCCACAGCTGCAGCAGGCCCAGAAACACTGACCCCAAAAAATCAGGCAGGACGCAGCTCAGAAACATTGATCCCAAAAAAACCTTTTTTTTTTTTTTGTTGTTCTTGTTTGGAATTGAAGAAATTCCACAGCTGGAGCAGGCCCAGAAAGACTGACCCCAAAAAATCAGGCAGGATGCAGTTCAGAAACATTGATCCCAAAAAAACCCCCCAAAACAGGCAGGAAACACCTGAGAAACATTGACCCCAAAAAAAGAGGGAGGAAACACCTGAGAAACACTGACCCTATAAAAAAAACCCACAAAACAGGTGGGAAACAGCCTCAGAAACATTGATCCCAAAAAAAACCAGGCAGGACACACCTGAGAAACACTGACCCCAAAAAAAGAGGAGGAAGCAAATTCAGAAACACTGACCCCATAAAAAAAAAATCAGGCAGGAAGCAGGTCCAGGAACACTGACCCCAAAAAACCAGGCAAGACACAGGCTCAGAAACATTGATCCCAAAAAAACCCAAAAAAACAGGCAGGACACACCTGAGAAATATTGACCCCATAAAAAAACAAGGCAGGAAACATGTCCAGGAGCACTGACCCCAAAAACCAGGCAGAACACAGGCCCAAAAACACTGACCTCATAAAAAAAACAGGCAGGGAACAGATCCAGAAACACTGACCCCAAAAAGCAGACAGGAAACAGGCTCAGAAACACTGATCCCAAAAAAAAAAAAAAATAAAAACAGGTAGGAGACACCTGAGAAATATTGACCCTATTAAAAAAAAACAGGTGGGAAACAACCTCAGAAACATTGATCCCAAAAAAAAACAGGTAGGAAACACCTGAGAAACACTGACCCCAAAAAACAAACACTGACCCCATAAAAAAACTAGGCAGGAAACAGATCCAGAAACACTGACCCCAAAAAACAAAACAGACAGGAAACAGTCCCAAAAACACTGACCCCAAAAAAAACCAGACAGGAAACAGTCCCAAAAACACCGACCCCAAAAAAAGCCAGACAGGAAACAGTCCCAAAAACACCGACCCCAAAAAAAGCCAGACAGGAAACAGTCCCAAAAACACTGACCCCAAAAACCAGACAGGAAACAGTCCCAAAAACACCGACCCCAAAAACCAGGCAGGGCACAGGGTTGTATTGATTTTTAAATAATTTTGTTAATTATTTGTTGAATGTATTGGAGAAAATAAAATACTGTGATTACTGTAATTATTATGATGATTGAAATGCATAAACTTATTTTTATAAGTTTTTTTTTTTTTACTTATGGTGTTAAATTTTATTAAATAGGTTCTGTAATGAAGTTTAATTATTAACTTTAATTTTTGACACCTTTTTTTGAGCTGTTGTATGTTTTTGTGAATAGATTTTGAGTGATTAGCTAGATTTATATAATATTTCTTTTTAAATTTATATCTTGAAATGTATATTATTATTATAAAATTATCAATAAAATAAGAATTAAAATCAATATTAATTCACATTTATGTTATTTATCATTCAAATTTGCATTATTTATCCTTATTAAAATTGTAGCAATTATACTTTATATCAATAATTATAATTTTTATCTATTATATTATAAAGTAGACACTGTAATTTTTATATATCATTACAATTTACATCAAATTTTAACAAACTGCACCTCTCTGAGAACCTCAAGAGAAAAAAATCCCCCAGAAATCTGAAATTCCTGCTCCATTTCCTTCAGGAAACACGATCTGAATGCTTTTTTCCCCCCATTTTTTTTTCAGTTTCCTTGCCAGGAACCCCAAATAGCTCCAAAAATTGGATTCAGTTCTGAGCAGCACAAGCAAAGTCTGCAGGGAGAGGGGAATTTTTAGCCTATTCTTTGGAGGGGATGATTTCCTTTATTTCTTGACTCCTTTGTCCTGTTTCCATCCTGTCAGGAGAGCCCGGAGCACTTGGAAAAACCAAATTTGAGAGAATTCCCCCAGGACTGAGTTTCCTGAGGGATTTCCACCCACGTCAGGAGGCTCCAGGAGCCCCGAGAGCTCCCGGCCTCCCCAAGAGCTGAGATCTCCTACAATTGTCCTCTGGGAGAGAGAAAAAAAACCAAAAATAACAATTTAGGGTGGTTTTTTTAATGTTTATTTTGTTGCTGTTTGGGGTTTGTTTTTTGGGTTTTTTTTGTTTTTTTGATATTTTGTTTTTGGGGTTTTTTTGTTGAACGTATTGGAGAAAATAAAATGCTATGATTAGTGTAATTACTATGATTATTAAAATGCATAAACTTTTTTTTTAAAGTTTTTTTTACTTAACTTGTTAAATTTTATTAATTTTTTGGTTGGTTGGTTGGTTTGGTTTTTTGTTTTTTTTGTTTTTGGGAGTTTTTTTGTGGGTTTTTTTTTTGTTTGGTTTTTTGTGATTTTGATGGTGGTTTTTTGTCTTTTTGTGTGTTTTTTGTTGCTGTTCTTGTTGGTTTTGATTTTGGGTTTTTTTGGTTTTTGTTTTTTGTTTGTTTAGTTTTTTGGTTTGGTTTTGTTTTGTTTTGTTTTGTTTTTTGTGGGGGTTTTTTTTGGTTTTTTTGGGGTTTTTTTGGGGTTTTTTGAGGTTTTTTTGGGGTTTTTTTCCTCTGCAGCAATGCAGAGAACACTCCAGGCAGCAGGAACCCACCACACCTTTCCGTTAAGCTCTAAAAACCCTCCCCAAATTAATTTCTCCTTTTTAATTGACGGATTAACAACCCCAGGGCAGTGCAGAGCCCTCTCTCCTTCCTCCCTGGGGAGCAGCTCCCCCTCCAGCAGCTCTTGGAGAAAAAAAGGTGCCTGAGATTTGTGCAAAACCACCCAAACAATCCCCGTTTCTTCTGGGGATAAAAGACTTTTGTTCCAGAGCCGGCTGCTGCCGTTCCTGAGCGGGAAAGAACAAGCAGAGCACAAATATCCCCCACGAATAAGTGGCAGAAATGTCCCCTCTGCTCTTCCAGGGGGTGTCAGGCTCTTTCTGAGGGATAAATTTGCTTTTTCAGCCACAAATAAGTGGCACTGTTGGGTAGAAATGTCCCCTCTGCTCTTCCATGGGGTTTTTTGGCTCCTTCTGCACCATAAATTTGCTTTTTCAGCCCAGAATGTGAGCAGACACCACTGCTGCAGAACCCAGCAAAATCCACAATTTTTTCACCCCACAAGTCAGAGCTCTGACCCCGCCCTGAATCCAGCATTTTTCCAGGGTTGCAGGTCAAAAAGCAGATGGGTTTAGTGCAGGGATTCCTGGAATCATCTTTTGTTACAGTTGATCATTAATTAACTCTATAATCCTGAATCATCTTTTGTTACAGTTGATAATTAATCAGGAGCGGCAAGGCTTTGCTGGGAACAGCTCTGGAAGGAGCTGGAGACTGAGCCAGGCTGTGGATCCTGGAGGGCCCCAAGTCCTGGAGGATCCCAAATCCTGGAGGATGCCAAATCCTGGAGGATGCCAAATCCTGGAGGATCCCAAATCCTGCAGGATCCCAGATCCTGGAGGATCCCAGATCCTGGAGGATCCCAAATCCTGGAGGACCCCAGATCCTGCAGAATCCCAAATCCTGGAGGACCCCAAATCCTGCAGGATCCCAGATCCTGCAGAATGCCAAATTCTGGAGGATGCCAAATCCTGCAGAGTCCCAAATCCTGCAGGATCCCAAATCCTGGAGGATCCCAAATCCTGGAGGATGCCAAACCCTGCAGGATCCCAAATCCTGGAAGATCCCAGATCCTGCAGAATGCCAAATTCTGGAGCATGCCAAATCCTGCAGAATTCCAAATCCTGCAGGATCCCAAATCGTGCAGATTCCCAAATCCTGGAGGATCCCAAATCGTGCAGAGTCCCAAATCCTGGAGGATCCCAAATCCTGGAGGATCCAAAGCCCCTTTTTCCCCACGCTGGAGCAGAGTGAGACATGGGAGGGGTCACAAAGCCCAAAACATTTGAATTTCTGGTCGTGAACGTTCCAGACACGGGAGGAGCTCCAACAGTGACCTCATGGAAATGCCTGCTGCCAGAAAAACACTTGGCCAGGCTTTGGAGGGAATTTTCCTCGTCTCCAGGATGTTCGTGGGGATTTTCTGAGCAGCCACATCCAGCAGGACTGACAGGGAAATGCTGCATCTGTTCTGGAGCAGCCACTGCTGCAGTTCCATCACCCAGGAATTGTTTTCCTCTCTCCTTCAAGGCTCTCCCGGGACAAAAAATGGGATTTTTTTGGTCTCCTGTTTTCCCCTCTAGTCATTATCTTGCTGTGGAGGGGCTCAGCACCACCACAGCTTTGCTGCTTCTTGGTGGCACTGAGGGAATTCTGCTGCTGCAGCATTTGTACACCCAGAAATTCCCTTCCAGCTGCCTTTTCCCAGCTCCCAGGGCACAAAAACCCTGCTCCTCACCACTGCTGTCTCCATGGGACAACCCCAAAATCTCCCCATGAACTTTGCAAGCCACGTTGGTGTGGCTAAAATCATGCTGTGCTAAAATAATGTGTGGCTAAAATCAGGGTGTGCTAAAATCCTGGTGTGGCTAAAATCCTGGTGTGCTAAAATCATGTGTGGCTAAAATCCTGGTGTGCTAAAATCATGGTGTGCTAAAATCCTGGTGTGGCCAAACTCATGCTGTGCCAAAATCATGGTGTGCCAAAATCCTGGTGTGCTAAAATCATGGTGTGCTAAAATCATGGTGTGCTAAAATCATGGTGTGCTAAAATCATGGTGTGCTAAAATCCTGGTGTGCTAAAATCATGTGTGGCTAAAATCCTGGTGTGGCCAAAATCATGCTGTGCTAAAATCATGCTGTGCTAAAATCACGTGTGGCTAAAATCATGGTGTGCTAAAATCATGTGTGGCTAAAATCATCTTGTGCTAAAATCATGTGTGGCTAAAATAATGGTGTAGCTAAAATCCTGGTGTGCTAAAATCCTGGTGTGCTAAAATCATGTTGTGCTAAAATCATGCTGTGGCCAAAATCCTTCTTGCAGGAGCAGCAAGAAGTGAAATGATCTCAGCAAGCACCAGAAATCCCGAGAACAAAGGGCCCTTCACGCAGGAAGCAAGCACGGAGGCGAGCTCCTGTGCAAGCCCAGGGAAAGCTGATTTTCCAGGTGCTGACAGGAATGCTCTGGCCCAGGTAGGCAGAGCCACGCCCAGGTGTGAGAACAAAGCAGAAAAATGAGAGTTATTCACACCCTGAGTGACTTTCGTTTTGAATTCTTTAAGATAGAATCATCTTTCATTGCAAAAGGGTTTTTTGTTTTCTTTCTTCCTTCTTCCTCTGTTTCTGTGGGATATGGATGAAGATATTTCTATATTTGGGGATATTTCTATCTGTGGGATATGGAGAACGGGCTCATGAACAAGCAGGAAACCAGGAGGATGAATGAACCCTTTCCTTAAAACCCAAATTAAAATTCCCTGGTGCTCTGAAGCACTGCCTGATTTCCTCTCTCTGCTTTATTTTTCTCTGGATTTCTGAGTGTCTGGTCCCAGCTGTGCTAGAAGGAATATCCCAAGCAAAGGGGATTTTTCTGCTCAGGCTGGGCCAGGCTCCACAGCAGATGAAATGTGTCCAGCAGCAGGTGAAGGGCAGCTGGTGCTTGGGAGAAAAGTGCTCTTTGTCACAACATCTGTGCCCAAAAGTGACACAATCCCAGCCAGGACTGAGAGCTCAGAGGGGAAAAGGAGTGTGAGAGAGGGGAGCTGGCTCCAGGAAGAAATAGGAGCTCTCCCACACCATAAATGCCTTAAAGCCAATCATCTAAAATTAAATCAGTCTAAAATTAAAATAATAACCCCTCGTGGGTCCTGCTACAATGCATCTTTCCTAGTTCTGTTCCTCCAAATAATCCAGTCGTATTTACAAAAAGATTCTAATTCTATTTCTCTCTCAGCCATGTCTGTCCCATCCCATGGCATTTCTAAATCAGCATTTTTTATCTCAAGGTTTGCACACAGATGCACTGGGTGAGCCTTCAGAGGGGGCACAGGGTCTGAGACAGCTGCTCCTTCCAGGCACCAATTCTTCATCAATTCTTCACTGATTCTTCACCAATTCTTCACCTATTCTTCACCAGCTCTTCATCAACTCTTCATCAACTCTTCACTGATTCTTCACCAATTCTTAATCAATTCTTCACCTATTCTTCACCAGTTCTTCATCAATTCTTCAGCTATTATTCATCAATTCTTCACCAATTCTTCCCCAATTCTTCACCAATTCTTCACCAATTCTTCACCGATTCTTCACTGATTTTTCACTGATTTTCACCAACTCTTCACTGATTTTCACCAACTCTTCACTGATTCTTCATCAATTCTTCACCAATTCTTCACTGATTTTTCACTGATTTTCACCAACTCTTCACTGATTTTCACCAACTCTTCACTGATTTTCACCAACTCTTCACTGATTCTTCATCAATTCTTCACCAATTCTTCACTGATTTTTCACTGATTTTCACCAACTCTTCACTGATTTTCACCAACTCTTCACTGATTTTCACCAACTCTTCACTGATTCTTCACCAACTCTTCATCAACTCTTCACTGATTCTTCACCAATTCTTAATCAATTCTTAATCAATTCTTAATCAATTCTTAATCAATTCTTCACCTGTTCTTCATCAATTCTTCAGCTATTATTCATCAATTCTTCACCAATTCTTAATCAATTCTTCACCTATTCTTCACCAGTTCTTCATCAATTCTTCAGCTATTATTCATCAATTCTTCACCAATTCTTCACTGATTCTTCACCAATTCTTCACTGATTCTTCACCAATTCTTAATCAATTCTTCACCTATTCTTCACCAGCTCTTCATCAACTCTTCATCAACTCTTCCCTGATTCTTCACCAATTCTTAATCAATTCTTCACCTATTCTTCACCAGCTCTTCATCAACTCTTCATCAACTCTTCCCTGATTCTTCACCAATTCTTAATCAATTCTTCACCTATTCTTCACCAGCTCTTCATCAACTCTTCATCAACTCTTCCCTGATTCTTCACCAATTCTTCACTGATTCTTCACTGATTTTCACCAATTCTTCACTGATTTTCACCAACTCTTCTTTTTTCCCACCAGTTCAGCAAGCTCTGGAGGTGCCTCGTGGAGCCAGGAGCTGGGATGGGACAACAACAGGGAATGAATCCTGCAGGAAAATCCTGCCTGGCTATCAGCAGAGTGGAGCATAAATCACACATAAATCACTAAAAAAATCATAGATAAATCACACATAAATCAAAAATAAATCACACACATATCACAGATAAACCACATGTAAATCACACATACATCACATACAAATCACTCATAAATTACATATAAATCAAAAATAAATTTCACTGATTTTCACCGATTCTTCTTTTTTCCCACCAGTTCAGCAAGCTCTGGAGGTGCCTCGTGGAGCCAGGAGCTGGGATGGGACAACAACAGGGAATGAATCCTGCAGGAAAATCCTGCCTGGCTATCAGCAGAGTGGAGCATAAATCACACATAAATCACTAAAAAAATCATAGATAAATCACACATAAATCAAAAATAAATCACACACATATCACAGATAAACCACATGTAAATCACACATACATCACATGCAAATCACTCACAAATTACATATAAATAAAAAATAAATAAAAAAACCACACATAAATCACAGATAAATCACACACAAGTCACACAAAAACCACACATAAATCACACCCAATTCACACAAAAATCACGCAAAAATCACACATAAATCACACATAAACCCATCCCTACCCCATCACCCGACCCCACAGAGTTTCCACAAGGAAATTCCATGCTGGAGGGTGACAGCTAACTCAGGGCAGCATCCCCAGTGTGCCCCACACAGATAAATCACACACAAGTCACACAAAAACCACAGATAAATCACACACAAGTCACACAAAAACCACACATAAATCACACCCAAATCACACAAAAATCACGCAAAAATCACACATAAACCCATCTCTACCCCATCACCCGACCCCACAGAGTTTCCACAAGGAAATTCCATGCTGGAGGGTGACAGCTAACTCAGGGCAGCATCCCCAGTGTGCCCCACTCTGCAGGATCAGCTGAGAGAAGGGGCCCTTTCAGACACTCCCAGATTATTCTTTCCTTAATCACTTAAAAAGTCTCTCTTTTTTTTTTCCCCTTAAAAAGTCTCTTCTTTAATCACTTCCATCCATCCTAACCAGCAGAGCTGGAAGCAATCACCAGTGCCCAGTTAGAGAGGGGAGGGAGAACAGGGAAAACTTCTCTGAATTCACTCAGATTTCAGTGAAGCGACGGAGCGAGCGCGAGGAACCGTCCAGGACATGTCAGTGTGAGTTTATTACCATGTTATATTGCCATGCAGATCCTGCCAAATTAGCTGGAGAGTTTTCCACAGAAAATGAAGCACTTGGAGCATTCAAGTGCCCGGGATGAGCTGGGGAGCAGCAGATCCTCTCCTGGTATGTGCAGCGGGTTCCAGCTTCCTTTCCCCTGGCCTCCCTCAGAGCAGGAATGGAGCATCCTTCCAATAAATTCTCTGTTGTCCTTGGCTCTGGAAGATGATCTTCCTGATCTCAGCTCAGCTTGACAGATGGTTTGTGTTTGCAGCACCCCCAGCTGAGTGTTCCAACAGCTGATAACCACTGAGACATCTTCCTGTGCTTCACCTGGGCCAGCCAGGGACAGGGAAGCACAAATAATAAACACGGAGCTGACCAAAGGAAATGTGGTTTTGTGTCTCCTGAGGGGCCTCTGAGCATGGAGATCTTGCAGGGGAATTAAATACACACGTAGCTGAACTTAAAAAAAAATAAAAAAACAACAGTGAAAATGAATTTCTTTCTGTCCTCCCTGCAGTGCTGGTGTGGGAGCTGCCAGGACAAAGCTCTGCCTGTGGGAATGGAGAGGAGGCAGAGCCAGGGATCCCCCACATCCGTGGGCACAGTCCCTGCCTGGCCCTGCAGGCTGGCACAGCTGCCTCAGGAGCTGATCCAAGGCTCAGCAGATGGCTCTGTTCTAGTTCTATTTATCCAAAATATCTCTACAGGAAATTTAGGATGAAACCAGCTTCACCTGAGAGCCCCAGCACTGCTGGGAATGCTCGGCTGGGGCTCTGCCCTTGCCTGGACACCCTGAGCTCCAGCCTGGGCTGTCTGCTCTGCTGCAGGGAAATTCATTTCCCCTTTGTTATTAAAATACTCTGAGAAGTAAAATACCAACTGAAATACAATTTTGCTTTATTGGGGAGGCTGTAGCAAATAACTCTGGGTTTCTTTGCAGGGTTCATTACAATACTGCAGCCCTGCCAGGCTGAAGGATGTTTTCCTTTTAAAAGCAGTTGGATTGAACAACAGGTGAGCAAAAGGAGCAGCAGCTCATATCAAATATCTGTACCCAGTGAGCAGACACTGCCCTCAGGCAAAACCTTGTTATCCTCTAGCAGGATCTCCTTGCCTGGAACAGAACTCTCTTGTTTTTCTTCAGTCTTGTCAGAAAATGTCATCTCGTTTTCCTCCCTTTTTTTTTCCCCCTCCAGTTCACTTCCCCCTGTAGTCACCCCTGGTTATTCCTCTGGGTGGTATCAGAGCAAACAGCAGGAAAAAATCAAACAGAAAATTGATTTAAAATAAAAAAAAAAAATTAAAAAATATCCTCAGAAAGAGAGCAAAGATTCCATTTTACCTCACAGTGCTACCAAGTGGAGAACAAGAGGTGGTTCTGCTGCAGGCAGGGTTTGAGACACAACAAACTCCTCCAGGGGGGGATTGGCCACAAACTTTATTTCTACAGAAAACTGGGAACGGCTCTAAAGGGGACAAAGGGGACAGCAGACAGTGATGAGCAGGAACAACAACAATAAACACCAAAAACAACACCAGAGAGGGTTTGGAAGGATGAAGCTGCCCTGGATTTTTGGGATAAACCACAGGGGGATTTGGAGGGATGAAGCTGCCCTGGGATTTTTGGGATAAAGCACAGGGTGGTTACCTTGATTTGGAACGATGAAGTTGCCCTGCCCTCCCCACACCTGTCCCACACTGTGTTTTCAATCCATTGCAGATTTTGGGGATAAACCAGAGGGTGCTTTGGAAGGATGAAGGTGCCCTGGGATTTTTGGGATAAACCACAGGAGGATTTAGAAGGATGAAGCTGCTCTGAGACTTTTGGGATAAACCAGAGGGTGCTTTGGAAGGATGAAGGTGCCCTGGGATTTTTGGGATAAAGCACAGGGTGGTTACCTTGATTTGGAACGATGAAGTTGCCCTGCCCTCCCCCCACCTGTCCCACACTGTGTTTTCAATCCATTGCAGATTTTGGGGATAAACCAGAGGGTGCTTTGGAAGGATGAAGGTGCCCTGGGATTTTTGGGATAAAGCACAGGGTGGTTACCTTGATTTGGAACGATGAAGTTGCCCTGCCCTCCCCCCACCTGTCCCACACTGTGTTTTCAATCCATTGCAGATTTTGGGGATAAACCAGAGGGTGCTTTGGAAGGATGAAGGTGCCCTGGGATTTTTGGGATAAAGCACAGGGTGGTTACCTTGATTTGGAACGATGAAGTTGCCCTGCCCTCCCCCCACCTGTCCCACACTGTGTTTTCAATCCATTGCAGATTTTGGGGATAAACCAGAGGGTGCTTTGGAAGGATGAAGGTGCCCTGGGATTTTTGGGATAAAGCACAGGGTGGTTACCTTGATTTGGAACGATGAAGTTGCCCTGCCCTCCCCCCACCTGTCCCACACTGTGTTTTCAATCCATTGCAGATTTTGGGGATAAACCAGAGGGTGCTTTGGAAGGATGAAGGTGCCCTGGGATTTTTGGGATAAAGCACAGGGTGGTTACCTTGATTTGGAACGATGAAGTTGCCCTGCCCTCCCCCCACCTGTCCCACACTGTGTTTTCAATCCATTGCAGATTTTGGGGATAAACCAGAGGGTGCTTTGGAAGGATGAAGGTGCCCTGGGATTTTTGGGATAAAGCACAGGGTGGTTACCTTGATTTGGAACGATGAAGTTGCCCTGCCCTCCCCCCACCTGTCCCACACTGTGTTTTCAATCCATTGCAGATTTTGGGGATAAACCAGAGGGTGCTTTGGAAGGATGAAGGTGCCCTGGGATTTTTGGGATAAAGCACAGGGTGGTTACCTTGATTTGGAACGATGAAGTTGCCCTGCCCTCCCCCCACCTGTCCCACACTGTGTTTTCAATCCATTGCAGATTTTGGGGATAAACCAGAGGGTGCTTTGGAAGGATGAAGCTGCCCTGGGATTTTTGGGATAAACCAGAGGAGAATTTGGAAGGATGAAGGTGCCCTGGGATTTTTGGGATAAACCACAGGAGGATTTAGAAGGATGAAGCTGCTCTGAGACTTTTGGGATAAACCAGAGGGTGCTTTGGAAGGATGAAGCTGCCCTGGGATTTTTGGGATAAAGTACAGGAGGATTTGGAAGGATGAAGCTGCCCTGGGATTTTTGGGATAAACCACAGGAGGATTTGGAAGGATGAAGCTGCCCTGGGATTTTTGGGATAAACCACAGGAGGATTTGGAAGGATGAAGCTGCCCTGGGATTTTTGGGATAAACCACAGGGGGATTTGGAAGGATGAAGCTGCCCTGCCCTCCCCACACCTGTCCCACGCTGTGTCTCCACTCCATGCAGATTTTTGGGATAATGCACAGGGTGACCTGTCAGAGCAGAGGCAGCTCCCCAGGGAGGGCTGAGGACGAGGATGAGGCACAGGGAGGGGACACTGCCGCAGCTGCAGGGTCACACCCAGGCCTTGAGCTGGCTGCTGCAGCCCCTGGCACAGCACGGAGCCCCCTCCCCAGGGCGGCACCAGCGGCCCCCCTTGTACAGGGCCAGGCTGTAGGGCTGGAAGCACACCAGGAGCTGCAGGCGCCGTGCCAGGCTGCAGTAAATGGCCATGGCCACCACCAGCAGCGGGGACATGATGACAAAGCCCAGGATGATGAGGGCAGAGGAGCTGTTGTCGTCCAGGATGCTCTTGCAGTAGCGGGCAGAGGAGTGCAGCACCTGTGGGGGGAGAGAGAGGCACAGCCAGGATCATTCAGCTGGAAAAGAGTGACCTTGTCACTTCCTATAACTCGAGAGAGGCACAGCCAGGATCATTCAGCTGGAAGAGTGACCTTGTCACTCTCTATAACTCCTGAAAGGTGCCTGTGGCCAGCTGGGGTTGGGCTCTTTCTCCAGGAACTGACAGAACCAGAGGACACAGCCTTAAGTTCCACCAAGGAAAATATAGGTTGGATATTAGGGAAAAGTTTTTTATACAAATGGTGATAAAGTTTTTTACAGGAAAGGTGATAAAGTGACCTTATCACTCTCTACACTCCCTAAAGGTGGCTGTGCTCAAGTGGAGTTGGGCTTTTCCTCCAGGAACTGACAGAACCAGAGGACACAGCCTTAAGCTGCACCAAGGGAAATACAGGTGGGATATTGGGAAGAAGTTTTTTATGGAAAGGGTGATGAAGTTCTGGAATGGCTGCCCAGTCACCATCCCTGGTGTGTTTAACAAAGCCTGGATGTGGCACTGGGTGCCAGGGTTTAGCTGAGGTCTTGGGGCTGGGTTGGACTCCATGGTCTTAAAGGTCTCTTCCAACTCAGTAGTTCTGTGAATTCTGTGAATTCTGTGAATTCTGTGAAAAGTCCCACATGAACCCACTCTGCCAGGGCCTCCTCTGTCATGTGGCCTGGTGCTGACAGCAGTGGCCAAAACACCCCTGAGTTTCCAACGTTTTCATGGAAAAAGAAAACATTTTCTTTTGCTCCCTCTCTCAGAGCTGAGCGATCTTCAGGTTCAGTCTGGGACTGATATCACATCTTAATCAAGCTTTCAATTATCCCAGCCTCCCTGTGAGAGAAGAGCACTGCACACTGCTCCTGGAGCAGGCAGCACTCATCTTTATTCAATCATCCAACAGCATTTGATGGGCACAAACCAAATTAAAAAACCTTCTGGTGCTACATTGGTGTGGGTGGCATAACACTGGGAATAAAAAAAAAAATTAAAATTATATATAAAAAAGTATTTTAAATTCATATTAAATATATAAATTTATATTTTCTATAAATAAAAAATAAATATACAGAAATCTGTTAGCTTCTGCAGACAGAGGTCAATCATTCCATGGCTCTCCAGACCCCTTTGTGATCTGCTCTCTGTACACTCATTTCTGCCTGAAAAACCTGCCAGGAAACACTCATCTTTATTCAATCATCCAACAGCATTTGATAGGCACAAACCAAATCCAAAAATCCTCCTTGTGCTACATTGGTGTGGGTGGCACAGCGTTGGGGGTAACAATAAATAAATAAAATTATATATATATATAATTTATAAATATACATAGTATATATTTATATTATAGCTATTTATGTAAATAAATATAAATATTAAATATATAAATTTATACATAAAAATTAAAATACAGAAATCTGTTATCTTCTGCAGAGGTCAATCATTCCATGGCTCTCCAGACCCCTTTGTGTTCTCTGCTCTCTGTGTACACTCATTTCTGCCTGAAAAACCTGCCAGAAAGGACCATTTGCAAAGAAACCCTCTCTGGGCCTGGCTGAGTGGTGTTTCCAGCCCTCCTTCCACGCTGGCAGCAGCAGGGCTGAGCTGAGCACTCGCTTGTTCTGCACTCCAAATGCTGCAGGCAGCCCCTGTGTCCCCAGACTTTATTCTGTTCTCCTTTCAGCACAAGGCATCAAGCTAAAAACCAACAATAAATCCATCTAATGGAGCTGCAGGGCAGAAATCAGCCTCTGGCTGCTGGGCAGGCTCTGAAAAGTCGTGGCCCAAAGACAGGGTGAAGCCACAATCCTTTGCTGTGATTGCATTAAAGGAAAGGTTGAGTTTAAAAAACTCCTCACAGCTCCCAGCAGCTCGGGGGTTTTCACTTCTGGTCCACTTGGCTGCACTCAAAAACATTCTGCATCTCCTCAAAGCCTTTGTGTGAGTGTGCAAAGGAGAACTTGAGGTTTTCCAAGGTGAGGGAAGCTGGAAGGGGCACTTCTGGGAGGTTTTTTCCCATTTTCAGTCCAATTTGTTTATGACTTATGAAAAAGGCACATTGGGCTATAAGGAAAACAGGGAACTGCTTTTGCACATCCACCCTTGATCAAGTGATCCCAAAAATGTTTAAAGGAATATACCAAGAAGGGATTTGTAAATAAGGAAATGATGCAATGCAGAGGGCAGCAAGCAGAGACAAAGGAGACAAAGGAGCTCATTTTTGGTGTGAGGAATGCACAGGATGTTTGGGAGCAGGATTGTTAGATTGGCATGAGAAGGGGATTGGATATTCTGTCAGATTTTACTGATCATTAGGCAGGTCCTAATGAATCTTAAACTTGCTTAAACAGAAAGCAGCAAACCCTACCAGAGCCCAGGCTGGCAGCTCTCAGTGACAGAAATCCCAGGGAAGAGAGAAATAATTGTGAAATTAAAATGCAAACAGCAATTCCATGGGGGCAGGGAGTGTGTTCACCTCACCTGGCACTTCCATGGAGACACAACTCCATTGCCCAATTTCCCACAAGACCTGTCCTTGTCAGCCCAGACTATTCACACAGGGAAAAAAAATCTGTGCCCAAAGCCAAATTTTGGGGAGTTTTGCCTGGCCTTGACAGGCACTGCTCACCTGGGGCTCAAAGGAACCCTCAGGTGTGGCCCTGCCCTTGAGGAGTGCCACTTACCTGGGAGTGGCACTGGAAGCCAAAGTAAACCACCACGATGGTAGGAAGCAGCACGACGGTGAAAATGACAAACATCAGGAGCAAATTCAGGAGGAAGACCAGGGAGTTCATGGTTCCTATCACCAGGGTCCAGGCCAGGCAGCACCAGGGGCTGCGGGGCTCCCTGGGAAGGAGCTGCTCATCCATGTCATATGGGGGCAGCCCAGGGATCATCCGGGATTTTTCTGACAGGATTTCTGCTCCAAAGTCCTCAGGGTCCTGGCCAGACATCCTTCAAGAAGATCCACCAACCCACGCTCTTATCCGACATCCTTCAAGAAGATCCACCAACCCGTGGAAAAAATATTTCCTCGCTTTTGGTCTAACAGAGCTTGCAAAGGCTTCTTCTGCCTCTTCCACACGTGGGCAGGAGCCCTCAAGGAGAGATCATCGTGGAGCCAGCAAGGAAAGGTCTCCTTGGGCCCCCCAGGCCCTGCTCAGCACAGTTTGCTTCCTTCAGATGCTTTTCCCAGCCTCAGTCCCAAAGCAGATCTGCTGGAAGGTTAGCAGTAGCTTTGATTTTGGTTTAGAATCCAGAATCCTACTGAATTTGCTGTTGTTTTTCCCAGGATTACAATCCCAAAGGGTTGCTGTGGTAGCTGTGATGGGCTGCTCAGTGGGCTTTGGTATCCCCCTCCACCTTCCAGCTCAGCTGGGTGTTCAGGATGGCAGGCTTAGGTTCAGGATTTCAGGCTCAGGTGCTCAGCAGATCAGGCTCAGGTGTTCTGCAGATGAGGCTCAGATGTTCAGAATATCAGACTTAGATGTTCAGGATGTCAGGCTTAGGTTCAGGATTTCAGGCTCAGGTGTTCAGAATATCAGGCTTAGGAGTTCAGGATGTCAGGCTTAGGTTCAGAATTTCAGGCTCAGGTGTTCCAAAAATCAGGCTCAGATGTTCAGAATATCAGGCTCAGATGTTCAGAATATCAGGCTTAGATGTTCAGGATGCCAGGCTTAAATGTTCAGCAGATCAAGTTTAGGCATTCAGCAGATCAGGCTTAGGAGTTCAGGATGGCAGGCTTAGGTTCAGGATTTCAGGCTCAGGTGCTCAGCAGATCAGGCTCAGATGTTCCACAGATCAGGCTCAGATGTTCAGGATATCAGGCTTAGATGTTCAGGATGTCAGGCTTAAATGTTCAGCAGATCAGGCTTAGGTGCTCAGCAGATCAAGCTGAGGTGCTCAGAATATCAGATTCAGCTGTTCAGAATATCAGCTTTAGGCACCCACAGGCAGTTCCTTGTCTTCAAATCACCTTCCCACGCTCTTCACCCTGCACCCAAGCAGATATTCCTGCCCAAGTCTCATGCCAAGGAGGAGAGCAGTGAAGATGAAGGACAGGAGCTGTTTCCCAGCCTCCGAGCCCTGCTGCCCTCCCCGTGCAGCAGAGATGGAGCAGCGTGTGGTGGTGTCACTGCTCTCAGCTGCCTGCAGCCACTCACACCCAGCAGTGAGGTCCCTTCTGAGCTCAGCTTTGCAAGGCTGCTGTGTTTACAGAACAGCCTCAGTGCTCTCTGTGCTGGCCAATCCTTCACATCTGTCTCCCCACTGATGGGATTTAACACGCTCCAAACATCCATCCCCGGGTCAAGATGGTCCCTCTCCACCTTTAATTATTTTGCCTCTGATTCATTTTCTAAAATACCTCTCTAGATTAAAAAAAAAAAAAAAACAAAAAACAACAACCTTAGAGAAATTGATAATAATCACTGTATTCCTCAGAAATCAGCTGTCCCCTGCAGTCATCTTTTATTGTTTGCAGAACATATTGATACTCTCGTGGAGGAGGCACAGCAATTATCAATTATTTCATCTCCCTCATAAGATCAATATTATTTAAGAATTTCAGTGCCATCTCCATGTCTGTGCAGCCTCCAAGATACAGTGGCAGTAATAAGAGAGAGATATTAAAAAATACAGAGAGAAACAACCCCTAAAGCAGACAGCAGAGTGTGACAAGTCCATTTCCATCCTGTTCCTTCCCTGCACTCCAGGGCTGGATGGCTCCCAGGGGGTTTGCAGGGCAGCAGCCTCCACTCAAGCTGCAAAATGTGAAATCTCTTCTCAGATCTGT
Organism: Onychostruthus taczanowskii; assembly: GCF_017590055.1. NCBI lineage: Eukaryota > Metazoa > Chordata > Aves > Passeriformes > Passeridae > Onychostruthus > Onychostruthus taczanowskii. The sequence continues at coordinate 5,225,813 of NW_024503790.1, forward strand.
CCAGACATCCCAGGGGAAATAACTGCTGGATCCATCCTGTTTTCAGTGCTGCACAGGCCAGAGACAGCGTTAATAATAAAATCTGGAGCTGTGCAGGAAACCATAAATGTGACAAGCGGCAGGGAGCTCTGGGAGTCTCGGTGGTTACTCTGCCTGTCTAAATTCTGGTTAGATTTAAAGACATAATATTTTTCAAATTTGATTTATGCCTTTGAAGTGGAAAAAAGGACGAGTCACACAAAGAGAAAGAACCCAAACCCAAATCTATAGGAGGAGAAATCAATTTTAGGCTTAAATCGTGGGGAGATGAACTCAGTGCTGGGCAGCTAAAAATCCTACAGCTGCTTTTACCATCTGCTGGTGATGGCACAGGGTGTGGTGAAACACAATCTGAGCATTCATAAAAGTGCCATAAATTCTAAGAAGCTTTGCTAAATCCAGGGAAACTTTCCAAAGTTCTTTTGCTGTCGTGAAAATGCATTTTAACCTTTTCAGGGAGGTCTGAAAATTGTGTTCTGTGCATTTCTTTTCTAGTGGTTCTTGTAATAACCGAGCCAACTTTGTGTCAGACAAACATCAGTGATATGAAGAAAGATTTCTCCATAATTCTCTGAAATTTCCACATTCTGGACAAGAACTTTCCCAGAAGTGGGGAAGATCTTGATGATGGAGCAGTTTATAACAGGAGCATGATTGCTTCGAGATGCTGGAAGTGGTGATGATTAAAGAGCATCAGAAAAATCCATCAGTTCTCTGACGCCGAGTACTGCTGCTCCCATGGAATCATTTTCTGGCAGCACCATCTTGTGGTTTGCACAGTTCATAAATTTTCAATTTATGTCTCCCATTCTCTAACCCTAACCCTTGCAGGATGCTTTAATACTTGTTATCCACTATGGAATCCTTCCAGCCACTGAAAACAACACCAAATCTGCTCACACTGGTGGCTGGAGCACTGCTGGGGATACAAAATCCCAAATCCCTCACTGAGCTACGGGAATGCACATTCCAAGCAGCCCAGCTCCTTTTTCCAGGGAATTTTGGTACAGCCACACTGTGTGTGCCTGCTCCCAGCTGAGCTGTGGGTTTGGGCTGCTTTGGGTCACACCTCGGGCAGGTGACGAGGGCGTTGTGGTCACATCAGAGGGCTGGGATCAGGTAAAGGTTCTTCAGCCAGAGGGTGAAGGTTTCTGGTGACCTGAGGGAATGGCTGGAGCTGTGTCAGGAGAGGTTTAGGTCGGATTTTGGGAAAGGTTTTTCCCCCAGAGGGTTTTGGGGCACTGACCCACTCCCCAGGGAATGGGCACAGCTCCAAGAGCTCCAGGAGGGTTTGGACAACACTCCCAAAGATGCACAGACTGGGATTGTTGAGTGTGCAGGGCCAGGGGCTGGGCTGGATGATCCCTGTGGGTCTTTCCAACTCAAAATATTTCTTGATTCCACGGCTGTCCTCGGGCTGGGGCAGAGGATGCCCAGCACAGGGAAAAGCCACTGTGCTGTGAGAGAGGAGCCGGGGGAGGCAGAAAGGGCTTGGGAAGACCTGGGAAAAGGGTTGGCGAAGGACTGGGAAAAGGGTTGAGGACAGGGGAAGGACTGGAGGAAGGGCAGGGGGAGGGAGGATCGGGAGAAGGAGGAAAAAGTGGAGGAAGGGCTGGAAGAACGACTGGGAAGGATCGGAGCAAGGACCGGGAAGGCTCGGGGGATGGACCGGGGGAAGAACCGGGGGAAGGGCTGGGGGAAAAACCGGAGGAAGGACCGGGGAAAGGCTGGAAGAAAGACCGCAGGAAGGACCAGAGGAAGGACCGGGAAGGCTCGGGGGCAGAACCGGAGGACGGACGTGAGGAAGGATTGGAAAAAGCACCGGGAAGGCTCGGGGGCAGGATCAGAGGAAGCAGCGGGGCAAGACCCAAAGAAAGCCCGGGAACGCTTGCGGGCAGGATCAGAGGAAGCAGCGGGGAAGGTCCGAAGGAAGCTCCGGGAAGGCTCGGGGGCAGGATGAGAGGAAACTCCGGGAAGGCTCGGGGACAGGATCAGAGGAAGAAGCGGGGGCAGGCTGAGGGAAGGCTGGGCAGGCTCGGGGCAGGATCAGAAGGAGCCCCGGCACTCTGGGAGCAGGCTCAGGGCAGGCTGAGGGAAGGCCGGACAGGCTCGGGGGCAGGATCAGAGGAAGCCCCGGCAGGCTCGGGGCAGGCTGAGGGAAGGCCGGGCGGGCTCGGGTGCCGCCCCGGAAGGAAGGCAGGCAGGCAGGCGGTCAGGCAGGAAGGCGGGCGCCGTGCCGCAGCCATGGTGGTGCTGAGCGCGGCGCGCTGGCTGCGCAGCCGCCTCTCGGATCGCTTCTGGAGGGTGCAGGAGGTGCTCAAGTACGCGCGGGTGAGTGCCGGGTCCCCGGCGTGTCCCCGCATCCCCCTGGCCTGGCCCTGTGCCCCGGGCAGGGTCCCCAAGCCGCTGCCCCATCCCTGCAGAGCCCCAGGCTGGACGGGGTTGGAGCAGGGAGGGGTCCCTGCCACGGTGGGCTCGGAGCTGCCTTTTCCACCCAAACCATTCTGTGCTTTCCTCGTGCTATAAAGCGGTCTCTGTTTAATTAAATACGGCGTTCCTTCACTGTGTTTCCTTCCTGAGTGCTTTTTTTCTTTTTTGTTTTACTGGGCAAAGAAGGTGGGCAAGAAAATTAACCTTGTTCTCAAGTGCATTTTGAGGTTTTTTGCGTTTTGGATTTTTGCTGGAGTTTAAGCTGCTGTGCTGAAGCTAGGGGTGTACCTTTCTCAAGGGCATCCCAGGCTGTATGTTAAAATTCTTTAAATTACATCTTGCTGTAATGAGGTAGAAAAAGCTGAAGGAAGTGAGAATATTTTGGTTTTGCACCAGTAATTCCTGGTGCAGCACCGGCTACATTTTCTTGTAAATTAAACAAATGAAATTTTTTGTTTTCTGTTTGATAAATCAGAGGCTCATGCCCCATCCCTGTGTTCATACAGACACAACAGAGGGGAGCTCAGGAATGAGAATAAACGCGAATTCAGTGTTGGATGAAAGCACTGCCTGTGATTTTGTGATTGCCTTTCCCACAGAACCACGGCACAAAGTGAGGCCTGGTTTTGCCTCTGCTCAGCTGAGATTTTTCCACCCTGCTCCAACTCCTCAGCTTCATGTTTTTCATGATAAAAATTACATTTCCTTGATATTATATTCCATATGCTATTATATTCCATATATTTCCACTATAAAAACCAAGCAAAGAATATTTTCATTACGTGCCAGCCGAAGGCTTAGGGCGTGCTTGTGAAAGCTTCAGTGATCCTTATTACGGAGAGCTGTGAATGCAAATGAGCTTTATTAGTGTTATATATTCAAATCTAATTGAATAAGACCATTCTGGGGGCTTTTTTGCAGCATTTTCGTGGCAGGAAGAACCGCTGCTACAAGCTGGCGGTGAGGAGCGTGCGCAGGGCTTTCGTGAAGTCCACCAAGGCCAGGAGGGAGAAGAAGAGATTCCTCAGAGCGGTAAAGAGCAAAATGTTGGGTGGAAACATCAAAATGGGAGCAAGGCAGGAGTGAAACAGCTGCTTTTCTTACTCTGGGGGGGTTTTAAAAACAGTGGGTGAAGAGTTGGAGTTGAAAGCAGCATTTTTTTTGTGGGTCCCTTCCAGCTCAGGATATTCCATGAAAATGTTGTTTTTAATAAGTGTGAGCAGACCAGCGTGGCAAAGGGTTTATTTTAAAGTGTTTTGTCATGCAATAGATTGATTTTTACACCCTCAGCTCTGGATCACAAGGATTGAAGCAGCTTCCCTTGAACATGGTTTGAAGTACCCAGCCTTCATAAGCAACCTGGCCAAGGTAAGGATGTGGTTTGGAGGATAATTACTTACTAATTAGAGTGATGAAAGGCTTGTGAAAGCAGTTTCATCCACTTCAGGAACTAAGTTCTGCCCTAAACTATTTCTCTTCCCTGTATGGATTATTCCCTTTTATCCTGGTGAACACTGTGGCTCTACCTCATGTTCTGTCCCCAAAACTTAGGAATGAGACTTTTAAAATGCTTTTTTATGCCATTCAATGACAGCTGCTTTTCCTTTTTACTTCAAGAAATTTAAAAATACAGAGCTTGGGTTAGCAAAAAACCCAAAAACCTAAGAAATCCTTATTCTTTTCACTACAGTTGTGATTTGGTGAGCGTGAGAGTGCAGAAACTTGGTGCCATCGTCCCTTGTTTTTAAAATATGCTGGGAATTTGTTTCAGTTTGGTGATTCTGTTTTAATTTGAGCTGAAACAGATGCTGTGGATTAACCTGGAACACGTGGCCTTGAGGCAAAATTAGAGAGTCTTCTTCAGATCTTGGTTTCTACCACAAAAACTTTAGAGAAAGTCAGGAAATAATTTTTACATGGTGGGTTAATGAGACATCCATGGCCAGGGAGTGTCTGACAGTCTTCAACAGCTCCAAATTGCACAGGGCAGAAAAAAGTTAATCTGCTTTAAGACCTCAGGTCTTAATCCTTAAGAGTGTTTAATCATACTTAATGAAGGGTGTTTATATAAACAGTAAAGACTGTTCATTATATTTAATAAAGTGTTTAATAAATTTAATTTTATTTAATTAAAAAATTTTACTATATTTAATAAAATCTATTTAAATTAAATATATTTAAAACTAAGCACTGCAGTGTTGTTCCTAAAAATCACAGTCCTTAACCAACAATTTTTCTTGCCTTTAGTCCCAGGTGGAGCTGAACAGGAAAGTTCTGGCTGACTTGGCTATTTATGAGCCAAAGACATTCAAGTCCCTGGCAGCTTTAGCCCAGAGGAGGAGACAGGAAGGGTTCCTGGCTGCCCTGGGAGATGGAAAAGAACCAGAGGGGATATTTTCACGTATTGTGCACCACCACTATTGATATCAGAGCCTGGGTGTGTGTTTCAGAAGCAGGGATTTGATTGTGAAGCAAACCTGTCGCTGCTGAAATGGAAAATGCGGAACAAATGCTCTGAGGATCGTGTGGGTGTGAAGCTGCTCCTTGATGGCCCTTTCCCCGTGTTGTTGTTGTTGTTGTTGAAACCTGTTAAATTAAAAGCACACTTCAAAGTTAGCAGTCAGGCCGTACAGTGACTTAAAATAAAGGTTTTTTTTTTTGGCAACTGCTAGTAGGAAAAAACCGAATTTGTGTGGTGAATTCTGAACAGGGAGAATGCAGCTGGGATGGGGGGAAATGTTGACCCTCACAGGTGGAGCCTGGGAGTGAAGGATACACATAGTTTGTATTGTTAAAGATTTAATAAAGACATTTTTATTCAAAACTGCTATGGGGAAACAATTTGTGTTAATTCTGGCACTTCATTGGGAAAATACAGCCGGGGGATGGAGGGTGGGCCCTCACACACATCCCTGTGTTAAGGACACACATAAAAACTTAATAAAAGTAATTTTTTGGTAATTGCTGGCGAGAAACAATTTTTGTGGTGAGTTCTGGCGCTGCACAGCAAAAAAGCAGCCCAGAGCGTGAGGGAGATGTCAGCCCTCAGACACAAGCCCCTAGGTGAAGGACAAGCATAGCCTGTTCTGTTAAGGACTTGACAATAAACATCTTTTTGTTGGTAACTGCAACAGGGAAACAATTCGTGTGGCGAAACTCTAGCGCAGCACGGGGAAAACCCAACCGGGGCGGGGAGCGGCACCTCGGCCCTCACACACGAACCTCGGCGGGCCCCACGTTGAGGACACGCGTAGTGTGGGTTTTTAGGGAGTTCACAAAGATATCTAACTCGGTGAGCGCATAGTCTGTTTATTTACGGAGTTAACGAAGATATTTAACTCGGTGAGCGCACCTGTGTTAAGGACACACATAAAAACTTAATAAAAGTAATTTTTTGGTAATTGCTGGCGAGAAACAATTTTTTGTGGTGAGTTATGGCGCTGCACAGCAAAAAACCAGCCCAGAGCGTGAGGGAGATGTCAGCCCTCAGACACGAGCCCCTAGGTGAAGGACAAGCATAGCTTGTTCTGTTAAGGACTTGACAATAAACATCTTTTTGTTGGTAACTGCAACAGGGAAACAATTCGTGTGGCGAAACTCTAGCGCAGCACGGGGAAAACCCAACCGGGGCGGGGAGCGGCACCTCGGCCCTCACACACGAACCTCGGCGGGCCCCACGTTGAGGCCACGCGTAGTGTGGGTTTTTAGGGAGTTCACAAAGATATTTAACTCGGTGAGCGCACACTCTGTTTATTTACAGAGTTAACGAAGATATTTAACTCGGCGAGCGCACACTCTGTTTATTTACGGAGCTAACGAAGATATTTAACTCGGTGAGCGCTGTGTTCCAGCCCCCTCACGCCCCGGCTCTGAGGGCGCCGCAGCCCCGCCCTATCCGAATTCCCGGCCGCTGCGTCACCGCGCCGCGCGCGGCCCGGGCGGCGTCGTGCGTCACGGCCCCTCAGCCAATCAGCGGCCGCGGTCCTTCCGCGCTCCGCCAATCGGCGTCGGGCGGATGCTGGTGGGGGAAGGAGAAGGAGCGCGGAGCCAGCGAGGCGGCAGCGGCACAAAATGGCGGCGGCAGCGGCAGGCGGCGGCCCCGCGGGCCCTCAGGCGGCCGGCGCGGCTCCCGCTCCGGTACCGGGTCCCGGCGCGGTGCTCATCGGCGACCGGCTGTATTCGGGCGTGCTGATTACGCTGGAGAACTGCCTGCTGCCCGAGCACACGCTGCGCTTCACGCCGTCCATGAGCAGCGGCCTGGACCCCGACACCGAGACCGAGCTGCGCGTTACCGGCTGCGAGCTCATCCAGGCGGCCGGGATCCTGCTGCGGCTGCCTCAGGTGGGGCTGGGCGGGGAGGGGAGAGAGCCAGCACTCAGCTGGGCCCTTCTTTGTGCGGGCCTCGACGTCCCGGTTGGCGGGCGGGGCCGCCCCGCGGTTACCGGCCGGGCAGGCCGCGGGGCCGCCCGAAGGTCGGGGGTCGTTCGGGGTCGTTCGGGGTCGTTCCGGGGCCGCTCCGGCCTCGCCCGGCTGCCGGAAGCGGGTGATGTCAGCGCCTTCCTGCGCCGCCCCCGGCTGAGCATTGTGCAAAGGCGGATTTTCTTAAGGCTCTTTCAGAGCCGTGGTGACCTCGGGAAGGTTTCGGTTTCCCCGGAGAATTTAAAGGCCGAAGAGCCTCGTTGCTCTCTGAGCGTGAAACTTTCCAGGCAGCTTCTAGCTAGCGATGCTTAGCATATTCAAATGTATGCAAATCGTGACGCGATTAGATTGCTCCTCACTTTCCACGCCCAAAAAGCAAATATTTTTCTGACGTAGTTTCACAACTTTGAATTTTTTGGTTTTTTAGGTTTTTCTTGGGGCCGCGGGGCCGCCCGGTGCCCGGGGGTCGTTCGGGGTCGTTCGGGGTCGTTCCGGGGCCGCTCCGGCCTCGCCCGGCTGCCGGAAGCGGGTGATGTCAGCGCCTTCCTGCGCCGCCCCCGGCTGAGCATTGTGCAAAGGCGGATTTTCTTAAGGCTCTTTCAGAGCCGTGGTGACCTCGGGAAGGTTTCGGTTTCCCCGGAGAATTTAAAGGCCGAAGAGCCTCGTTGCTCTCTGAGCGTGAAACTTTCCAGGCAGTTTCTAGCTAGCGATGCTTAGCATATTCAAATGTATGCAAATCGTGACGCGATTAGATTGCTCCTCACTTTCCACGCCCAAAAAGCAAATATTTTTCTGACGTAGTTTCACAACTTTGAATTTTTGGGTTTTTTAGGTTTTTCTTGTTTTTTTTTTTATTATTAATTTAACAACTCAGAGCATATTTTCACGTTTTTTATAAAAGAAATTTGGGATTTGCTGTCTGTATTTGACTTGTAGGCACTATTTCAAGCGTTGATAACATTCTAGGCTATTTAATTACTTCAGCAATTCTAGTTTTCTTTAGATACCATGAAATTTCTCCCACGTTTAGTTAATCTAGGTCTTAAATCTGTTCAATTCTCTTTGCAATTGGTACTTTTGTTCATGGCTGTTGTGGTTATCTCTGCTTTTAGGTGGCCATGGCTACAGGACAGGTGTTATTCCAGCGTTTCTTTTATACCAAGTCTTTCGTGAAGCATTCCATGGAGGTAAGAAGGCATTAAATGACATTTGTTGCCATATTTATCTTCTGATCTCTCATGGCAAGCTGTTATCTGAGGTGTGATCAGTGTTAGGAGCTAGTCTGGAGTTTATAGTTGTAGAGAAATGTGATTTTACAAAGCCATTTAACAGTGATTTTTGTCAAATATTTGGTATTTTCTTGTTTCACCACATTTTTCCCCCCCTCATTATCCATCCTTACACTGTTGTAGGAGCTCAGTTCCTGAACTGGAAATAAAATGTAGAAAATATTCTGTTTTCTGCTTATTTTTCAGCATGTTTCCATGGCCTGTGTTCATCTGGCATCCAAAATTGAGGAAGCCCCCAGACGCATTCGGGACGTGATCAATGTGTTCCATCGCCTCAGACACCTGAGGGAGAAAAAGTAAGCTGAGAATTCAGAAGAATCTGGATCACCTGTGTTGTGTTGGAATTATTAAACTTCACAGCAGCATCATTCCCTTTCTCATAAATCAAAAAATATTTTGAAGGGATCTCGTGAAGTGACCTGACCTGTTTTAATAAATACTTTTTTTTTAAAGTTATAAATAATGATTTTTTAAAATTATTTTGAAACAACTCAGCCTGAGTGTCCTTAAGGTTTAAGATGATCATCTTGTCTTGCAGAAAACCTGTGCCTCTAATACTGGATCAAGAATATGTGAACTTGAAGAATCAAATAATTAAGGCAGAAAGAAGAGTGTTGAAGGAGTTGGGATTTTGTGTTCACGTGAAGCACCCTCATAAGGTTTGTACTTTCTAAATTCACTACATAACCAACGTTTCACGTCCTCTAAAGCTCTGAGGAGGCTGCCTGGACTGCACACGATGATCAGTGAACTCAGTGAGATTAGTTTCTTACCATCCTGATGTTTTCTTTCTCATTTAAGAGGCTCTTACTAATTGCTCTCGTATCACTGCTGAGTGACGGCGAGGCGGATGCGGGTGCTCAGTATTCCTGGAAGGCAGATTGGATCAGTAGGTAGCTGTGGTGGTAGAAAAAAAATCACCTCAACTTAGATTCCCCCCAAGCAGGGAGGAATTTGGAGGCCTGGTCACTCCTGGGAGCGTGCTGAGGTATTAAAGGTCTGTGAGCCAGTTTGGGGTTTGTTAAAACCACGCTCAGGCTTGGCTAGAACTGAGGCAAGGCTCAATATAAAAGTAACAAGTGTCAGAGTGGATGATGCTTGAAAGATACAATTGCCTCAGATGTTGAAATTGTGCCTTAACTGGTAAAAGAACTTGTATTTTTGTGCCAGCACGATTTGGGATCTTGTGTTTTCTCCTTTAAAAACCTCCTGTTCAGAGCTGCCTTTTTGAGTTTCTTGACATTCAGAATTTCCTTTTGTCACCCGCCCCAGGGGGGCAGCTGTACTTTGTTAATGGGGTGAATTCTGCCATTATTCTTCCCCTCTGCAGTCTTGTTTTCCTTCCAGACTTGAGGAAAAACCCTCAGAGCTGAACAAACCGTGGCACAGTGTTAGCTGTGTTCTCTGCAAGCACTGCCAACTTCCCTCACTGCTGATTGCACTCAGCAGCTTTTTCTCCCCAGGCTGCAGCTAAAAAAGGATTTGTGAGGTTTGTAGGAGAACAAAATCCATCCACAAAAATCCCTAAATGAAAATCCATCCACAAAAATCCCTAAATGAAAATCCATCCACAAAAATCCCTAAATCAAACCCAGGTGGAGACAAGGCCTGGCCGAGTAGCAGGACAGAAGGTCAGATAAACACTGGGGATGGTGCAAACACTTCATGTGGAGTGTTTTAGGCCTTGAAAGAGGATCACAGATGCCTGATGGATGGATGTCCCTCTGAAATAAGCAGGTGGCTCTCCAGATGCTTGTTAATAACTCAATGACCCATATCTTCCAGATAATCGTTATGTACCTTCAGGTATTAGAATGTGAACGTAACCAACACCTGGTCCAGACCTCATGGTAAGTTGATTTTCTTTGTTCTAAGAGACCAGAAGGGGCAGTAGCAGAAATATGTCACTTGAGGCACTGGGCAGCATTGCTCAGCAGTGCTTGGGGCCACCCCAGACAGCTCCACTGTCCTTGGTGTGCCCCAAACTCCTTCCCAAATGTTGAGCGGCCTCTTAAGTTCGAGGCAGTGTTTTAATGGTAAGGTAGCTTTCCACCCTGACTTCTCACTTCTCTCTGCTCTCACTTTCCAGCTGAAGGGAAAAGGTTTGGGGGGGTTAGAGTTGTTCCCTTGGGGTCTTCTTAAAGGAAAACTTGGGGGTAATTCAAGTGTGTTGCCAGGGCCTGAGTTTGATTTCAGGTGTATCTAAACCTCAGCACAGATCAATTTCTTTTATCTATGTGGAAATGCAAGATGTGAGCTTCTGAGACTGGATAGATGGATAGCCTGGATTCATATTTGCCAAGAAATGTTCTCTGCCTTATTGCTCTCATTTAATAAATATTTGCTCGGGGGTGGGAAGCTTCTGTAAAATTCCACATCTTAAACTTTATACCAAACAATGCTTTTTATAAACCACAATGCTTTTTTTAACAATACCAATGGTCTTAAAAAAAAAAAAAAAAAAAAAAAAAAACCACCTTTAGTGAATCCAAAGACCATATTTCTGCTGACTGAACTGTCTGGTACTGTGAGCTGTGTGTAGAGAACCAGTTTTGACTTTTCTTTTCTGTACTCTTTTGATCAAAGGGTAGCCTCTGAGGGTAAGTGACTAAGACTTCTCCTCTGCTGCCCATGGTGCAGGGATAGCTGCCGTCTTCAGTCAACCCAAAGCTCTCCAAAGAGAAGGCTGGCTCTAGACAGGTGGTATATACATGATAGTAGAGTAACTGGCCAACTGCTTCTTGTGCTTATATTTTTTATTTTTTTATTTTTTTTACTCTGCATTTTTTCATTGTTTGTATATTTGATAACCTGAGCGTTGAATTTTTGAGATTTTATTTTTGTTTTCTGATGTTCTATTTCTCTTAACTGTCATAATGTGGTGTGTTTCTTATAGGATAAAGTGAATTGAGGTGGGGTTTAAATCTTTAAAAGGGATGAGTTAACAACAAAAAAAAATGAGTAGTTTGAAAGCTACAATTACCTCGAATGTTTAAGTGAAAAAACTAGTACATGTGTGAAGCTTGGAGACAAAATGTGATATTTAGAGACACTTCCCAGAAGCATTGCATGGAGCAGTGGAATGGGAGTTCTGGACTGCCAGGAAAAAGCTGGTTATGGAAGGAAGGGAGGGAGGGGCAGGGAGGGAATCACCCCAGCTGGGAAAGGGGTCAGAGGTTACAATAACACATCTGTGTGCTGTGCTTGTTGCTTCCAGTACCCAAAAACTGGTGGGTATCCAGTATCCTTGGTTTTTGAAATGTGCATTTTTACAACATTACCTTTTTCTTAAGCTATTGTGACAAGGATTCATCTCCTCCTGTGTCTGACTGAGCCCACAGGGAAGATGTGCAAGAGGCCAAACTTGGAAGCTGCCATGGTTCTCAATTTGGCAAATCAGAAAAAAAACCTTTGTAGCTTCCAGGTGTTCAAAGTCATCCTTTCCTTTATCACTCCTTTGGCCAAAAGGTTTGTGCTCCCTTTGTAGAGGGACACAACAGCAGGTTTAGAAGTTCCTTTCTCCCAGAAAGATGAGCTGGTGGTCAGTGTTGCTTTTTTTGGGGCAGCAGTTGCTGTTTGTGTAAACAAGAGCTGAGGACAGCTGGGCCAGGTGGGAGTTGGAAACTCCTGGGATTCCAATCCCTCCTCTCTGTCCTTGGGAACCTTGCAGGTGCCTGGCCTGTGGTCTCTGCTTTGGATGTCTTGGGGGTCAGTGAATCCTTGTATACTGGGTACCCACGTGGTTAATTATTACCTTATTAAGGACTGCTATTATGTCTGGTTTTAGTTTTTCTCATCTGATATTTTACTGACGTATGTGCTCTCAAGTCTAGATCTTCTAAAGCACATCAGCTGACAGATTCACAGGAATTTACTTTGTGTATTTAAGATTTAACAACATAATGCTTCATTGTACTGACTGGAATATGTGCAATATTTTACAGTTTTCTCATTCTGTGAATATTCATTTTAAGCAACCTTACTGAAATGGGACAATTTGGAAACCTTATTTCATGTGCCAAAGAGGAGATCTGCCTGAATACTGACTGTTCTCCTGAACTGATGTTCCCAAACACCCTGATTTCTCCTATGGCTGACTTTTTGCATCAAAAAGAATTCTGTTCTGGATGGAAATGGACCCTTAAACCCCACTGGAAGCTGACCTGTGCTGAAGAGGACTGCATTTCATGGGAGAACTGCTCCAGGAGCTGCAGCTTTTGCCAGACACCTGGTTCTGCCCTATTGCAGGGGGACATGTGAACCTAAAATTCTATAACTTGAGTATTTCTGAGCACACTGTATGTTGTCTTGATGAAAAGAACTTGTTTATTGCATGAGAGCAGGCCAGTAGAGATCCAGCAGCAAAAGTGAAGTTAAAATTGGTTCTCTTCTCACCACTGAATTTTCAGCAGTCAGACTTTGTTTCTGTCACACGTCCCTCCCCTTGAGGGATTTAATTTAGTTATCTCTTTTATTTTTCTTTTAGTAAAATCATTCAGCTTCTCTTTAGATTTACAGGACTATAATGTTGAAGTCTAGTAACTGAATGCAGAAAGAAATAGCCCTTGTAGAAGTAAAACCAAGTCAAAAACCCAAAAAAAGACCCCCAAAGAGCTTTGCAGTGCCTTGCAACCTCCTGCTCTCCTGTTTTTCAGGAACTACATGAACGACAGCCTGAGAACAGATGTCTTTGTGAGGTTCCAGCCAGAAAGTATTGCCTGTGCCTGCATTTACCTGGCAGCCAGGACACTGGAGGTGAGCCACACTGCCCTGGATTTGGGGTTTTTTCAAGGCCTTTTAACAGGAGGAGAAATCTGAGCTTTGTCTCTGTCTCCCTTTCAGATCCCACTTCCAAATCGCCCACATTGGTTTTTACTGTTCGGAGCAACCGAGGAAGAAATTCAAGAAATCTGCTTAAAAATCTTGCAGCTCTACACAAGGAAAAAGGTTTGGTTCTTTTTTTATGTTGGGAGCCCTCAGTGAAGGCTGCAGCTCAGAGCAGGAGTTGGAAAATTTGAGCCTTTTTGAAACCACAGCTGCAAGCCTGGAAGTGAACAAAGAGCAGCCAATGTCTGGGACTCCTTGGATTTTCATTCCCCTCCCTGGGAGTGGGTAGCCAGGAAATTCAGCTCTCACAAGTGCTCCTGTGTTCACAGGTGGATTTATCTGATCTGGAAAGTAAAATAGAAAAGAAGAAGTTGGCTATTGAAGAGGCAAAAGCACAAGCTAAAGGTCTGGTACCTGAGGGAGTTCCAAGCTTGGATAACACATCGGGATTTTCCCCCATCCCAAAAAATGGTAAATAACTTTTTCACGTCTTTGATGGATATTTACCCTTTTGGGAAGCATTTGCAAGTGTGGTTTAGAGTTTGTTGGGGATTTTTTTTAAGATGGCTTCTAGCACTACTCAACTGGCAGGGTTTGAATAGCATTGTAACTTTGTGATTTCTTGAGTCAGATAAAAGCTAAAATCAAATTAGTCTGAAATTAAGACTAGTTTAAACCCATATAGACCCAGGGAGTTTCTTTTATGTGGATTTGGTAATAAAGTCAAGTCCTTGCCACTGGCATGTTGTGCTGAAGCAATATTGAAGCAGAGGTGCTCTGGCAGGGGTAACATTTTGAGATGTTGGGTGAGGAATTTGTTGGTTAAAGTTTCCAGTCTGGTGCAGTCTCACCCAGAAGACACATTGATCTTCTTCCCCAGTTTGCCTTTCAAACAATGCTGAATAATGGGCAAGGAAAGGAGGTGATTTTCTGCCCTTTTTTTTGCAGTTACTTCAATATTTGGCAGAAATGTTTCAGATGAATTTCTGCCTGCTGTGAACTTGTTCAGATCTGTGTTTGCACACACTCGGGGTGAGAGGAGCCTCAAATCCTTTCAGGTACTTGCCAAAGAGGTAACAAAGGTTTCTTCTTGCAGAGTCTCCAAAAGAGGTTAAGGGAAATAAACCTTCACCCCTACCTGTGCAGGCCATGAAGAATGCCAAAAGGAAAACAGAGGGAGCCAAGAGAACCAGCTCCAACAGCCCAGTAAACGGGTAAGGTTTTACCAGGAAGCAGCTGATTTTCTCTCACGAGGGATTAAAACAAAATAACTGAGTGTTCTTGGTCTCTGGCAGTGTCCAGAAAGGAAGAGAGAGCAGGAGTCGAAGTGGAAGCAGAGATCAGAGTTACTCAAGGTCACCATCGAGGTCTGCATCCCCTAAGCACAGGTAGGTGAGCTCCCAGTGCCTCCCAGTCCCTCCCAGTGCCTCCCAGTCCCTCCCAGTGCCAGCTTTGATGGCTCCTCACCAGGAGGCTCAGGGCACCCGGCAGCATGAGCTGCTCCTTGACTCCTGACTGAGTCCAGCTTGGGTGGTTGCAGTATTGCTGTAGCTCCTGGAAATCAGGATTTTTACTGTAGCCAGGTGGAAGTTCAGGACACCAGATGAGTTCTCCTGGGAGAACAGCAAAATGCAGGAGGGAGGTCTTAAAATTCAAAATGTGAAGGGCAGTCTTAAAATTCAAAATGCAGGAGGGAGGTCTTAAAATTCAAAATGTGAAGGGCAGTCTTAAAATTCAAAATGCAGGAGGGAGGTCTTAACATTCAAAATACAGCAGGAAGGTCTTAACATTCAAAATGCAGGAGGGAGGTCTTAAAATTGAAAATACTGAAAGGTGGTCTTAAAATTCCAAGTACAGAAGGACATTCTTAAAATTCCAAATATAGAAGAATGTTCTTAAAATTCCAAATACAGAAGGACATTCTTAAAATTCAAAATAGAGCAGGATGCTCTTCAAATTCAAGGAAACGGCAAAATATGGAAGGATGTTCTTCAGATTCAAAATGAGGAAGAATGTTCTTCATATGCAGAATGAGGAAGGACCTTCTCAAATTCAAAATGAGGAAGTAAGGTCTTAAAATCCAAGAAAGCATCAAAATCCAGAATTAAGTTCTTCAAATACAAGGAGACTGCAGAATATGGAAGGACCTTCTTCAAATTCAAAATGAGGAAGTAAGGTCTTAAAATCCAAGAAAGCATCAAAATCCAGAATTAAGTTCTTCAAATACAAGGAGACTGCAAAATATGGAGGGACCTTCTTCAAATTCAGAATATGGATGGACCTTCTTCAAATTCAGAATATGGAAGGACCTTCTTCAAATTCAGAATATGGAAGGACCTTCTTCAAATTCAGAATATGGAAGGACCTTCTTCAAATTGAAAATATGGAAGGACCTTCAAATTCAGAATATGGAAGGGCCTTCTTCAAATTCAGAATGTGGAAGGACCTTCTTCAAATATGGAAGGATCTTCTTCAAATTCAGAATACGGAAGGACCTTCTTCAAATTCATAATGAGGAATGTCTTAAAATCCAAGAAAGCCTCAAAAACCCAGAAGGAGGTCCTTCAAACTCAAGAGAACCACGTCTGCTGTGTTTTTCCCGCAGGAAGAGCGAGAGCTACTCCACGTCCAGCGGCTCCAAGTCGCAGAGCCGCTCGCGGAGCCGCAGCGATTCCCCTCCGAGGCAGTTCAACCACGGCTCCGCCTACAAGGGCTCCAAGGCGCGCGGCTACAAGAAATCCAAGGACTACAAATACTCGGCGGCTCGCAAGGCGCGCAAGTCGCGCTCGCGCAGCTCGTCCCGCTCGCGCAGCCGCTCCCGCGAGCGCTCCGAGCACTCGGGCAAGTACAAGAAGAAGAGCCACTACTACCGCAACCACCGGCACGAGCGCGCCCGCTCCTACGAGCGCGCCGGGCACCGCTACGAGAGGGAGAGGGAGAGAGAGCACCCCGGGCACAGCCGGCACCGCCGGTGAGCCCGGGCTGCTCTGGGGGCTCCTGCTGGGGCTGCTCCTGGGGGGAGCTCTTCCTGGGCTACTTCCCAATGGAGTTCCGGCTGGTGAGCCCCAGGGCTGCTCTGGGGGTTCCTGCTGGGGCTTCTCCTGAGGGGGTTCCTGCTGAGGTTCCTGCCAGGGCTGCTCCCCGAGGGGGCTCCTGCTGGGGGCTGCTCCTGGGGGGAGCCCTTCCTGGGCTGATTCCTGAGGGGGCTCCTGCTGGAGCTGCTCCCTGAGGGGGCTCCTGCTGGGGGCTGCTCCTGGGGGGAGCCCTTCCTGGGCTGATTCCCAAGGGGGCTCCTGCCGGGGCTGCTCCCCGAGGGGGCTCCTGCTGGGGCTGCTCCTGGGGGGAGCCCTTCCTGGGCTGATTCCCGAGGGGGCTCCTGCTGGGGCTTCTCCTGAGGGGGTTCCTGCTGGGTCTGCTCCCCGAGGGGGTCCGTCCTGCTGGTGAGCTGGGGCTGCTCTGGGGGGTTCCTGCTGGGGCTGCTTCCCAAGGGGGGTCCTGCTGGTGAGCCCTGGGGCTGCTCTGGTGGGGGTTCCTGCTGGGGCTGCTTCCCAAGGGAATTCCTGTTGGTAAGCCCTTCGGGGCTGCTTCCCGAGGGGATTCCTGCTGGGGCTGCTTCCCAAGGGGGTTCCTGCTGGTGAGTCCTTCCTGGGCTGCTCCTGGCGGGATTCCTGCTGGTGAGCCCTGCTGGGGCTGCTTCTTGGGGGGATTCCTGCTGGTGAGCCCTGCCTGAGTTGCTCCTGGGGGAATTCCTGCCCAGGGCTGCTTCCCAAAGGAATTCCTGCTGGTGAGCCCACCAGGTTGCTTCCTGGTGAGCCAGGGCTGCTTCCTGGAATTCCCAGAGGGAATGCCCTCTGGTGAGGTGGAGTGGTTCCTGAGGGAATTCTCTCTGGCACCCCAGGCACAGAGCTGGGGTCTGCTTCCCCAGCGAATGCCCACCTGGGCTGCTTCCTGAGGGATTTCTATCCAGCAGCTGGGCACAGTTGGTGAGATGGGGCTGCTTCCCTTGGGAATTCCCTCTGGCACCACTGGTGAGCCAGGGCTGCCTCTCTCTGCCAGCAGAGCTCCTTCCCCGTGGCTTGTGCAGGGTTAATCTGGCTAGTGAACCAGCCCTGGCCTGAGCCAGCAGTTTGTGCCCATCCCTGAATCCAAAGGAAATGCTGCCAGGGCGGGCAGTGATGCCAGGAGTGCCCTGTGCTGGGCTGTCACTGTCACCTCCCACTGGAGCTCCCGTCCTGCTCCTCAGGATTCCCAGTGCAGTGTTGGGAATTTGGGAATTGCAGCCCTGCGGGCAGCAGCTCCGTGGCCCATCCTTGGATGCTGTGCCCAGCAGTTCTTCCCCGTGGAACTGGAAAGCTCCTCAGCCCCCCAGGAGTGGTTTGGTGCTAACAATGCCCTCTGTTCATGCTGGCTCGGTGATGTTGTACAGGTGGGAGGTGACTTTTTTTAGACCTGTTGCCTATATTAGGTTCTCTGTGTATATATATTTTGCAGTGTTACAGTACAGTATGGGAAAAATGGCCTTCCTAGCCTTTACACTTTACCCACAATGTAAATAAGCATTTGTTTAATACAGGTGAAGATATATACAGCAAATTCAAAACTTGAATTCTATCAAAAAAAAAAAAACTTGTGTAGAAAATTCTGATAAATGTGAAAGTATTTAGCTCTGTGCATTGAGAGTAGTATATTTTTATCTGTGCAATGCTGTGTGCAGGCCACCAGCTCAGAAGACATTTCCTATATATCCCTTTGAAGTGGTTGAAAATTCTTTACTCAGGATCTTTGACACTCTGAAGAATTCGTAGTTTGTCAGTCTGCATGCTTGATGAACAGAGCATTTAAAAGCCAATTAGCAGAGCCCCACAGCCCAGCAGTATCAGTTCTAGTGGTATATCTGAGCTGTTACTCTCATGCTCCCTAATTTCATTAAAGTATTTGATTTTCTATTACATTCACTTGAGTTTCTTATGAGCTACACCACTTGTGCCTACTCATAAGGAAAGAAATTGGTGCAAAACGAAGAGATTTTTAAACTGTAGTAGTTTCAAGACTTGGAATTCAATCCCCATTTCCTTAAAGACAAGAATTTTGGGCACCAAACATAAAAATCCCCCAATCCACAAAGATTTGAGGTGGAAAGTGTGTTTTCTGTGACTTGAGGAGCAGCTGGCAGGTCCCAGCTGAGTTTCCTGAGCTGTGTTTGCTCTGGGCCTCCTCACCTGGACAAGGAGGAAGAGCTGGGCTTGATCTCTGGGGAGAATCCCATCCCGTGGGCTTTGTGCCACTTCTTGGGGGCTGAAAATGTTGGGGTGGCTGAACATCTGCTGGGTTTGCTGGAACATTGGGGGCTGAACATCTGTAGGGGGTTTGATGGGACATTTAGGGATGAAAATGTTGGGGTGGCTGAACATCTGCTGGGTTTGCTGGAACATTGGGGGCTGAACATCTGTAGGGGGTTTGATGGGACATTTAGGGATGAAAATGTTGGGGTGGCTGAACATCTCCTGGGTTTGCTGGGACACTAAGGGATGGCAAATTTGGGGTGGCTGAACATCTGTGTTTGCTGGGACAGTGGGAGGTGAAAGTGTTGGGGTGACAACATCTGTGGTGGGTTTACTGGGACACTGGGGGCTGAACATCTCCTGGGTTTGCTGGGACACTGAGGGATGGCAAATTTGGGGTGGCTGAACATCTCTGCTGGTTTTGCTGGGACATTGGGGTCTGAACATCTGTAGGGGGTTTGCTGGGACATTTAGGGGTGACAGTTTTGGGGTGGCTGAATGTCTGTGGTGGTTTTGCTGGGACATTGAGGGGTGAAAATGTTGGGGTGGCTGCACATCGCTGGTGGGTTTATTGGGACATTGGGAGGTGAAAGTGTTGGGGTGACAACATCTGTGGTGGGTTTACTGGGATGCTGGGGGCTGAACATCTGTGCTGAGTTTGCTGAGACATTGAGGAGTGAAAATGTTGGGGTGGCTGAACATCTGCTGGGTTTGCTGGGACACTGAGGAGTGACAGTTTTGGGGTGGCTGAACATCTCTGCTGGTTTTGGTGGGACATTGGGGGCTGAACAGCTATAGGGGGTTTGATGGGACATTTAGGGGTGACAGTTTTGGGGTGGCTGAACATCTTTGGTGGGTTTGCTGGGACAGTGGGGGCTAAACATCTGGGTTTGCTGGGACATTTAGGGGTGACAGTTTTGGGGTGGCTGAATGTCTGTGGTGGCTTTGCTGGCACATTGAGGAGTCAGTGCTGCTGCTGAGCAGGGCAGGGTCCCGTGGCTGGAGCTGGCAGAAGTTCACCTGAAACAAAAAGCCCCAGGTGCACGTGTGTGTGTAAACAGCTCTCAGCCCTTCAGGTGAGTTATGGCTTTGTTTTCTGCACCTCTGGTGACTCCTCCGTGGCTCTCGGTGAGCAGAACCTCCCTCAGGGTGGTCTCTGATCTGTTCCTGGTGTTCACCTGCAATTCCTTCTGCCCTGGGATGTTCTCTTTGAAGGGGCAGCACTGAAACCTGACTGGCAGCAGGCATACAGCCTTGGCCAGGTGCTGATGCACATTCCTCAGATAAATCCTCTTACCTACTCTGGCCACCCACCCCATCCTTGCTGGGAAATAATCCTTCATGTTTTCCCAGAAATGGCTCACCCAGCAGTAAATTCACCGTGTCACAGCTGCAGATGTGTCACCAAAGCTTTCCCAGGTGAGAGCCCGGAGGATTCTTTCCCAGAGGTTGCCAAGCCCAGCTGTGCCAACATCCCGAGCACAAAGAGGTCACTAAGGAGTTTTGGGATTTTTAAAAAAAAAAAAATTTTCCAACCCCACCAGAGTGGTGGTAATGCACAAAGGAAGGAAATTGTTCTGAAATGAGGGAAGGAAGGTGATGGATTAAATTAAAACACCTGGGCAAGAGGAGTGTTGCTGTTTGTGAGACAGAAGTTGCTGGAATGGAGCTTTATTTGGAAGAAAAGACAAAACCAGGTATCAGTCTCCAGGGCAGCCTTGCTGCTGGCTGCCTGCCACAGCTGCTGTGTGCTCAGGGCTGAGCTTTTCCAAAACCCAGCCTGAGAGAGCAGGAGTCCAGGATTGCAGAAGCCCCTGCTCAGCTCTGCTCACAGCCAACACTGAGGCAGGAGAAATGTCTGGAAGGATTTTGTCATCCTCATCTCCCCTGGGAATGTGATGTAACATCAAACCTGAGCTATGCAGCAGCAATACTTTAATATAAATAAGTCCTGTACATTTTTGGAGCTGTTACAGGTATTTAGAATTAAACCAACAAAAGGGAAATGAGGCAGACACTGCAGCTGTTTGAGGCTTTTCCACAGAATTTTTCCAAATTACCAAATCTTTGTTCTTCAGTTTCCCAAGTCCAAGGGCTGAGTCTATCCTTGACCTCTAAAGGATGAAAATGTTTTGAAAGTGTAGTGATCTTTAAGAAAGCAAAGAGCAATATTATGCTCACAGGTGTAATAGAGCCTTTAAACCCCCATTACCAGTTTCTGCATGAGTGTGCAGATCAGTAGCAAACGGGTTATTTATTGATCTGGGAAGGCACGGGGCTGAGGATGAGCTACGGGCAGGATCCTGTGGTGATTTCCAGGACCGGGTCACCCACAGCGAGGACGGGACAGAAATGTGGTGCCTGGCACACCCTGAAAAGCCTCGGCAGGAAGGTGGGGAGTTCAGAAAGGGGGATTCATTCCTTCCTCTGCTTCATCCCCCGTTCAAGAGCTGAATCCTCTCCTGCTCGCTCCTGGCTGCCGGGGGGAGCGAGTCCACCCTTGTCCCGTTCTGTGGGGCCGACAGTGAGGGTCAGAGGGCTCAGGGGCTGCTCTGCGGCCACCGCTGTCACAGGCAGAGCTCTGGAACTGGTGGAACAGGATTTGGAACCAGCCGGGAGCGGGATGGGCTCGGGCCGTTGTGGGAGGGGGAAGAACCAATTCCCCTTCCCCTGGGGGCTCACCCTGCCCCGGAGCCGGGAGGGGACAGAGCCAATTCCCCTTCCCTGACCGTTCTCTCCGTGCCCCGGAGCCGGGAGGGGACAGAGCCAATTCCCCTTCCCCGTGCGCTCCCTTCGTGCCCCGGAGCCGGGTGGGGGAAAAGAGAATTCCCCTTCCCCGGGCTCTCTCTCCGTGCCCCGGAGCCGGGAGGGGACAGAGCCAATTCCCCTTCCCCTGGGCGCTCTCTCCGTGCCCCGGAGCCGGGTGGGGGAAAAGAGAATTCCCCTTCCCCGGGCTCTCTCTCCGTGCCCCGGAGCCGGGAGGGGGAAAAGATACTTTCTCTACCCCGGAGCCGGGAGGGGACAGAGCCAATTCCCTTTCCCCGTGCGCTCCCTTCGTGCCCCAGAGTCCCGGGGCGGCGGGGCCGGCTCCGCTCGGCGCAGGTTGAGAACCGCGTGGGCTCCAGAAGCGCCGGGAGCGGAGCGGGCCGAGCCGAGCCGAGCCGAGGCAGCATGGCCCAGCCGCGCTGCCGCTCCGTGCTCATCACCGGCTGCAGCCGCGGCATCGGGCTGGGGCTGGTGCGGGGGCTCGCAGCCGCCAGCCCCTCCCCGGATTTGGTCTTTGCGACCTGCCGGTACCCCGAGAAGGCGCAGGTAAGAGGGGAGGGGGCGCCGGGGGTCCCCGGAGAATGGTAAAGGGGTCGGGAAGGAGGAGAAGGCACTTTGGAAACGCGGAACATCTCGAGCATCCCTGTACCGGCAGCGAGAGCTCGGGCTGGGGATGGAGCCGGGCTGGGGATGGAGCCGGGACGGAGCAGGGGCAGGAACCGGACCGGGTGGAGCCGATACCGGGCAGCTCTCTGGAGCTGGAACCGATACCGGGCAGCTCTCCGGGGCTGGAGCCGATACCGGGCAGCTCTCCGGGGCTGGAGCCGATACCGGGCAGCTCTCCGGGGCTGGAGCTGGGGTTTACCCATGATAGGGAGCGTTCCAGGAGGAGGAGAGCGAACGGGACACGGCCGGGCAGCTGGTCTTTGCGACCTGCCGGTACCCCGAGAAGGCGCAGGTAAGAGGGGAGGGGGCGCCGGGGGTCCCCGGAGAATGGTAAAGGGGTCGGGAAGGAGGAGAAGGCACTTTGGAAACGCGGAACATCTCGAGCATCCCTGTACCGGCAGCGAGAGCTCGGGCTGGGGATGGAGCCGGGACGGAGCTCCCGGGCTGGGATGGAGCAGGGACTGAGCAGGGGTAGGAACCGGACCGGGTGGAGCCGATACCGGGCAGCTCTCTGGAGCTGGAACCGATACCGGGCAGCTCTCCGGGGCTGGAGCCGATACCGGGCAGCTCTCCGGGGCTGGAGCCGATACCGGGCAGCTCTCCGGAGCTGGAGCCGATACCGGGCAGCTCTCCGGGGCTGGAGCCGATACCGGGCAGCTCTCCGGGGCTGGAGCCGATACCGGGCAGCTCTCCGGGGCTGGAACCGATACCGGGCAGCTCTCCGGAGCTGGAGCCGATACCGGGCAGCTCTCCGGGGCTGGAGCCGATACCGGGCAGCTCTCCGGGGCTGGAGCTGGGGTTTACCCATGATAGGGAGCGTTCCAGGAGGAGGAGAGCGAACGGGACACGGCCGGGCAGCTGCAGCATCTCCAGCGCTCCTGCCACCCCCTTCCTTTCATCCCCGAGTTTCTCGCTGGATTTGCTGCTGGAGATGTCTGTGCTGTCCTTGCCCGGAGCCCTGCAGGCGCAGCCCATCATCCCTCAGAAACCTTTCCCGTGGGGAAACCCGCCACAGCTTTGCTTCTCTCCTTTTGTGTCTGTGTCCCCAGCAGGAGCCGTGTGCCCTGTCTGCCTCTTTTTCTCTGCTGCACTTGCAGCAAGTGAGAAAGCCCAGATGAGTATGAATTAATCACTTCTCTGAGTTCCCCTCTCTGCTGGGCAGGGCTCAGAGTTCCTGCTGGAATCGGGAGGTTTTGGTACCTGCTGCTCGTGGATCCACTTGCATCTCTCTCTCCCATTTCAGCCCAAGTCCCTGCTGCTGTTGCAGCATCGCAATAATTTCTCTTGTAGACTTTTATAGGAGACTTTAAAACTCAAATTTCACAGACAAATTTTCACACACCTCTCAAATTTTTGGGAGGCAAATCGCTGGGGGTGACCAGTCACTCTGTGACCGCGGTGTCACCTGTTGTATGTGCGGGCTGACCTCGGGAAGAGAGGGGGAATTTGGGCAGCACAGGAACCCATCCCCTGCTCCTCCCGGAGCTGCAGGAAGCCGAGCTGAGCCCTGCGACTGTCCCAAACCCCTCTGGCATTTGGAGGGAGAATCGATACCCACAGCCCCATCCCTGCATCTCCCCTGCATTTCCAGCAAGGCAGAAGGGAAATTCCAGAGGGAAACAGAGCCCTTGTGTCTGTCTGTCTGTCTGTCTGTCCCCCTTCTGGGGGATGTGGTTCCTTTCACACAGATTGTGATCACGCTGTCCCAGCAATAAACCAAACACAGCAGCTTTGTTTACTGCTTAGCTACAAAAAAAAACCTCTAAAAGGTGGTGCTGGGATGTGGGACAGGGTTGGCCAGGTAACAGCTGCAGTCTGACCTCTGCTTCTCCAGAAGGATCTCTGCAGGTCCTCATGAAACTGAAGGAAAAGATCTTAATTTTACAAAAAAAGTCTCCAGCACAAAGGTACATTTAGGGTATTTCTGAATGAAAGTGCAGAGAAACAGCCCGGCAAGGCTGGGATCAGGTGCACAGCTCCCTTTGAGGGGCTGCTGCTCCCTGTGGCTCTTTTTCTTTTTTTCACCTGTGATTTTTCATCATAATGATCTCGGATCCATTACATGGAGAAGTGAAATGGTTCCTTCAACAGGAAGAGCTTCCTAAGAAACATTACACGGGCAAATCTCAGGACAACTCATCAGTTTGGGGAGTGTTTTTGTGTTGTCAGTATTTAAAAATCCGCAGCAAAAAGGCTGTAAACCTGCAGAGGAAGATGAAACAGCCTTCAGACAGTGCAATGTGTCTGGGAAGAGTCTGGGTCACTCCTTGCTGGTGGGAGAAACCTGGAAAGCCTCTGGCAGGGTGTCTCCTGTAGGCAGGAAACTGGCCAGGAGCCACATTCCAGCAACCCCACTGGGGATCCTGCCGGCCACATGGGGTGCATCCTGAGCTTTTGCATTTTTTAGGGGGGCAAGTTTTGTCCTCGGTGGATCAGGGTGGGTTTTTGTTCTCTGTAAGGACCTCCAGGCCATGTGCTGTGCTTTGGCAGGACATCAATAGAAACCTCTGCAGTCAGCTGAAAGCAGATTTCTAACAGATGGGTTTGGAAACTCCACAAGGAAGAGAAATCTTCACTAAAAGGTATTGTAGTGGTTTCACCAGCATTATCTGCCCCATCTGCAATGCATGGAGCCGGCACAAAACTTTCTGACCCTCTGAGAGTGTTCCCACTTGGGGCTGGCAGAGGGCAAGAACAGACCTGCCCCAGCCTCCAGCACTGGGGATTTTGGTCATGGCAGCACCAAATTCAGCTGCTGCTCTCACAGCTTGGCTCCAGCCTGGCAGTGCTGCTGAGTGTGGCAGGAAAGGCAAAGGTGCCATGATTTCCTTTCCTTTCCTTTCCTTTCCTTTCGAACTCCCAGAGTCCAGGTTCCTGCTCTCCAGGGATTGGCACTGCAGGCTCAAATTAGGGCACATGAAATGGGCTTGGCCCATCTCAGACCTGTTTGTGGGAAGTTGAGGGAGTTTTTCTTTCTCTGCACACCTGGGTCAGTGCTTTTTCTCTTGACTGCAATTCAGAGGGTCTGATTTTGGTTTTTTTGTTGATCAATAAAAAAATCCTCCTTGGTACAAGTGAATTGTCCCCCACTGCCTCTCCTGCACGAGAGGATGAACCTGGAGAACAGCAACTTTGGACAGTTCCTTTAAATTCTGCTCTCCTCTGGTTTGGCAGAGCAGCATTTTCCCGTGGCAGAACGGAGATGGGCAGAGCTTAAATGAAAAGGCTTTTAAAAATAATCTTCTAATTTTTAAGAGGAAAAGTGATTAAATACACTTAACTGCGGGCAAACCCAGCTCCACCTTGGGCAGGAATCTCTCAGCAGAGCGATGCCTGAGTATTTTGGAGCCCTCCAAACAGCGGACAGAGAAGAGCCCCTAAGGACCTGCTTTTCCAAAGATGCTGTGGAAATCTGACTGTGCTTTCCTCTCCTCACCAGGAAAAGCAGCACATCTCCTGTAACTCCCTAACCTTGGGTAATGCTGAACAGCTGCAGGCTTTTGCATGTGAGTCTGTGCTGGCAGAAGTTGTGAAAACTCGAGCTCTGGGGCTGAGGAGCTCCTAGGTGGCCTCCCCAGAACATTTGCCTAACAAATGGGCTGCAGATCACACGATAACGTGCAGCAGGCCCGCAGGCAGCCAGATAACCACTGCCCCTCCTGGAAAAGCACCACCGGAGACTCCTCCAGCCACCTCTGATCCCAATCTGCTTTTTCTTGGGCTGCTCCAGCGCTGAGAGTGGGAGTAGCTACAAATCTGCTGGGAAATAATCCTGGTGTCCTGTTTTTGCTCTCCGGATGGGCACAGCCCCAGTGCTGTCGTTACCAGGGAGCCAGCACAAGCTGGAGTTCTCCCCACACTCCTCTTTTCCCTCTTTGCTCCTTCCTCCCCCATCCAGCTTTCCTATAAAAGGGAAAACTCTGCCCTAAAGGTCTGCACTGAAAAACGGTGCAGCCCTTGGGGTCCCCCGTGTGATGGGGGAAGGAGGAGATGGCCGCGGGGTATATAAATAAATCAATAAAATAAACAAATAATTTATTTAATAAATAAATAAATCAATTTAAAAGTGCCCAGAGCTGTGGGATGTGCACAGGAGCATCTCCCGCTCCTCCTGCTCCCCCCAAACCCCAGCGAGCTCCCAGGTGAGCAAATCCCTCAGTGCTCGAGTCCTCTGCAGAGCTCCGGGAAGCTCCCAGGGCTGAATGTGCAGGTTCCCTCGCTCTGAAGCAGATTTGTTCCAAGCTGTGCCTGTTCCCTCGTCTCTGCTCGCTGTCTCTGTCAGCTTTGGGGCTTGGTTTTCCCTTTAACACATATTTTAGCCATGTGGTTTGCAACTGGGAAGAGCAGCTGAGCGATCTGTGCACCAGATTTATCAGGCAAAGGGGGCATTTCTGAATACACATCAGGCAGAGAGGGCATTCTTGAAGTCTTTCTAATTTTGGGTTATTGCAGAGTCGTTTTGTTTGATTTTTTTTTTTTTTTTTCCTGGAAGTGTTTTACACTTCCTACAGCAGCGAGGTCTGGTTTTTCTGGAGTCAGAGAGGGCTGTGGGTCAGGGCAGTGCTGTGGAAGCTGTTCCAGGGTTGAACAACGAGCTGGCTGTACACCGTGATACTGAAAAGCTGTCTCAGAGGGACGCAGAAAAATAGGATACACCTCTGGCTTTGTCCCGAGTGCAAGCAGGATGAGGTGAAGGATACCCAAGCACCTTCATCCTGCCCGCAGGGCTGTGTTTGTTTGGCTTGATCGCTTCCAACTGGCTGAGTGGGGCCAGGCCCTTTCCAAGAGCTGTAACTGAAGTGGATAATGCTTTCAGAAAGAAGGCAAAGTAAATCTTGCTAAATGACAAAGACAACAAAACATTCCTGGTTGAAATCTAGCAATAAATACCCTGTGTGCTGATGAGTCTGCGTCTGGAGCCCTGAGTGCCAGAGGATCTTGTTTAAATCAGAAAAGGCTGACTCTTTGTTAATCGTAATTAAAAATCAGCAAGCAGGAAACAACAGATGCTAATCAGAGTTTAATTCTTGTTTTGGACTCCCCACGAGCTGATTCTCAGGGGTGATTGTTCAGGTGCAGAGCAGTTCTGCAGCTACTATGCTAAACAAACACACTGTTAGGGAGTTGTGTTGTGGCTTTTTGTTGGGCTTTGTTTGTCTTGTTTGTTTTTAAATTATCTGTCACAGCACACTAATTAAAAATGCCTTAGCTGGGATATGTTGGCTCTACCTACTTGTCTCAGTCCTCCTTTTCTCATGTTCCTTCCAGTCACAGGAGGGGAAAAATGGGCTTTCCTGCAGCTTTTAGATGTTCTAACTGGATTTTTCAGCTTATATCAGGTGTAACATTCTTGAAGACCAAAGCTGCCTAGATCAGCTTTGTGCCTGGGAGCTGCTTCTCAGAAATTGAAACCCCTGAAGTGGGAGTCACTTGTTAACTGAGTAATTAATTGGAAAACCCATTGAATTTTTAAATCTAATTTGCATGCAGCTGTTGTAATTTCATGTTGTGTACTGGAGAATGCTTCAGTTCTTAATTGAAAATATTGCTTGCTCACTTCAGAAGCCTCTCAGTTGCTGCTGCTCCTCAGAGCAGCTCTTGCCTTTCAGCAGGAGCTGGTAGCTCGTTTCTGTCGGAGAGTAAAGCATATAAAAAAAATGAACTATAAATAAATGGACAAACCTGGAGCAGCCAGAGCACTCCTGGAGTTTATTAGGCACTGAGTGATACTGTCAAACTGAAATCCAGTGACAATCCAAAGGCACAGAATTACTGCAGGCCTTGACATGGCAGAGCTATTTCATCAACAAACAAGACAGTGTGTTCTGGGCCTTTAATTTATGGAAATCTGTCCCACCAAGCCCTGTCCAAAGCAAGGAATGTCTTCTGGTTTTGTGCTTCTGACTTGTTTTTCCTTCCCCCTCCCCTTAATAGCCTTAGCTCCAGTTGTAGATTGGCCTCGGTGGGAGAACAAATCTCCCGAACAAGCCTGGAGAGAGCCCTGCAGGGTCTGATGTGAGATAAAAGATGTGATCCATTACGCTTTGTCAGAGGACACCGAGTCCCTGAAGTGTCTCCAAGGGGCAGAGAAGGATTCTTTCCAAAGCTGCCCTCCTGACCCCTATTCCCAAAGGGCTCCTAAAGAAAGGGATTTGCTGGGGCTGGAATGTTTGGCCAGGTTGCTGCGTCTCCTGAACATGACTGGGAATATGGAATCCATCTGCTGTCTTTGGCCACGCTTCCCACTTGGCTTCATGGCACAGAAACCTGAGTATTCCAGCTGGGCCCATAAATCCAGTTTGGACACACTCAGTGCAGCCAGGAGAGCACGGATTCCTGCAGGAACACCAGCCTGCCGTGCTGACAGGCACTGAGAGATCCAGCAGGGAGGGAATTGCTCTCCTGGACAGTGGCTGATTTCTTGGTGGGCTTCACCTCCACTCACAAGAACTGCTGGGGAAATGAAATTCCCATGGGGAAATTTTCTTGCAAACAGAAATTCCAAATGGTTTTTTAAAAGAATTCCTGTTGCCCTGAAGGGGTGTCCAGCATTAGCTGAGCTTCAGGAGAATTATGATTTTCTCATAGAACTGGGGAGGCTGTGGATTTTTACTGGAATGCTGAGAAATATCCCACTAAAAATCCAGCACGCTGGAGTCTGGACTAAGCAGGGGAAGAGTCCAATTTCCTGATCTGGCTCTTAGGAAAGCTGCTCAGCAGGCTGGAAAACAAAGGAGAATCTCTGCCTTCAGTCCAATCAGGAAAATATTTCAGTTGCAGAATGGAGGTGCAGAATTCAAAGTGATTTATGCAATAGCCATGGAGATATATATATATATATATATATATACACCTCCACTCACAAGAACTGCTGGGGAAATGAAATTCCCATGGGGAAATTTTCTTGCAAACAGAAATTCCAAATGGTTTTTTAAAAGAATTCCTGTTGCCCTGAAGGGGTGTCCAGCATTAGCTGAGCTTCAGGAGAATTATGATTTTCTCACAGAACTGGGGACGCACTGGATTTTTACTGGAATGCTGAGAACTGAGCACTAGAGCTGAGAAATATCCCACTAAAAATCCAGCACGCTGGAGTCTGGACTAAGCAGGGGAAGAGTCCAATTTCCTGATCTGGCTCTTAGGAAAGCTGCTCAGCAGGCTGGAAAACAAAGGAGAATCTCTGCCTTCAGTCCAATAAGGAAAATATTTCAGTTACAGTTCTGGAGGTGCAGAATTCAAAGTGATTTATGCAATAGCCATGGATATATATATATATATATATATATATATATATATATATAATAATTCTTCTTCCTAGGAACTGCAGCAGCTTAGCAAGCAATACAGCAACATCAAGCTTCTGCAACTGGGTGAGTAAAGGGCTTTATTTCTGAAATTTGTTCAGCTTAGGTGAGTGCATATTTCAAAAATTGGTCTCCTCAGTGATCAGTAGCTGGACACGATCTCCAGCAGCTGAAAACCATCTTAAGATAACACTGGGGAAACGTAATTCTGTAAAATCTATGCATTTTCACCTGTGTGCTGCCCAAACGTCCCCACTGAGCCTCAGCTTTGGTTTGGCACGGGTTGTCTCGTGCCAGGCACACCCTGCACTGTTCACTTGGAGCTTTTCCTGTGCAGATGTGGTCTGTGAGAACAGCATCAAGAAAGTGGTGAAGGAAGTGGAAGAAATTGTGGGAGACAAAGGGCTGAACTGCCTCATCAACAACGCTGGCATCAACGTGCTCGCCTCGCTGGAGGAGGTCACAGCAGAGACCATGCTCACCATCTATGAAACCAACACTGTGGCCCAGCTGATGGTCACCAAGGTGAGGATGGGCTTAACCTGGGGCTTTTCCACAGGTGAGCTGGACTTGTCCAGGTATTTGTCCCCTTGGAACTGCACAGAGATGGTCCTGACATGGAGCTGCTGCCTGTGAACCTGGTATG
The DNA here is from genome assembly GCF_017590055.1 of Onychostruthus taczanowskii. Classification (NCBI taxonomy): domain Eukaryota; kingdom Metazoa; phylum Chordata; class Aves; order Passeriformes; family Passeridae; genus Onychostruthus; species Onychostruthus taczanowskii. The sequence goes on from NW_024503790.1 coordinate 5,255,481, forward strand.
GGGTCACCTCATGGCAGGTGGGGAGAGGAGGCTGCTGGAGGAAGGTTTCCTCTGGCCACTGGCTCTGAGGAGGCATCACCACGCTGTGCTGGAGCTCCTGCTGTGAACGAGGAATGATCCAGCTCCAAGCCCCATCACCAACTGAAAGCAAACTCTGTTTTTCACAGGCGTTCCTCCCGCTGCTGAGGAAGGCAGCACAGCTGGGCACGGGGATGGGCTGTCACAGAGCTGCCATCATCAACATGTCCTCTCTGGCTGCCTCCATGCAGCTCGTCCAGGCCAATGAGATGTTCCTCAAGGTCTATCCCTACAGGATAGCAAAGGTTTGTGGGCTGTCCTGGGCTGTGCTCCCTGGCTGAGGGCAGGTGGAGACCATGCTGACCTTAGCAAGGGGTGCAGCACCTCTGTGGACACAAAAAGTGTTCTTGTTCTCCACGTGGGTGGAAGTGGGAGCTGTGGAACGCTGCAGCTGGAGCGACTCCTGGAGAACAGGCTCCCAAATCCCTGCTCTGATACAGATCCACTCCTGAGGGATTTGGCATTTGGGGAAGAGCTGATGGCATCGAGTGTGGGCTCCATCAGCTGTGCTCTGCTCCCAGAGAGAGAGCAGGCAGGAAACTCAGCACAAGGTGTGCTGACCTGTACCTGGTGATGTCAGTCAGTGACAGGTGGGATTTTTAGTTTTCTCACATCCAGAGATTGAGTTTGTACAGATAGTCAGGATCACACATACAGCTTCTCCTACACCACCTACTCATAAGCTGTTAAATGCTTGTTTTCCCTGTTCAGAAGTAAATGAATGTTTGTGTAGTGATTAGTGCAGAAAAACACAGTCCTTATGTCAATATTATTCTCCTCTCAGCTCCTGAGGCGTTTCAAATGCTACTTTATCTTCCATTACTGCCTAGTTTCGTTTTGGGGCAGTAAGTTTGTGGTGGCAGAGCTTTCAGAGTTCCCAGAAAGTCTGGATGAGTTACTGAGAGCCTCTTCCTGCCCCTTGCTGTGCCAGCAGGGTGGAAGGGAGGTGCCCACCAGCTGGGCTTGAGGTGGTGCTCCAGGCCCATAAACAGCAGATTAATGGGTGGTTTCCACTCCTGCAGACTGCACTGAACATGATCACCCGGTGTCTCGCTGCAGACCTGAAATCAGACGGAATTCTCTGCATCTCCTTGCACCCAGGCTGGCTTCAAACAGACATGGGTGGAAACATGGTGAGTGCCAGCGCTGGAAATGTGACACTGGGGCTCCCTTGCTGTCCCAACCCCCTGGCTGCACACCTCCGTGTGCTGTGGCACACAAAAATGCCACCACTGAGTCAGAGATGACACAGATAAATGAGTGACACACTCCATGCACTCTCTGAAGGCTAAGAACAATTTTATTAAGAACCCATTCCTTTTTTTACTCTAGTTTGCCACAGAAAGGGTGCTAAGAAACCAACCTCATATGGAAAACAGCTCATTACAAAACACCACTGTGGATTGTTTTAATTCTTCCTCTCCAGCTCCCTCAGACCAATTCATGGGAAAGCTTATCTAGCTTTTTCTCTCTCTCTGTCACATCACACAAAAAATACATCCCTGTTCATTCTAGAGCCTCCTGAAATGTATTTAATTCTCTTCTGCAGGATATTCCCAGTAATGACCTAAGCTTGATTCATTCCAGGCTCCCATGCAGGTGCAGGAGGCTATCCCAGGTATTCTCTCTGTTCTGGACCGTCTCGGTGAAAAAGAAAATGGTTCTTTCCTGGACTGGCAAGGGGAAACTCTGCCGTGGTAGAAGTGCACAGAACTCCACAGGAACAGCTCCTCAGTCACAATTTAACCTTGCCACTCCTGTCTGTGTCTCTAGGGGTTTTTACACGCTTGTTGAAATAGCCAGTCTGACACTCAGCCTCTCTCTAGGTGTGTTTGGAAAGAAAAGGGGCTGAGTCTTTCACTTGGTATTGCTACTGCTCTGCTCTAACTGCAAACACTGCTGTGCTCTCGGTGATGGGCATCTCCTGGAATGGGCATCCCTCTGAAATGGATTCAAACCTGCAGGTTAAATCCAGGGGCTGCTGCTTCCTTTCCACTTCCAAAGCCAAAGTGGGCTTCTGGCTCTTGGCAGAATGAAATGACCTGACCTCAGGGTAAGGCCAGTGCAGGCTGTCAGATTCCAGGCTGCTCAGTTACCTCTAGAAAAAAAAACTCCTTTGATTTCCTTTGTTCCTAACTGAGCCAAGGCTGAAATTGCCCAGCTCTAAACCAAGGGAATTTGGTACTCCTGTGAATTCCGTGGCAAACTCTGAGTGTCCCCAAGTTGCCAGTGTACACCAGGCACTTGCTTTGTTCCCAGTGGGTGACTAACAGCCTCATATGGGGGTGGGAATGTTGTTTTGTACATAAACTTCTGAAATGTCTTCAATAAAGTCTTGATTAAACAAACAGTCTGTTTAGCGAACTGTTTACTTCATTTAATTTCTCCTTGTAGGTTTCCCTTTCCTGACAAGGAAACTTTATTCCTAATTTTCAGGAAGAAACTCTAGCCCATGTTAACCTTTCAGGGTAGTTGGGTTTGACACAGTGGGGTGTACCTAAACCAGAGGCAGACCCTTGTTCTGGTCTGAAATACTACAAGCAGCTGGTGAATAAATCTCTGACAGACCCTTGTTCTGGTCTGAAATACTACAAGCAGCTGGTGAATAAATCTCCTGTGTTCTGGCTGAGGTAGGTATAAAAGCAAAAAGCTCTTTGAAGTCTGGGGTTGGCTTCCACATCCCTCCCTCATGCCAGCTGATTAGGCACTTTCATGCTGTGCCAAGATGGTGGGTTCCTGTGCCGAGCCAGAGAGGACAAACAAGAGCCAGGTAAGGGGAGAGGACAGGTGTGGCTGTCCCTGGACAGCGGCCACCGGGACCTGCCCCCGGCTGCAGACGAGGGTGTGGCAGGAGAGGTGTGTGTGCTTCCATGATCCCCGCGTCAATGAGGACAGGCTCTCTGGAACAGCACCACAGAGCCCTCAGGGAATCACGGAACCCTTCGGGGAACCCTTCAGGGAATCACAGAACCCTTCAGGGAATCATAGAACCCTCAGGGAATCACAGAACCCTTCAGGGAATCACAGAACCCTCATGGAATCACAGAACCCTTCAGGGAATCACAGAACCCTCATGGAATCACAGAATCCTTCAGGGAATCACAGAACCCTTCAGGGAATCACAGAACCCTTCGGGGAACCCTTCAGGGCATCACAGAACCCTTCAGGGAATCACAAAATCCTTCACAGAACCCTTCACAGCACCACAGAGTCCTCACGGAATCACAGAATCCTTCAGAGAATCCTTCAGGGAATCACAGAACCCTTTGGAGAATCCTTCAGCGAATCACAGAACCCTTTGGAGAATCCTTCAGCGAATCACAGAACCCTTTGGAGAATCCTTCAGCGAATCACAGAACCCTTTGGAGAATCCTTCAGCGAATCACAGAACCCTTTGGAGAATCCTTCAGCGAATCACAGAACCCTTTGGAGAATCCTTCAGCGAATCACAGAACCCTTTGGAGAATCCTTCAGCGAATCACAGAACCCTTTGGAGAATCCTTCAGCGAATCACAGAACCCTTTGGAGAATCCTTCAGCGAATCACAGAACCCTTCAGGGAATCACCGAACCTTTCATGGAATCACAGAACCCTTCAGAGAATCACAGAACCCTTTGGAGAATCCTTCAGGGAATCACAAAATCCTTCACACAACCCTTCACAGCACCACAGAACCCTCAGGGAATCACAGAACCCTTCAGGGAATCACAGAACCCTTTGGAGAATCCTTCAGGGAATCACAAAATCCTTCACACAACCCTTCACAGCACCACAGAACCCTCAGGGAATCACAGAACTCTTCAGGGAATCACAGGGGGGGCTGTAAGGGACCATGAAGGGCCATAAAGTCCCGTGAAGGACCATGAAGGCCATAAAGTCCCATGAGGGACTGACACCGGCCCCTCAAGGGGCCCTGAGGGACCACAAAGGACCATAAAGCCCCACGAGGGACCCTGAGGGGCCGTGAGGGACCCTGAAGGGCCGTGAGGGACCATGAAGGGCCATGAGGGACCATAAACGGCCGTGAGGGACTATGAAGAACCACAAAGTCCCACGCGGGACTGCCACGGGCCCCTCGAGGGACCCTGAGGGGCCGTGAGGGACCATGAAGGCCATAAAGTCCCACGAGGGACCGACACCGGCCTCTCGAGGGGCCCTGAAGGGCTGTGAGGGACCATAATGGGCCGTGAGGGACCATGAAGGGCCATGAGGGACCATAAACGGCCGTGAGGGACCATGAAGAACCACAAAGTCCCACGCGGGACTGACACGGGCCCCTCGAGGGACCCTGAGGGGCCGTTACCCGCGCGCGCCGCCAGGCGGCGCTGCGGCCGGCCGGAAGTTCCGGTGGCGGCGGGGCCGGTGGGTGATGGCGGCGGTGGCGGCGGGGCCGTGAGGGGAGGGCGAGAACCGCGGCTCGGGGGCTCCGTGCGGATCCCGCCAGGGGCGGGGCAGCGCCGGCAGTGCCGGGAGGGCTGAGGGGAAGGAGGCGGCCCCTCGGTGACGGTCCGTTTTTATGTCGCGCGGCTGCTCCTACCGGCCGTAGGGAGGAGCAGGGCTGTGCCAGGGAGCTCGGCTGGAGTTGCCGTGTTTTTAAAGTTAAAACAGCGCAAGGTTTATTAATAAATCGCCTCCCCGGCTCAGCTGCTCCTCAGCTGACCCCCACAGCAGAGCCCCACAGACTGAGGGTAAAACCAGGAGGATGTTTAGGGTCTCAGCCTGTCTTTTGGGGATGTGGGGTTGAATAGGGAGGGTTTTTTAATGCTGCATGTTTGCATGACTGAATAAATGTTCTTATTTGAACAGTCATTGCTGGCTCTGCCAGTGAACAAAGAGAAACAAAATGTTAATATCACGGCTGAGTTCCCAGTTACTGAAGGCTTCGAGAATTGCAGGTAAATTGGTATTGTGTGGCCAAGATTTCTGTTTGTTTGGGTTTATTTTCCTGGGGTAATTGGGCTCCCAGAAGGTTTTTTTCCCACCAAGAAGTGCAGGAGAGAGGAGGCTGTTGTTGAGTCAGTGGTTGTCAAATGTTTTTACGTCTCTGATTTATTATCTAATTATGGTGTGGCTTTGGTTTGACCTTAGGAGAAGATTCCTTAGCAGCAGAGAGGTTTGATACACCAAACACTTCCTTACCATTCCTAATTGATTTTCCATCAGAAAGCACAAGAACGTAACACTTCATGGAATCATGGAAGGGTTTGGGTAGGAAGGGACCTTAAAGGCCATGGAATTCCAAACTCCTGCTGGGCAGGGACACCTCCCAGTGAAGGAGAGCCTTAAAGACCATGGAATTCCACTCCTTTCACCTCCCAGTGAAAGGGAACCCTAAAGACCATGGAATTCCCACCCCTTCAGCTCCCAGTGAAGGAGAACCTTGAGGAGCATGGAATTCCACTCCCTTCACCTCCCAGTGAAGGGGAACCTTAAATACCATGGAATTCCAAACTCCTGCTGGGTGGGGATATCTCTCAGTGAAGGAGAACCTTGAGGAGCATGGAATTCCACTCCCTTCACCTCCCAGTGAAGGGGAACCTTAAATACCATGGAATTCCAAACTCCTGCTGGGCGGGGATATCTCTCAGTGAAGGAGAACCTTGAGGAGCATGGAATTCCACTCCCTTCACCTCCCAGTGAAGGGTAACCTTAAATACCATGGAATTCCACTCCCTTCACCTCCCAGTGAAGGGTAACCTTAAATACCATGGAATTCCACTCCCTTCACCTCCCAGTGAAGGGGAACCTTAAATGCCATGGAATTCCACTCCTTTCACCTCCACCCTGCTCTGCCTGGGCAGCTTACCCAGTAAAATATAAAATATTTTTAGCATGGCAGCATTGTAGTTAAAACTGAAAACCCTTCCTTGCTTTTGTGATGTCGATACATCTTCTGTGAGTGTCTCCCTTCATCATCTTGCTCTGGCCAGACCTGTCTGTTTTCCAAGGAGTTTTCCAAGGACAAACTGGCAGTTTGAGAGCTGGGCAGAGCTTTTCCCTGGAAAATTCTGCCTTTTGAGGTGCAACCCCTTTCTCCCAAAGGCCACCTCTTGCCCAGGTCGGTGTCCTCGTTCCTCTGCTGCCGCTCTCCGTGCGCACGCTACAGCACCCAGCCCCCCAACACCAGCGGGGCCCAGCCCCAGCAGTGGCACTCGCTGGACCCTGAGCTGGAGGAGATCCTCATTCCCAGGAAACTCTCCATCAGCCCCTTGGAGAGCTGGCTGACAGTGAGGTACTCCCTGCCCAAAGCTGAGGGGGCTCAGGAAGAAGCCAGCCATGAAAGCCCTCAGCCCTTGGAGTGTCCCCCTGCTGCTGGGACAGGGATTGTGGAGGAAGGAGAGGGAGCCCTGGGTGACAGAGTGCAGTGCAGGAATGTGCTGAAGATCCGCAGGAGGAAAATGAACAGGCACAAGTACAAGAAGCTGCTCAAGAGGAGGAAGTTCATCCGCAGGAGGATAAAGGAGGGGCGCAAGAAGAAGCGTCAGGTGAGCTCGGGGGAGGGGGAGTTCCCTGACAGAAATGTGCCCACACATCAGCCCAGCTTCTGTTTAGGTGGATTTAGGGAAAAATGAGCTTGAAAAAATCAGCTTGTCTTGCTTGACTTTCCCTACAGAGCTGAGGAATAAAATTGAAACAAGGAGTTCTGTGAGTCAGAGAATTTAAGAAAACCAGCTGATACATCACTTTTGGGTCAAATCCCTGATTTAGGGATTTTTTTTGTCTTGCTCCTTGCATGGACACTAAGAACTCTAAAGCTGAGACTTTTCCCCTTTGAATGTAGCTTTATTTTATTTATTTAGCCTGAAGCTGTGCCAGGGGAGGGTCAGCTTGGGCACCAACAGGAATTTCCCCATGGAAAGGGTGTCCAGGAACTGCCCAGAGAGGTTTGGAGTCCCCATCCCTGGAGGTGTCCAAGGAATTCCTGGATGTGGCACTCGGTGCAGGGTGGACATCACTCACAGCTGGACCCAGTAACCTCAGAGATCTTTCCCAGCCTCAGGGATTCTGTGATTCCAAACAAAAATGTGATGATTGCTGGGCTTGAGAGTGATTTAGAAATTACTCCATGAGAGTAATTTAGAAATATGTGTGATTAATGGAGATGAATTTAGTATTTGTGTGAAGGATGAATTGATGTGTCCACCCTGGATCAGGGAGACTGCTTTAATCTTCATTTCTCCCCTGTCTTGCCACCATCCTCAAGTGGTTTTTATTCTATTTTTTTTTTATAAAAGCCTTTTACTTTACTAGAAGGGGCGAGGGAAAACATGGGGGTTTGTTCAGGCTGGGGATGTTCTCCTTCAGCACTGCCTTTTGTGGGATATAATTTAGTTAATTCTCTAGGAATTTTCACCTTGCCCAGATGCAAATTAGGGTTAATTGTAATTCCACTGCTTCAGTTTTGCAGTGAATTCTGTAAAATCCTCTTATTTTCCTTTTTCCTTACCATTTCATTGTTCACCTTCTCAGTTTTCCTTTCACAGAACTTAAAAAATGACACTGCCAAATTCCCTGTGCATTTTAATGCCTTCTGGTGTATTTTCTGCAGTAAAATTCAATATTTTGACACTTAAAACCTTTGTTTCCTTTGTGTGTGTTACACCAACACTGTCCTTGGGACACGTGGGCAGTGGCTGTTGTTTCTAAGCTGTGTTACCATTTTTTTTTTCTCTCTTTTTTTTCCTATTTTAGATAAAATTTGAGAAAGATTTGGAGCGCATCTGGAAAAAAGCTGGCTTGAAAAGTGCTCCTGCAGGGTGGCAAACCCCCAAGATCTACCTGAGGAGTTCCAAGCGATAAAAAAAAACCCACCTGTCACAAAATTTTAACCTGCAATTGTAATTAAAAAAATATTTAAGTATGTATATTGATGACAATTAACCTTTTTCTGATTGTGATGAAAACAGTAGGAAGCAGTTTCCCAAGGACAAACTGGCAGCTTTTCCTCCCCAAAGGAGAGGTGGGAGCTCTTTTCTGTGGTCATTGCTGAATTTCTGGAGTCCCTCTTTGAGATGAGGCTGAACCTAAGAAAAATCAGGTGTGGGAGAAGGGATCAGTGCAAGAATTCCTGTTGTTTATATGGCACAAACCTTTGGGAAAGTTCTTTTCTAAATTGCATTCTTTCACAGCCTTACTGCAGAAAGGTTGGGGTTTTCCTAGGAGTTGTGGTGGGGTGGGAATTGGATCAGAATTCCGTGGAATTTACCTGCAGGAGCTTTTGTTGTCTCTTATGTGGAGCCTTGGGCATCGTGTGAGCATCCTTAAAAGGCACATTTCTTCTTGTGTTCTATTTTGTGCTAATAAAAAATGGTTATTTTTTGTCTTTGACTGACCCCTTTAATGTAAAACATCCAGATATTGCTCAAAGTAGAAGCTCAGAGCTAATTATTCATTAACTACAAGAACTTTTGTGCCTGAGACAAGCCTGATACAATCAGCTGCTTTTGCATGGTTGAAGAGAGTTGTGAAAGCTGTGAAAAATACAGGTGTTTAAAATAAACCCTGACAGAGGACTTTTTATCTGGGTTCTGCTTTGGGTTCTGCTTTTCTTTTTGGCCTTTGAGGCACTTCTGGGTGGTTTAGTGTGATTTAATTTTTATATTTTGGCAAAGAGATGGAGTGGGCTGAGGGGGAAAAGGATAAGCTGGGAAACTCCCTGAAAATAATTCCCTTTTTTCTGCTAGGAGAGAATAAACTGAAAGGGAGGAAGATAATTTGGAAATCATTGCCACACAATGTGCATTTTAGGACATCCTGAGCCCCATCCCACCCCTCACAGGCAAGAATTCCTTCCCAACATCTTAAATCTCTCAGGATTTGTGTTTCCCATGTGGAAGAACTCCTGTTTTACAAGGCACTGATCAGGTTTTACACCCCAGGGCTGTGTCAGCTTCCTTCAGTGTTCTTGAGCACAGGATGGAATTTGAAACGCACTTTACTGAACAGAGAGATGGAAAATACCCCTGCTTTTCTGTAGAGGGAGCATGAGTCCAGGATATACTCACAAAGCTTTATTAGGAGCTGCTTTTCCTCTCCAAAATATCTGAATCTGCACACTTAACAAAGGTTTATGTGCCTGTGTAGCTGTGGTAACAAAAATAAAGCTGCAAACAGGAAAGCTTTGATGTAAGATTCCCCAAATATTGAAGATTTCCATTATTTTGCTGTTCTGAGAGGAAATGGTAGAAAACCAGACAAATTCATGGTGTTCCTTACAGAGCTTGGAGATAACTGAGTGGATTTTATGTCACTGATTGGGCTGGAAAGGTCCCTGAAAATTGGAATATCAATCTAATGTCTCTCATTTTTCCCTAATTCTTGGATTCTGTGCAGGCAGCAAGCTCAGCTGAACAGAAGAAATTCAGGAATTTCCTCTCAGTGATCAGGTTTGGCTGGAATGAGTTGGCTCTAAAATAGGAAATAGCTGACTTGGAGGGGATGAAAACTGAATTTTGTTTCTCTGAATCAAATCCCATTGCAAATGTGGAGGGTGTTGCCCCATTTTGGAAAGCTCAGAGCCCAGCAATGTGGTGGCAGTGGCAAAAATACAATTTCTTTTTAATGTTAGTAACTAACAGTTCCTGGCAAACAGGATTTGGACTTGGAGAGCAATGATTCTTACCAGAGCAAGAACTAAATACATTTTTAAGAGTCTTGTATAGAAAATGTGGTGTTCCATGACACCAGCATGGATTCTTGAGGTTTTTTTAGAGGCTTCTGGACATAAAATAAAAGTTATTTCAGCCACAAATAAATCCAGTTGAACTTAAAAACACATTCCAGCTGAGAACCAGACCTGAATGTATGTGGGAAGGGGAAAAATGGGAAATAACTGTTTCCTGCAGCTTTTTCTTAAAAGCCTAGATCAATTTCTAGTATTTTGTATAACTAGAAAATTGCTGGGTGCTCCATGGTGGTAGAGATGAGGTGTTGGAAATGACAGGAGATTTTTAGGATTGAAGCAGAAGCAGGAGATTCATGATACTGCTGCACACAACTGGAGCAACAAAAAGAGAAATATTCTTCCTGTTGTATTGGCTTCTGAGAGCTGGTTTGCCTAAAACCTGGTTTTTTGAGCATGTTTTGGGGGGTTTTTTGTGTGTGTCTGGTTTATTTCTATTTGGGTTTTGTTTGTTGTTGTTTGTGGGGTTTTTGTTTGCTTTGGGTTTGGTTTTTTGTTTGGTTGGTTGGTTTTGTTTTGGGGTTTTTTGACATCAGAGGGAAAGGACAGGAGTGATGCCTCCTCCTTTTGCTGCTGGAGGAGTTCTCTGCAAAAAAAAAAAAAAAGAGTTGTTCTGATATTTTTATTGTAAGTACTGTTATTTCTTCCACCAATAGGCTCCCAAAAGGGAGTAAATCAGCCAATATCAGGGGATGTTTATAGCACTTGGTGTACAAAACACTTTCAGGGCATTAATAGGACCTGAGTACCATTAATAATTAATAAATTAATAGTTCTGAGCAGGAACAGTGGGTACCTTTACTCTGGTGAGCTCATGCCCTGTTAAATGAGGCACTTTGATGTGAAAAACCCAAAAGTTGGTGTACATTGGCTGTGACCTGCTCCTCCTCAAATGCTGGAGCCAGCTCAGCTTTGGTGGGACTGATCCCTGCTCCAGAGGTTCCACATGGAACAAACCAGGCTTGTTCCCACCAGCTGCAAACCTGGCTGAGGTGGGATCACTGATCTTACAAACAGCACCTGGGCCTGGCTCAAATGCCATCTTTTCTTTTCACCATTCATGCTGTTCTGTGTTTTCCAGGAAAACATCTTGGTTTGGGGTCATTTGGGCTGAAATTCTCCAAAAATAACAGCACTCAGTACCCAGCCTGGAGCATTTGTGAAATGGGTTTGAAAAGTGTTTTGTTTTTTTTTTCCTGTCTGCTTCTTAAATAAATAAATAAAAATATCAATAACTGTAGCTGCTGTAAACATCTGAGGTAGCTTGGAGCAAACACAGGGTGCTGGTTTTCCTGTGGAAGAATCCATTCTTGCTTGATTTTCCCTACAAAACTGAGGAATAAAATTGAAACAAGGAGTTCTGTGAGTCAGAGAATTTAAGAAAACCAGCTGATACATCACTTTTGGATCAAATCCCTGATCTAGGGATTTGTGTTTTGTCTTGCTCCTTGCATGGACACTAAGAACTCTAAAGCTGAGACTGTCCCCCTTGAATGTAGCTTTATTTTCTGCAAAATTATGGGAAGAAGGAGGAGTTGGAATGGACAGTGGCACCTTGACAAGTCTAAATGGAAGTGGCTAAAATTTGGTTTGAAGTAGAAAATGTTTAAAAAATGAGGGGTTTTTTTTTCACTTGTTCAGTAATTGAGGCTTGGTGCTGCTCGGGCAGGTGTTGGCTGAGGGAATTGCACTGCCTTTGGTCTGCAAAAAAACACTCCTGGAGCCTCTCAGCAGCTGAAATACTTTGAAATTCCTTTCTCACTTGTAAAATGATTGGTGTTAAGAAGAGGATGTGGAATTGTGAGCAAGGAGTTGGCACAGCAGGTGAAAAAGTAACAGAGTGGGATTTTTGTGTTTTAAAGGAATTAGTTCATGGCAGGGTGATCTGGCTGAGTTTTATCAGCAGCCAGCGAGGAACTGGTTAAAGCTGCCCGAAAAAAGAGCTGGAAGAAATGGAGCTGGAGTCAGCAAAGTGTGAGCAGCAGCAGTTACTCACTGCCTCACCCCCTGACTCAGGCTGTGTCCTCAGGGACAAGGGGGTCCCTGCTGTCAGCACCGGCACTGCCAGGCCAGGGTGACATGGCACAGCCAGGCCAGGGTGGCACAGACAGGCCAGGGTGGCACAGCCAGGCCAGGGTGACATGGCACAGCCAGGCCAAGGTGGCACAGACAGGCCAGGGTGATATGGCACAGGCAGGCCAAGGTGGCACAGATAGGCCATGGTGGCCCAGCCAGGCCAGGGTGACACTGCCAGGCCAAGGTGGCACTGCCAGGCCAGGGTGACACAGCCAGGCCAGGGTGACATGGCACAGCCGGCTGGGATCTGCCCAGCAGCACCAGGATCATCCCCAGGATAAGTCTGGAACTGCTGACCCTAAATTTCCACCTTGTTCTGATGGAGAAAATGGCATTTCCAAACTGTTCTGAGGTAAAAATACACATTTCCAAACTGTTCTGAGGGAGGAATGTGAATTTCCACCTTGTTCTGAGGGAGAAATTGCATTTCCACACTGTTCTGAGGGAGAAATATGCATTTTCAAACTGTTCTGAGGGAAAAATATGCATTTTCACCTTGTTCTGAGGCAAAAATTGCAGTTCCATCTTGTGCTGAGGGAGAAATATGCATGTCCACCTTGTTCTGAAGGAGAAATTGCATTTCCACATTGTTCTGAGGGAGAAATATGGATTTCCACCTTGTTCTGGGGAGCTGCATTTCCATGTTTTTCTGAAGGAGAAATATGGATTTCCATATTTCCCATCTTGTTCTGTGGGAGAAATTGCATTTCCACCTTTTTCTGAGGGAGAAATTGGGATTTCCACATGTGTTGTCATCCCCAAAGTGGAGTGGGAACTCTCACTTGATTTCTAAAGGAGGCAAAGCAAGCAGCACCCTGGAGATTTTAGCTAAAATTATGGTTGCCAGAGTCCTCTTGGGTTAATCCTGAGCAAATATGCTTTTCACACAGACTCCCCTTAAAAGCTGACCAGGCTCCATGTTTATGTGTCCAAATTTGGCAGCAGGATTCTACTGAATTATGGCAAACAACCTCCTTTCACCCAAAGTATTTTTATTTTTTAATGAAACAGCCTGCAAACCTGAGGTAAATAACACAACTCTGGGAGGCACCTTTGAGCACCCTCTTCAGGACCAACCCATTAATTTTCCCACTCTTTTCCCAGTCATTTCTGATCTCAAAATAAGCTGGAATCCCACTTCTTAATTATTTTAGGCGGGTGCAGTGGATGGGCTGCAATTAGTGTCAAAACCTCCTGGTCCCAGAGCTCTGTTCCCACGTGCAGAGAGGCCACAAAATGTGCTTTGAGGCACAGCGCTGGTGGCCACAAAGGGGACACAAAATGTCAGCTCTCAGCTCCTGAGGACTCCCAGAATTTTCTTGTTCCTCACAGGGATGAGCAGAGCTGGGTCCTGTGGCTTGAGCTTTTCTCAGGTTGGAGAAATCTGATTTAGTTGGAGGAGTGAAATTCAGTTTGAGCAGTGCTGGGTGCTGTGCCTTGAGCTTTTCTTAGGTTGGAGAAATCTGATTTAGTGTTGCCTATTGGAGAAGTGAAATTCAGTTTGAGCAGTGCTGGCTGTTGTGGCTTGAGCTTTTCTCAGATTAGAGAAGTCTGATTTAGTGGTGCCTGTTGGAGGAGTGAAATTCAGTGCTGGGTGCTGTGCCTTGAGCTTTTCTCAGGTTAGAGAAATCTGATTTAATGGTGCCTGTTGGAGGAGTGAAATTCAGTGCTGGGTGCTGTGCCTTGAGCTTTTCTCAAGTTGGAGAAATCTGATTTAGTTGGAGGAGTGAAATTCAGTTTGAGCAGTGCTGGGTGCTGTGCCTTGAGCTTTTCTCAAGTTGGAGAAATCTGATTTAATCTTGCCTGTTGGAGGAGTGAAATTCAGTTCTGGGTGCTGTTGCTTGAGCTTTTCCCAGGTTGGAGAAACCTGCCTTTGTGCTGCCTGTGGGAGGAGTGAAATTCAGTTTGTGCTCAGGGTTTGTGGGGTGGTCAGCCTGCTCCAAGGGTTTGGCAGTGACCTGGAATACTGGACAGTGCTGCAGGATTTTTGGACACTTTTTCAGCTCAGTTGCTTCTCCCCTTTTTTCCCCAGAACTTTGTGTGGGGTTAACAACTTCCACGTAAAATGCCTCAAAATCTGGAATGACAGAGGATGCAAAATTCCTGCTCCTTCAGAGATGGCACCCAGCTCTGGTGGCTTTTCCCTGGAATTCAGACAGTGGATGAGGAGCAGCCAGGAGCTGCTGCTTTCTCCCCCATTTCTGGGGACAATCCCAGGGGCTGAGCAGATTTCAAAGGGTGATTTGATGCCTCAGCCATTTCCTCCTGAGCCTCCTGCTGTCTGCCAGCTGCCAAATTGGACCAAGACTGGAGATCCATCCCCCAAAGTGCAGCCTGATGGATTTTTTGTGGATTTGGGAAAGCTTGAGATGCTCCAGAAGCACATGGCAGTGAGTCAGTCCTGGACTCTTCTGTCTCAGGCACTCCAGGTTCAAAAGTTGCTTTTGGGGGATCTTCTGTATAAATTTAGAAGCTTTGGGAGCACTCAGTTGCAAGTGGCCTTGAAAAAAATCCTGATTTTTTAAGGAAAATCCAGTTGCTGGCTGCTGCTGTGGACCTTAGGGAAGGATTAAGAGATGCAGAGACATGAACAGAGCCACTCCTGGAGTTCTGATTGCTGTCACTCCAATTCACACATTTTTCCATCCTCTCATGGACTTTGAGCTGTTTTTTCTTCAACACTCCTGTGTTGAAGGCACCCCTGGCCCTCAGAATAGATTAGGAGATGAGTACTTAATAATTTAAATTAAATAAAAGGTAGAAAATGTCATTTCACTGGGGTAAAGAAGCAGCAGGTAGAAATGACTCCTAGGGAATGGGAATACTGGGAAGATCTGAGAGGCAAGAGGGATGAAATGGGGCCAGTGGAAAGTTAAAACTGAGAGTTTTTCTCAAAATCTTCCCAAAATCTTTGCAGCTGGTCCAGGCTCTGCTCCCAGTTCTGCCACTGCTGTGCTCTGTGAGTTTGGGTGACTCATTTCCTTTTGTGTTCCATGGCTCCCTCCTGCTCCTGTCTGTTTAGATTCCAAATTTTTCCTACCAGGAGCTGCCTGTGCTGCGTGGGACAGATCCAAGTGTGCTGTGACCAAGAGAGAGCCCTGCACACATCAGTGAGGGACCAGAAAACACATTTAATGTGATTTTAGTTATTTTTAGCAGCATTTAAATTGAAACGATCATCTCAAGTACTTAAAACTTTTTTTTTTTCCAATAAAATAATTTTTCTAGAGAAGTGATTTTTCAGATTTACCTTCACACAGTTTGGTCATGACAAAAAAATATTAAAATTAACAAAAAGCTATAATTTACACCTGCTCTGTGGGTGTCTGTGAGTTGCTGCTTTGTGTCTCTTTTTCCATCCCTGATTTATTTGCTGCCTGTTGTTTTCTCATTTCTCCTTGATCAGTTGTTTTTTTTGGGTAGCTTCTGTCTGGAATGAAAAAATATATAAAAGAAAAAAGAAAAAAAATCAGTGTTGGTTTCCTGAGCAATTTCTCTGTTTTTCTAACTGGTTTTTATTAATGCTTTTGAGATGAATCCCAGGAATCTGAAGCTTTCCAGCCAAAGGAGGTGTTTAAACGTTGTGCCATCCGAGGGTGCTGGAATGCAGGGAGTTTTGGAGATGCCTTTGGGTGCAGACAGAGCTCTGTGACCTGCTCCAAGGACAGCAGAGCTGGAAGGACACACAAACAATGGATTAATGGGAATAATCCACACAGCTGGAAATTTAATGGATGCTGCAGTTTAACTCCTCACTTGGGCACGTCCAGCTCTGTCCCAGACACTCTGCACAGCCCAGCGTGTTCAGCACATCAAAACCCTCTCAGCATTTCCATCTGAATAAATCCCTGCATTCCTGGACGTGCACATGGATGGATTTCTGCTGCCTGGGTTGTAGGGAAGTGGAGATTCAGGGCAGGAGGGAGTTGAGGAGCTGCAGAGGACAGCCCCAAACCCACCTGCTGTTCCCATTCCCCTGGTTTTCCTTCAAAATGGAGCCTCAGGCTGCACCAGGGGAGGCTCAGTTTGCACATCAGGAGGAATTTCCCCACGGAAAGGGTTGTTAAAAGTGGGAATTGCTACCCAGGGAGGTTTGGAGTGCCCATTTTGGAGGTGTCCCTGCAATTCTCAGAGCTCTGGGCTGGGGACAAGGTGGGGATGAGCTTGGACTCAATCTTGGAGCTCTTTTCCAGCCTCAGTGATTGTGTGAGGGTCTCTGAAGCACTGAGTGTTTTATTTACCTTTGAAACCGACCTGTTTTGAAAGAAAATTTGCAACAACCTGAAAGCCACCTGGGCTTTTTGTGGCCCTTTGGTTGTGATTCAATCTTGGAGCTCTTTTCCAACCTCAGCAATGCTGGGATTGAGGAGTGCTCGGGCACAGTGACTGCCAGTGGGGCATTTCTGTGGACCTCACCTGTCTCTGGCTATTATATCTCTATATCTGTATAATATCTCTGCTATTTAAAGTTCCCCTGATATTTTTTTTTTTAATTCACCACAACTTAAAGGTGTCAGAGCTCTGCCCTGCTCATCCTCCAGCCCGTGTTTGCCCCAGCTGCTCTGGTGGCTGCATCTCAGGCTGCTGATTATAGTGGATTCCAGTGAAATGAAACAAAAAAAAACCATCTGCTGAGAGCATCACCTTGTCATTCTGGCTGTGCCCTTCAGAGAAGGCAAATCAGAGGGTTTTGTGTTTGTGGCTGGGGAACAAGCAGGGTAATGCTGGGGCTGAGAGGTGCCTGCCTTGTTCCAGCCCTGCAGTAATGACAGGCTCTGCTTGGCAGCCCTGCCATTGTGGTTGGCTTTCCATTTTGTCCATTCAGTTCACAGTTCTTGCTCTAAGCTGGATTATTTCAGGCTTGCTTAAGGGGTTCGTGGCAGCTGGAAGATTTGGTTTCAAGAGAAAAGTGAAAAATGAAAATGGTGTTGGTGTAAATTAACCCTGAGCTGCCGTGCCTTTCTTTTGCTGTTCCCATGCAAAGTTCTCTTTTTCAATATTTTATTTTGAATTTTATTTTACTTTTCCTTGCTGCCTTTGCCACTGCCAATTAGCTGTACTCTTGTACTCTTTATTCCTAAACTGCAGCATTCCCTACTACTTTTCTGTCCCAGGAATTTTATCCTTTCTTCTTCCCATGAGCAGGTATTTTCTCCTTTGATCCTGGTGGAACACTCTGCATCCTGTATTTAAAGAAGTTGTTGATGATAAGCCTGGAGTGCTGACAAACCCTGCACACAAGGCCTTGTACTGTAATTTGTGTCAAGAGATCATTGATGCTGGCATTCCTTTTTAATTCATGTATTCATGGCTGTGAGGATGGGGTGGAAGGGGCCACTTCCACTCCTGTTTGCCAGGGTTAGTGCCTCTCAAAAATTGCACCAAAGGATGGAGAGTTCCCCTTGGCATCACACCTTTTTTCTTGATCTGACACTTGCTCAGTTTTTCTGGCTGCTGGTCTTTAATCTGGATTTATTGGGAAGTCTCTCAGTGCAGCCTGAAAAAAAAAAAAAAAAGGTAAAAATGGAAGAGATGGGGAGGAGGAAACTTCCTGACATCCAACACTTCCCACCAGCCAATTACCCTCGTGACCCTGCGCTTCCAGCAGGGCTTTGTCCACCTGAGTCTCTGCTTTAGATGTGAATTAGGTGTGAAATTCCGATTTTCTTTTGCCACAACGAAAAAGAGGCGACTCTGGGAGCACGGGAGCCTTTCTTGTGCCGCTGACCTGATCTGCTGGCAGGTGCAGAGCCTGCAAAACCACTCCTGCTGCTGCTGGAAAGTCCCTTTCCCTTGCCTGCATGAAATCGCTTTCTCTGGTCAGGATTTGTGGCCAGCAGTGGGCAGCCAAGGGATGCTCGCTATTGGGAGAATCAACCCCAATTCCCCTGGGAGTGGGGAAGGAGAAAAGCTGGGGAGCACAGCTCAACTCAAACTGGTTAAAAATTCAGCTCCTAGACCAGGAAAAATGTTGACACAGCTGCTCTTCCAGGATGTCTTTGGAGTAGCAAAGCCCCAGGAAGCAGGGCTGGCTGCAGACTGTGCAGGATTAGAGAGAGAACAAGGCAGATATATATATATATATATAAATATATAAAAAATAATTATAACAACCCCCTAAACGTGTCCCTTTCATCCCCTCTGTGAACCCCACAGAAGCTGCTGCTCTTCCCCTGGGTGATTTTAGGAGACTTCAGCCTTGCTCAGCCTGGACTTGGCTCCTTGCAGTCAGGAAATATCCAGTCCATGACAGCAGCAACCACAGCAATCTGCTCCCTCCCAAAAACCCTGCGAGGAGCGGGCAGTAACCTCTGCAGTGCCACAGCTGGGAGGCAGAAAAATGAGAAAAAAAACCCCTGGAACTGCAGCCTGGAAGGTCCTGCCCATGGTTGGGAGGGAGCAGGGGAAGGAGAAAATGCTGGATTTGCTGTTGGGAGCAGATTTTGCCTCCCAGGCAGGCATTTTCCAGGCTGCTCTGAGCACAGCCTGGGCTGGATCCCTGATGGAGACAACAGGAAAGGCTCCTTCTTCCAGGAGATTCAATGAAATTCCAGGAGATTCCATGTGAATCCAGGAGATTCCATGTGATTTCAGGAGATTCCATGAAATTCCTTGAGATTCAATGTGATTCTATGTGATTCCATTAAATTCCAGGAGATTCCAAGAGATACCATGTGATTACATGAGATTCCATGTGATTCCAGGAGACTCCATGTGATTCCATGTGATTCCATGAGATTCCATGAAATTCCATGGATTCCCATGAAATTCCATGGGTTCCCATGAAATTCCATGTGTTTCCATGAGATTCCATGGGTTTCCATGAGATTCCAAGAAATTCCATTAGATTCCAGGAGATTCCAGAAGATTCTCCCATGAAATTCCATGTGTTTCCATGAGATTCCATGGGTTTCCACGAGATTCCAAGAAATTCCATGAGATTCCATGAGATTCCAGGAGATTCCAGGAGATTGCAGGAGGTTCCTGGCCCAGCAGCTGCTGTGGATCGGTGCTGTGGTTGTTGTGACCCTGGCCCAGGTCAGGGACAGGGAAACAGGAGTTTTTGCTGCCTGCAGTGGTTTGGGATTGATTTGGGAATTGCTGAGGCTGGCAAAGAGAAGCTGATGGGATCAGGGTTGGAGTTGGGCTGGGTTTGTTCAGGTGCAGGAGGTGAGGGTGGGAATGTGGAGGGAGGGGCTGTTCCCATCACCCCCAAACCTCCTCACTTCACAGAAATGTCAGAGTTGGACTTTCCTGGGAAACTTTTGTTCTTATCTGTAGATTATTTTAGGATTTTTCCCTAGAAACAAACCACTTCTCTGGATCTGTCTTGGACACTGTGGAGTTAACAGCAGGCTTTTTTTTTTTTTTTTAATTTTTTTTTTTTCATGGCCATATTATCTAATAATAATAATAGCTTCAGTTTCTTGGAATTTGTTTGGAAGTGTCTGGTTCTGTCTGATGCTAGAGACAGAATCCTGGACTGGCTGAAGTTCTGATCTGGATGCTCCCAAAGTTTCCCTTGTTGCAGTGTGTAATCATTTAAATGTTTATTTAGGGGGTTGTTATAATTATAATTATAATTATAATTATAATTATAATTATAATTACTCTCCTCTTTCCTGAAACTCTTCCGCCTCTGGGATTTTCTGGTAGAGTAGAGAGACAGAAAAATGTCAGAAGGAAAAATTCAAGTGTGACAATTAAGTTTATGCTCATGGATCCCATGGGAAGGCTCCTGACTTGTGTTTTTAAGTTCTCTTATGGAGTCCCACAGACATTTAAGGACAGTCAGTTTTAATTCCTTTTCTTCACTTGATGATTAATTTGATTGAATTGTAAAATCCAAGAAATCCAATCCACTAAATGGTGTTAACCATAAACTACAATAACCTCACAAGAGAATGTGAGAGAACAGAAAAATTGACCATATTTTAATTTTCCTATAAGATATAATTTTACTTTTAATATCCTAGCAGCAGCTACTTTATTTCCTATTTTATACTCTATTTCCTGACTTTATACCCATTATAATTTTCCTGTAAATACCCAGCCCTTGCTTACAAATCACAGGACAGGGTAAATATTGTTTTCTAGGTTGTCTTTGGAGACTGGAGCTGGAAGTAAAACCATATGAGGAGATCAAAACCCCATTGAAGGCAGCAGAATAAATGCAGTCTGGAGGAGTGTCAGACAAAGGCAGGAACAGCTGGATCAAGTAAAGCACGAGGAAAATTGGTTCCATCCCTAGGGGGAGGGAGAAAGATTTGTTTTGTCAGCCCGGAGCTGTGTGGGACCAAGTTTGATGTCAGAGTGAGGGAGGGCTCAGAAGGTGCCAGAGGGAGGGGAAGGAGGAGAGGGATCTGCAGAAAGTGTCAGGGAAGGGAAGGGAAAGAGGTGGAGTGATCCTGCAGAATCTGAGCTGCTGTCCTCAGCTCTGGGGATGTAAATTGATGAGGTCATAGTGTTTTCCAGTTACAGAAAAGAAAGTTAAAGGGGAGGAAAAAATAAAAACAAAAAAAAAGAAAGTTTTCAGCTTGTTTTTCAAGAGAGGCGAAAACTCCGAGGAGCCGAAGAAATGGAGCAACTTTTAAAACTCCTCCTGTGGCAGATTTTGCTTCAGCAAAGTAAGCTCTGATCTGCTGGTGTGGTGTTATTTATTTTTATTTCAGCTGCACAACGGGGCTGGGGCTTGGCTGCAAGATTTTGAAGTGTTATCTTTGTAAGACTTTGTTCAGATTCCTACATTTGCTCTGTTTTCATCTGGGGAGGGGAGGGAGTCGTAGCTTTCCTCTCTGCTTTTTGGGGAGAGAATGGAAAAATGTTTGAGGTTGTTGGAGCCCTGTTCAGCATGTTTGTGCATTTTTTTTTTCTTATCAGCAAAATCAAAACCAATAAGCTTGGTTGTGAGTACAGCAAAGCTTTCAGAGTCAGATTTTAGGGTTTTAAAGGTTTTTTTTTTCCTTTTGAAGAAGCAGAAAGAGTTTGGGGGGGGGGGGGGGGAGGGGGGATTCGGATGGGGNTTGTGGGGGAGGGGGAGAGAGGGGGGGGGGGGGGGGGGGGGTGTGAGAGAGGATTCAGATGGAGGGGAAGAAGGATGTGTGGTTTTTGGGTTTCTTTTCCTCTTTTCAGCATAAAGACAGACCCAGAATTCACTTTTGGGTAGCAAGGTGCAAGAAAGGAGTAGGAAGTGAGAAGTTTTTTGGGGACTGGTGACCCCCTGCTCTTCCCAGCCCTTTTAAAAGGCTGTGGCTGACACCTGAGCCCCTCAGCTCCCCAGCACTGAGGTGGAATAAGGTGAGGAGCTCTCCCTTTGGTCCCTGATTAATCCACTTTCCATGTCACCACGGCACTTCTGCAATGCCCCAACGCACGGCTGAGGAATTGCCAAGTGATGGGCTCAGTCACAGGGACAGAAGTGTTAAAGTGGCTCAGAAATCTGGGGTGAGGGGTGGGTTAAAGAGGAGGAGGAGGAGGAGAGGCCACAGCTGTGTGCTCCAGAAGCACCAACCAGTCCAGTGACTCCAGTGAGGTTTGGCAGAGCACCCAGGGCAGGAATAGCAGGTTGGGCTGCTGCAGAGCCAAAGGTCCCACCTGAGCAGGGATGATCTCTGACAGAGCTCCAGGTGCATTTTGGATTGACCTGGATGCACTCTGATGTTTGAGCCCACC
This sequence comes from Onychostruthus taczanowskii, assembly GCF_017590055.1. Classification (NCBI taxonomy): domain Eukaryota; kingdom Metazoa; phylum Chordata; class Aves; order Passeriformes; family Passeridae; genus Onychostruthus; species Onychostruthus taczanowskii. The sequence continues at coordinate 5,276,989 of NW_024503790.1, forward strand.
CAAATCAGGTTATAATCAATCGGGAGGATGGGGAGGGGGGGAAATCTGTGACCCCTCCTGCACAAGAACCACTCCCTCAAGTGTTAATGTCTCAGGGAGGAACAGCTCCGTGTTTGGAATGGCTCTACAAAACCATTCCGTGGGCCTGCAGCCAAGGCCAAGCTCACAAGGCAGGGGAGGCTTTAAAGCTCTGCTAAAATCCCAGAAAAGCTGGGGCAGATCTCAAAGGGATCCTGTCTGTGCCCCAGCTGGGGGTTGGCTCCTTGTACAGCCACCAAATCTTCCTTTCTGCAGAGACAGCACATTCCTGCTCTCTGCATGTTCCTACCTGCAGGGAGTGCAGGAATTGGTGGGGCTGCGTGGCTGTTTAAGGGCTCTGGAATCCTTTTGGGAAGTGGGAGAGTCTGCTGCTGGGAAAGCTGTCCCAGGAAGCCTTTAAAAAATAAACAAACACAGAGATTTAGAGAAAAATCCCAGCTCAAAGCCTGGCTTTGAAGGGAAATTCAGTTTTACTGAAAAGCTGAGCCTTGCGGGCTGGGCTCAGCTGTTTTGTTCACCATATCCCTCTTCCAGATGAGCCCAGATGTTTCTCCTGCTTACTGCTCGGTGGGTTTAAAAACCCTGGGCTCATTTATGTCACTGTCACCTCGATGCTGCTGCACCAAAGCCATCAGGGCCTCTCAGCCCCCTGAAGAGCCAGGATGGAGCCACTGCCACTCCCCAGAGGGTTTGGGGACAGCCTGGTGGCACTGCCTGCTGCTTTTCCCATAATTGTGTAATGACCCCACAGAGCCCATTAAAGCTCTTACAAACAGAGGGATTTGTGGCAGAAATGAGGAATCTGGCACACACAGATTTGGGCAAGAACATGTCCTTTTCTGCTCTGGTTGTTTTTCATCCCCCAGTATGAAACAGGAGCTCAGAGGTTCCTTCAGCACTGAACTGAGCAGCAACTCCTGAGTCCCAGCAGGGAGTTCAGCCCAGGATTGTTCAGGCCGGGCTCAGGGGACAATTTTCTGTCCCTGTCCCCTCCAAGGACACTGCCTGGAGAGCTCTGAGCATGTCACACATCTTTCACAGCCCCAGCCTTTTGCTTCTAATTTGCCCACAGCCTTTTTTGTTTGTTTGTTTTTGGGGGGTTTTTTTTGTGGCTTAATTCTTCACATGAAAAATGGATGGGATTCAAGAAGTAAGAGCTGGGTCTGCCTTTTACAAGGGATTAAGAAATCGTTTTCCAGGCTGCTTTCCTCTTCCTCTACTGTGGGACCACAGAATATCTCTGGGATCCTGCTGACTCAGCACAGAATGTGTCAGGGGACAGCACAGAATTGTCTTTTGTTGGGTTCTTTTTTTTTGTGGTTACATCACCCAGAGAAGACAAAGTGATTCTCCACCCCATGGAACTTGAAATTCTAAAATGAAAGCCACAGTTGAGATCTGTGTTGACAGCTCTGAGGGCAGCTGAGGTTTAGAAGCTCCAGGTCCTGGAGGCTGTGGGGACAGAGGTCAGAGCTGTCACCAGGTGCATGAAAACTCTTTGGTTTTACACTTGACTCACCAAAATCCCTGCTCCCAGCTGAGCCCAGGGCTGGAGCTGTCACCAGGGAAGGGAAGGGAAGGGAAGGGAAGGGAAGGGAAGGGAAGGGACGTCTGAGGGCAGCTGAGGTTTAGAAGCTCCAGGTCCTGGAGGCTGTGGGGACAGAGGTCAGAGCTGTCACCAGGTGCATGAAAACTCTTTGGTTTTACACTTGACTCACCAAAATCCCTGCTCCCAGCTGAGCCCAGGGCTGGAGCTGTCACCAGGGAAGGGAAGGGAAGGGAAGGGAAGGGAAGGGAAGGGAAGGGAAGGGAAGGGAAGTCCTTGCCCTGGCAGGTGGAAGGTGCAGGGCTCCAAAAAGGTGCAGAGGCAGGTGCTGGTGTGAGCTCAGAGCTTTTGTCACTCCTTGGATTTGCAGTGCTGCATTCCTAAATGTTTGGTAAATTCGATGCTGCTCCGTGTTTTTCCCATTAGCTCGCCAGCGGAAAGGAGAGCAGTAAATGCCTTCATTCCTCTGCCCGAGCCAGCAGAGGATGTTTCTGTCCCACCAAATCAGTTTGTTCTTCGTGCAGGGCTTGGAAGCAGCCTCAGACACCATTCCCCAGCTCCCAAATCGCTGCTCATGTCACGACATTGTCCCCTGGCCACAGGGCGAACCACACCCCTTCAGCCACAAGGTCACAGTGACACCTCAGCTGGTGGCCTGTCACAAGTGACACCGATTTTTCCTGGCTGATTTGGTGCTGTGGAAGGGATTTTTTAAATCATTCTTTTGTTTTTCTAAGCCTAATCTAAGTCCTGGTTTGCAGAGACAAGGGCTGCAGCTGACACATTGTGCAGAGACAATCAAATGATGGAATTATGATGTCTCTTTCTTATATACAGAGAGCACAGACCTTGTCCAAGATGTGATTTTTCTCTTTGTGATGCTGAGATTTTAAATGTAAGGAAAAATACCTCCTGTTTGAAGTGCCTTTGAGCTGGCAGTTCAACAGACTGCTGCTCATTTTTTGTTCTCTGCTGCCCAGTGCTTTGTGATAGAAAAAGAGGAGGAAACCAAGTTAATTCTCAGCACTTGGGGGTGTGCTAAAATACCCCCAATCTGGAGTTGAATTTGAAATTCATAAATTCCAGGGCTAAAAAAATTTTGAAATACTGTCTTTGTCTGGAGGACTTTGTGCCTCTGACATTAGCAGGACAAAACCTCCTGTGATTTTGATGGGTTTGGCTGAGTGGAGAGATGAATGGTGGTGTTGTGTTGGGAATCCGTGTTGGGAATCAAAAGCCTGATGCCAGGAGACCTTCCAGACCCCTCCCACACAAGGAGCAGGAGGGAGTGGACCAGAGAAATGCAGAATCAAAGGAATTGGTTCATCTCTGGCAAAGTTCCTCCTGTGTGGATCTGAGTCATGTGAGCTGGAGAGAGCTGCTGCACCCAGAGCATCCCAGAATTAACTGTGCAGACAAAGAGTGTGGCTGGAGTGGGAAATGGATACAAACATCCAGATATAAACATCAGCATTAACAGGGAAGGGGAATAGATGGAGCAACACCAGAGGTGGCTGCTGACTTGGAGTGTATTTGTAGCTTTTTTATCCTTTTGTTGTCAGTAACACTCTTTATTTTCTGCTTTGACAGGTTCTGTGTGCTCATATTCAGGTGAGTGGCATCTCTGTAAATCTGCCAGATTTTGTGATCTTGAGAGGAGTGAGAGGGCCCTGATTCCATGGCATGCACAGGGGCTTTCATTGCTGACTTCCATGGATTGTGCATCCCATGCACTGGTGTCTCTAAGCCTGGATTAAACTGGGGCTCAGGATTAGGAAGGGTGGGTGGGACAGCTCAAGTGTACAGTGCTGATTACAGACATGAATGAAATCTGTGTGTTAAAGTTTTATTTATTAGGAAAAGACCCTTCCCCCTGAGTGGAGCACTGACCAGGCTCCCCAGGGAATGGTCCCAGCCCCAAGAACTCCAGGAGGGTTTGGATCCCTCTCAGGGATGCACAGGGTGGGGTTGTTGGGGTGCCTGTGCAGGGATAAGACTGGATCAGTGATTCCTGGGTCCCTTCCAGCTCAGGATTCTCCATGACAATGCCCTGTGTTGCTCTTGAAACCAGAATCAAAAGCCTGACTCCCACTCCATCTCCTTCCCACACCATTAACTCCATAACCCTACAACTCATTTTCTTTGCTGTTTGCTCCTGGTTTTCCCAGTCCCAGCTGATGCCTCCAACCCCACCAGCGTGGTGGTGTCTGTGCTGAGCAGGTTCCCTTGGGAATGATCCAAGAGTCAAGCCCCAAGAGCTCCACCAGCCCCAAGAGCTCCAGGGGTGCGCAGAGTGGGGTTGTTGGGGTGTCTGTGCAGGGATAAGGTTGGATCAGTGATTCCTGGGTCCCTTTCAGCTTAGGATTCTTTGATTCTCCATGACAATGCCCTGTGCTGCTCTTGAAACCAGAATCAAAAGCCTGACTCCCACTCCATCTCCTTCCCACACCATTAACTCCATAACCCTACAACTCATTTTCTTTGCTGTTTGCTCCTGGTTTTCCCAGTCCCAGCTGATGCCTCCAACCCCACCAGCGTGGTGGTGTCTGTGCTGAGCAGGTTCCCTTGGGAATGATCCAAGAGTCAAGCCCCAAGAGCTCCACCAGCCCCAAGAGCTCCAGGGGTGCGCAGAGTGGGGTTGTTGGGGTGTCTGTGCAGGGATAAGGTTGGATCAGTGATTCCTGGGTCCCTTTCAGCTTAGGATTCTTTGATTCTCCATGACAATGCCCTGTGCTGCTCTTGAAACCAGAATCAAAAGCCTGACTCCCACTCCATCTCCTTCCCACACCATTAACTCCATAACCCTACAACTCATTTTCTTTGCTGTTTGCTCCTGGTTTTCCCAGTCCCAGCTGATGCCTCCAACCCCACCAGCGTGGTGCTGTCTGGGCTGAGCAGGTTCCCTTGGGAATGATCCAAGAGTCAAGCCCCAAGAGCTCCACCAGCCCCAAGAGCTCCAGGGGTGTGCAGAGTGGGGTTGTTGGGGTGTCTGTGCAGGGATAAGGTTGGATCAGTGATTCCTGGGTCCCTTTCAGCTTAGGATTCTTTGATTCTCCATGACATTGCTCCATGCTGGTCTTGAAACCAGAATCAAAACCACACAGAGATTCCAGCACAGGTTTGACTCCACTCCATCTCCTTCCCACACCATTAACTCCATAACCCTACAGCTCATTTTCTTTGCTGTTTGCTCCTGTTTTTTCCACTCCCAGCTGATGCCTCCAACCCAGCCAGCGTGGTGGTGGCTGTGCTGGGCAGGTTCCCCTGGGAATGGTCCCAGCCCCTAGAGCTCCAGGAGGGTTTGGATCCCTCTCAGGGATGCACAGGGTGGGGTTGTTGGAGTGCCTGAGCAGGGATAAGGTTGGATTAGTGATTCCTGGGTCCCTTCCAGCTCAGAATTCTCCATGACATTTCTCCATGCTGCTCTTGAAACCAGAATCAAAAGCCTGACTCCCACTCCATCTCCTTCCCACACCATTAACTCCATAACCCTACAGCTCATTTTCTTTGCTGTTTGCTCCTGTTTTTTCCACTCCCAGCTGATGCCTCCAACCCAGCCAGCGTGGTGGTGGCTGTGCTGGGCAGGTTCCCCTGGGAATGGTCCCAGCCCCTAGAACTCCAGGAGGGTTTGGATCCCTCTCAGGGATGCACAGGGTGGGGTTGTTGGGGTGTCTCTGCAGGGATAAGGTTGGATCAGTGATTCCTGGGTCCCTTTCAGCTTAGGATTCTTTGATTCTCCATGACATTGCTCCATGCTGGTCTTGAAACCAGAATCAAAACCACACAGAGATTCCAGCACAGGCTTGACTCCACCCCATCTCCTTCCCACACCATTAACTCCATAACCCTACAACTCATTATTTTGCTGTTTGCTCCTGTTTTTTCCAGTCCCAGCTGATGCCTCCAACCCCACCAGCGTGGTGGTGTCTGTGCTGAACATCAGTGCAGTTCTGGGCTCCCAGGCCGTGCTGCCCTGCAAGAGCCACCGCATGGTGTGGACCCAGGACCGCCTGAACGACCGGCAGCGCGTGGTGCACTGGGACCTGCTCAGCTCCTACTACGGGGACAGCAGGATGGAGAGGCTCTGTGACATGTACTCAGCTGGGGACCAACGTGTCTACAGCTCCTACAACCAGGGCAGGATCCTCATGCCCGAGAATGCCTTTGCAGATGGGAATTTCTCGCTGGTGATCAAAGGTGTGGAGGTTTTTTCCCCCTGGGTTTTGGTGGAAATGGGTGGTGCACATGCCTTTGCAGATGGGAATTTCTCGCTGGTGATCAAAGGTGTGGAGGTTTTTTTCCCCCTGGGTGGTTCACAGCATGGTTTTTGATAAATGGATTTGTGGTTTAGTTGAGGTTATGTTAGGGTTGTGGTTTAGTTGTGGTTTAGTTAGGGTATGGGTTGGACTTGATGATCTCTAAGGTCTCTTCCAACCTGATCATTCTGTGAATGCCAGGTTAATAAGTCTAATTCTCAGGAGGAATTTTAGGGTTTGGAACTGCCCAGGGAGATGGGGGAGACCCCATCCCTGCTCTGGGAGCAATTTTAGGTGTGCCTGGCTATCCTTGACACTTGGAATTCAGGATTCCAGGGTCTGGGAGCAATCTCAGTGCACTGCTGGCACTCAGTGCTCACCGTGGTTACTTGTGCCCCTCCAAGTCTATCCCAGAAAACCTGCCCAGCTCAGCACATTCAGCAGATCAAAACCCTCTCAGCATTCCCTCTCACCAAATACCTGCATACCTGGACTGTTGCATTAATTAATTTTTTGTCCTTGGGCACTTAGGGAAGTGGAGCTTCCAGCTGGAGACTCAAGGCAGGAAGAAGTTGAGGAATTTTCCCCAAACTCATGCACTGCTCCTGGGCAGCTCTCTGGTTTTGCTTCAAAGTGAAGCTTCCAGCTGCCCCAGGGGAGGTTCAGGCTGGATAAAGAGGATTTTTTTCCCCTGGAAAGGGTTGTTAAAAGTGGGAATTGCTGCTCAGGGAGGTGGTGGAGTCCCCACACCTGGAGGTGACCAAGGAAGGACTGGACATGGCACTCAGTGCTCTGGGCTGGGGACAAGGTGGGGATTGAGGCTGGACTCAATCTTGGAGCTCTTTTCCAACCTCAGTGATTGTGTGAGGGTCTCTGAAGCACTGAGGGTTTTATTTGCCTTTGAAACCGACCTGTTTTGAATGAGACTTTGCAACAATTTGAAAGCCACCTGGGCTTTTTGTGGCCCTTTGGTTGTGATTCAGTTCCTGAACTGTAAACACTCCATGGCCATTGTTCCCTGCTCTCAGCTAAACCTAAACCAGCTTCCTCTTTCCACCTGTTAACAGAAATACACAGATTTCTACTCATAAGAAATACACAAATTTCTGCACACAAGAGCAAATCAACTGAGCAAATTATTTCATTAGGTGACCAAATCTTTATATTGGGTGAGAGGATTTGTCTCTGCTTAACCCACCCTGGTGATAAGGATGGCTTAGAATGAAGTTGTTTACATCCAGACAAGGATTTGGGAAACTGCAAATGACACAAATAATATTGTCTCAGTATAAATCACTGAATTCCTCTCTCTTCCCTGCTCTACAGGTGTTGCAGAGAGTGATGCAGGCACATATTCCTGTAATCTTCACCATCACTACTGCCACTTGTACGAAACGGTGAAAATCCAGCTGGTCGTCGCCAAGAGAGGTGGGTGTGGGGACAGCCCCGGGTTCTGCAGCTGCCACAGGAGGCTTGGGAAGCACCAGCAGAGCCTGGTGCTCTCTGTGCTGTTTGCTGCCTGACTTTCAGAGGCTTTATTTACAAACCTCTCATCTTCCTTGGCCAGACAGTGCCTGGAACCTTAGCTCAGTGCTTGCTCTTGGTCGTTACCAAACTGTCCCTGCAGCATCAGCAGTACACCCCTGGGGACAATCCCTCCCTGGTGACAATCCCTCCCTGGTGACAGTCCCCCCCTGGTGACAGTCCCCCCCTGGTGACAATCCCTCCCTGGTGACAATCCCTCCCTGGTGACAGTCCCCCCCTGGTGACAGTCCCCCCCTGGTGACAATCCCTCCCTGGTGACAGTCCCCCCCTGGTGACAATCCCTCCCTGGTGACAGTCCCCCGCTGGTGACAGTCCCTCCCTGGTGACAATCCCTCCCTGGTGACAATCCACACCCTCAGCTCAGCTCAGCCACAAGGACCTGCCTGTGCTCAGGCTGCTGAGCTTGCCCTGGGCAGCCTGTACTTAAAAACCCACCACACCTTAAGCCCAGCTCCAAACTCCAGCTGTTGGCAGCTGCAGGGAGTCCCACCCATCCACACAGGCACCCATTAAAAATCCATTTAAACCTCTGCATAACACCAGTGGAGCTGCTGGGGTGGAAGTGCATCTCCTCTGCTGCTCTCACAGTGCAATAAAAACACCCTGAGAGCCCCAGTCTGCTCCTCTGTGCTCTGGCTGCTTCTGTTATTCCTTTTCAAGAGCCAAACACAGAGCAGTGCTGCTTCAGCTCCTCCAGTAATTAGGGCCTTTGTGGGTAGGAAAGCATTTCCTGCTCAGAGGATTGGGATGAAGGTCCTCGTTCCATTCTTAGCCTGTGGAGGGAATTTGCTTCCTGCTCTCTGAAGCAGGAGATTAACTCTGAGTTAGAAGGAGGAGAAAGTGGCCCTGCTTCATGAAATGGCCAAGGATGTTAGAGGATAAAGGTGGTTTTTTTTAATAACTGCTGAAATAAATGTGAAAAAGCCAGGCTTGTTCATGTTCATGCATGTTCAGGCAGTGCCACGTGGCACTTTTAAGATTTTGGGAGGGAGTGTGTTATAGGATTCCAGTCTTGTGAAGTTTTAGAGAGAGAGAGCAGTCTCAGGTGTCTCTGGGTGTCCTTGACACTTGGAATTCAGGGTTCCAGGGTGTGGGAGCAATCTCAGGTGTCCTTGACACTTGATGTTGAGTGGGAATTTCACATTGACCGTGCCCATGAGATCGCGGTGTACGATAGAAAATTGGCCTAAAATTTTGCTGGTTTTGGCCAAGGAAAGGAAACCTGGGTGATGCCTCAGGTTTTGGCTTTTCTGTTTTTCACATTCTGTGCTGCTTTAGTGTGTGGGTTTGAGCTTCATATCAGGAGATGGTGAGCTCTGTGCACAGAGCAGGGAGACAAAACAATTCCTGCTCCAGCTGGGGACCAAGGACAAATGATCCAAATCTCAGCCCAAGAGCACAAACCCCGTGGGCTGGAGAGAGAAAAACAAGGATGGGAGTGCAGGGGCTGAGCTGGAATTGGACACTGAACTGCAATGTGCACATGGAGCAGAGCTGATCCCAGGGAGAGACCCCGTGACCATCGTGCATTTTGGGACCATTCTGGTTCACCTTGGGTTCATTTTGGGACCATTTGGGTTCATCTTGGGTGCAGCCCTGGCTGGGCTCTTGTGCTGCCCAAGGTGGATCCATGGAGGAGATCCTTTTCATAAATCCCTGCTTTATTCTTTAGCTCTGTCCAGCCTCTGCTCTAGGGCAGCCTTCACAAAAGGCATCAGAATCACAAAAGAAATTAAAGGAAAAAAAAAAAAACCAAACACAAAAAACCCCAAACAATCCAAACAAAAAAAGAAACACAAAAGAAAGAGAAGGTGGATTGAGAAGAGCCCAGAGCTGAGGCCCTGAGGGCAGTACCTGCTGGTGTTGTCGTCGTCCTCGGAGTCGATGAAGCTGCTGGACTCCAGCTCGCTGCTCAGCATGGTGGAGGAGCTGTCGTAGCCAGGGGGGTGCTCCCGGTGCCTGTCCAGCTTGGGGTGCCCGTTGATCCTGGGGGCTGCAGGAGAACAGGAAAGGAGTGTTACAGCACTGGGAGTCTGTTCTAGGTCAGCCTTCCCAAGGCATCACTCCAAATATTTCCAAGAAGCTGCTGCTCAGGTTGAAGTGTGTTTTCCTCTCCCCATCTCCCAGATTTCTCCTCCTAATCCCAAGCAGCTGCTTTGTCCTAATGCCCAGCCCTTGATGTGCACTGCTGATGCTGAGCTGATAAAATTCTTTAACTCTGCCCAGCCTCTGTTCCAGCTCAGCCTACACAAAACATCACAACACGGAAACTTAAATCAATCATGCTGGAAAACCAGGAACGGGTGGGACAAAAACTAGTGGAGCAAACCCATTCCAAAGTTGTGTTCCCCACCAGGCGAGGAGGCCAGCGAGTACTGGGACGGCGAGAAGCCGGTGCTGGTGGCCCCGGAGGGCAGCACGGTGACGCTGCCGTGCGTCAACCGCCAGCACATCTGGACGGAGCGGCACAGCGAGGAGGAGCAGCAGGTGGTGCACTGGGACCGGCAGCCCCCCGGGGTGCCCCAGGACCGCGCCGACCGCCTGGTGGATCTGTACGCCTCCGGCGAGCGCCGCTCCTACGGGCCCCAGTTCCTGCGGCAGAAGATGAACGTCACCCGCGGCGCCTTCGCCCTCGGAGACTTCTCGCTGCGCATCTCCCGCCTGGAGAGCGCCGACGAGGGCACCTACTCGTGCCACCTGCACCACCACTACTGCGGGCTGCACGAGCGCAGGATCTACCACGTGGCCGTCACGGAGCCAGAGAGGGAGAGGAAGGTGGTGAACATCACCACGCACGCCGTGGTCCCTGCTGCGGGTGAGTGGCCTTGTAGAGATGGACTGTGGTGCGGCCCTGGGGTTTTTGGGTGTCCCAGACAGAGAAGTTCAGTTAAGCACAACCTGTCTGGGCCCCTCAGGCAGGCTTCAGGGCTGCAGGCAGTCTTAGCAAGCTCAGCTCTTGGGTGATTTTGGCTCTCTTGGGTGATTTTGGCTCTCTTGTGTGATTTCAGCTCTCTTGGGTGATTTCAGCTCTTTGGTGATTTCAGCTCTCTTGAGTGATTTCAGCTCTTGGGTGATTTCGGCTCTCTTGAGTGATTTCAGCTGTCTTGGGTGATTTCAGCTGTCTTGGGTGATTTCAGCTCTCGGGTGATTTCAGCTCTCTTTGGTGATTTCAGCTCTTGGGTGATTTCAGCTCTCTTGAGTGATTTCACCTCTCTTGAGTGATTTCAGCTCTCTTTGGTGATTTCAGCTCTCTTGGGTGATTTCAGCTCTCTTGGGTGATTTCAGCTGTCTGGGGTGATTTCAGCTCCCTTGAGTGATTTCAGCTCTTGGGTGATTTCAGCTCTTTCTCAGGTTTCCTGTGGTCAATACACCCCGAGAGTTCTTTTTTTCCCAGCCCAATGGTCGAAGAAAGAGTCAGAATTCTTCAGCTCTGGTTTTCAAAGTTGTTTATTGTCTTTTATGTAAAACATTCTTTTCCAGACCCGCAGAGGTCTGTTCAGCAGGTCTGTCAAGGGCACACTGCCCTGCCCTGAGGTGTTGCTGTCTCTTTATACTAAAAACTACTGTTTTATTTATTTTTTGTTTATTTAAAGTACTGTGTACTTTATTAACCATTATTTTCCAATACCAATAGATTGTCTACTTCTACTCTAAACCAATCCAAAAGTGCCAGCATCACCCAGAACATGGAGGTTAGGAAGGGGAAAGAAGAAGGACAGGGAACGCTCAAATTCCTCCATCTTGGGACTCCAAACCCCCCTTCTAAAAATCCCAGAATTCTACTTTTCACCCTGTGACAACTACTGTTATGCTACTTAAACTTTTGTGAGTTTTAATTCTTCATACAAACTTGGTAATTTGCTCCATGGGTTAAGATTGAAATCCCAAGTGTCTTTGGCTTCCTGCCAGGGACTCGAGCCATCCAGGGCACCCAGAGGGATGTCCTGGGTTGTGACAGCTTTTTAGTGATTTCAGCTCTTTAGTGATTTCAGCTCTTTGTTTGCCGAGTGCCTTTGGCAGACACAGGGAGAGAGACGAAATGTCTTTATTGAGGCTCCTCAGAGATGCCTTTATTGAGGTTCCACAGAGATGTCTTTATTGAGGTTCCTCAGAGATGCCTTTATTGGGGTTCCACAGAGATGTTTTTATTGGGGTTCCTCAGAGATGTCTTTATTGAGGTTCCTCAGAGATGTCTTTATTGGTATCTTCTGCAAGGGGTCTCACTGGCAGCTCTTCTGCCGAGCTGGGCAGAGCAGGGTGTTTATATCAGGTTTAGGAGTTTTGGAAGTTGTCCAATGGTAGGGGTCGAGGTGAATATGACCTGAGGTCTTACAGAGAGATAACGAGGGTCTGAGGGTGGAAGAGAGGCTTTTTTGGTGCTGTCATCATGGCTGGGCATTTCCTATCCAGCTGACCACCAGGGAGGCCTTGCAGGCCCTGCCCTGGGCACTGTTGCAGGCATCACATTCATTTAAAGGAGTGCTGTGGGTTCTCAATTTGCTTTTTCTGCCTCTGTCGAGGCTGGGATTGAAGGCACTTGAGACGATGGGTTGTGTTCAGACTCAGGTGTTTGTTGTTTCTTATCAATGTTACAGCCTCACAGCAGTGAGTTCTGCAGTTTTTCACCAAGATGGCACAAAATAGCCAACTATCTCTTGGTACAAGATCTTTTAAGGCTAAACTGTCCAATTAGGAAATTATACCTAAATTATTTTCACTTTTAACCCAATAACTGATCATTTGAAGTCCACAATGTGGACTTTTCTGTCCAATTACACAAAACCATCCAAACCCATGGAGAAGAAGGAAGAAGAAGGAAGAAGAAGGTAAAGAAGAACAACCTGCCTCTGCCCTAAAACCTTCATCTTGCTTCATATTTATTTCTATATTCTAAACCCCCAAACTCTCAGTTTTCCACCCTGTGACATTACACACTTCTGACCAACTCCACACCCATAATCCCAATTCTATCATTCCATTTTGGAAGCCTTCTCCACAGCCTCAGGTCAAATGCAGTGTTCTCCAGGGGGTCAGAGTCTGTCTGTACAGAAACTCTGAATTTCTCAACAGCCAGGGTTCCAACACAATGGGACCATACCAAGAACAATTGGAATCATACCAAGAATGATTTATTGCTCAGATAAACATCAGAAGCCCTGAGATTTACAAGGGCAAGCAGTCAGCCACAGCTCAAGAGAGTCACAGGTTCTTCATGACAAGGCAATATAGAGCTTTCTAACCCAACGTTGGCCCAGGATTTATTTTGCTTTTCTGACCTATCACCTTGACTTAGTGCCCCAGGGCAGTTCTGCACTGCTGGCAGGCCCCAGGCAAACAAGCTGGGTTTGGTTTGTGTTTTTGTGCAGCTCCCTCTCCCTTTTTTTTGGCTCTCTTTCCTCCGTGCCTTTATGGAGGTGTGGGCAGGGGGGTGATGCAGCCCTGCCTTTGCTGTCACAGCTCTTCCCACCAGAGTTTTTCTCCCCTTTGCACGGATGTTTAGGCTGTGCAAGGTGCCAGACCATGCAGAATCAACCACCAGGAATTTTGCTCAGATAAACAGCTTTTCTTTTATTTTCTTTTTTTTTTTTTTTTTTTTTTTTGTGTGTGTGTGTGTGTGTGCCATAAACCAATTTTCATATTTTCCACTGCACTGAGCTATCATCTGTCAGCCTGTCCAAACTCAAAACCATCACACTTCGTTCAGGCAGAAAAACAAAACAAAAATCCCAAGTTTAATTTTTTTTAAAGTCTTTTGGGTATAGTTTTTTATTAACACTTTAAAATATTCATTGTGTTTTAATATTTATTGGCTGTTTAATACAGAATTTTGATTTGCTTCATACATTTTTAAATAGGTTTATTCTCCTGTAAGAAATTGGCTTTCTCAAGTCATAGAGACCTAAACTTTTTCCCTGGGGCTAAGGTTGGTGTCCAGAAAATCCAGGCAGTGCTGAGAGAGGTGGCTGGAAACCAGGATATCCAAATATGAGAGTTCCTGCACACAGCCCTTGATCCTTATCCACAGATGGAAACCAGATCTTGCTTCCAGAGTAGTTCACCCACAAATTTATTGAGGATACTGTCCTGAGTATTTCCCACCTGCTCAGAAGGGAGGTGGAATCTCTGGGTGATTTAACCTGGCTGTGCTGGAGGAATTTCCCTTCCTGGCAGGAGCCACTTCCTCTGTCCAAACCAGCAGCTTTGGGACCCCTCAGCACTCCCAAAAATGTGCTGAGTCCATGGGAATGTGTGAGCCCTGGAGACATCCAGAGGTTTCCTTCTCCAGCCCTGCCAGGGGAGGCTGATTGCCCCATTCCACAAAAAACTGCCTGGAATTCTTCTGGGGAGCACAACAGCAACGGGGAGACACCAAAAGCAAACCCAGGAGCTTTTACCAGGCAGCAGCCTCAGCTCCTGGCCTTGCTCCAAGCTCCATTCCCAGAAGGAAAGTTCATCCTGTTTGGAGCAGAGGCAGGGGCTCAGTGCTGCTCTCAGGCTCAGCAGTGCAAATGTGGTGGATATTTACTAAAAGAGTATTTTTACTCAGGGTTTGCTCTGCAGCAGGTGCCTGAGGAATCTGTTGTGCCTCATGATGAGTGCTAAAATATTGGCAAACCTTGTGGGGAGCTCTCCACCTTTTCCAGCAGAACAGTTTGGTCTTTGATGCTTTGGGAAGATCATGTTGAGGCACTTCTTAAATTTAAGGTTTCCCCTTCACCATTGGGATTTATTTTTTCAGTGGTTAAAATGTCCTGGGAGTGAATTTGGGGCAGGGTGGGTGTGAGATCAGATCTTGGTTACAGAATAAACCTTCACCACCCCAGCTTCAATTCTGGTGTAGGGTGAGGAGGAGTCTGTGTGACCTCGTGGTCCTGCCCTGGGCACTGACAGTGGGACTGAGCTGTGCCTCAGTTTCCCCAGTTATCAAATGGGATACATCCCATTACCCAAAGCTATTAAATCTCTGTTTCCACTCCGTGTTGTGACCTCCTCAGTGTTGCCTGAAGTTTAAACCCAGCCCTTACCCAGTTCTGGGGGAAAGCAAAAAGCCAGGAACAGAAATTGCTCTGTTTGCTGTGGCACCATCTCATTATGGCAGCAAGGAGCCAGGGATGGGACACAGCAGAGTTGTCACATGTTTGCAGCTTTGCAAGTGGCTTTCTTGGTTTGAGTTGATACTTTCCAGCTTGGCAGGGTGGAAATCCCATGGTTTTTCCAGCTCTGTATCCAGGGAGAACTGGAAATCCCAGTAAAAGCAGAGTGCTGCAGGAGTGGAGCACTGGGCCACCAGAACAGAGCACGTTGCTCAAGCTTTTTGATTTTCTAGGACTGCTGTTGGCATTAGCAAACAACCAGCTCTGGTTTCAGAGTGTTTATTTCAACCCACTCTTGCCTGATTTAATTTGATTTTTGCTGGGTTGGTATTTTTAACTGCTGGAAACAAACTGCCCAAAAAACGGGAAGCAGTCCCAGTGCCAGCACTGCCAGAAGTGTCAGGACGCATCTGCTAAAGGGTGCTGTGGCTTTTGAGGTATTTTTGAGATCTTATTTCCCCACTTTTCCCCTTATTCCCTCTGGATAATTAGCAGGGGAACTCCCAAGGGAATGGGAAGTGAGGGCTCCATCCTGATCTTGCCTGGTGCTCTGTGAAAATTCCCTGTAAGGGGTGAAGGTGGAGGGGTTTTTTTCTGTTTTGAAGGAAAAACCCCTCTCCCAGCAGAGTCCTGTGGGATTCCATCCATGCCTGGGCTGGCTTTGTCCATTCCTCTGACTGTTGCAAGCAGAGAAGTCACTTCCTCTTTACATGTGTGAAACATTGACCTATTTATTTGAGATCTACCAAAAAAAAAATGTTCCACGTAAAAGCTTTGAGCTCCCCTTCCCTGTTCTGTGGGACAGAAATCCTGCTGCACCCTCAAAAGGAATGGAATCTTGGCTTTCCTCTGCTTTTGGGGGTGTTTATTTATTTTATTGATCTTATTTCATTTCAAAGGAAGCTCATTTTTTGGCTCTGAAAACTCTTCCCACTCCATAAATTATAACCCTTGGCAAGGAGGGGCTGCTGTCTGGAGCCAGAGCAGCGTGGAGTTTGTGTTGAAAGGGACCCAGAGGAAGGTTTTGGGACCCTCTGGAAGGTTTGGGACTGGCTTTGCTCTGAAATTCCCCCCTGCAAGAACACTCTGAAGGCCAGGGATCACTGATCCTAGAGAAGGGATTCTGTTAAACCCTGGGAATTACGAGAAATCAGGCACTGATTCATTCTTGCCATTCAGAATTCCTCCCTGAGCGTTCCCACATGTGATCCCGCTTCCAGTGATGCCTCCTGTTCTCCTTCCCTCAGATCCAAACGTGGTCAGGGGCCACAATGTCATCAATGTCATCATCCCTGAGAGCAGGATGCACTTCTTCCAGCAGCTGGGCTACATCCTGGCCACTCTGCTGCTCTTCCTCGTCCTCCTCATCATCGTGGTGCTCGTCACCCGCAGGCGCCGCCAGAGAGGTGAGTCCAGGGAAATCCTGACCTGGCCTGCAATCATTCCTGCCAGGAGCAGTGCTGCAGGCAGGGATCCCCTCCTGGAAAACCAGGAACCTGCCCAGGGGGAGGATTTGCAGGGCTGGTGTGGTGTAAAAATATCCAGACCTTGATTTTGTGGAGTTATTTGGGTTGGAAAAGACCCCCGGGGTCATCACCTCCAGGCTTTGGTTTGATTTGCTGATTTGCTCCATAGAAAGCAGAAGAAAAGCCTTTCTCAGGCAGAATTTATCCCTTGGGAGCTCAGGTGTCTTGGATTTGCAGGGCTGGTGTGGGATAAAAATGTCCAAGACCTTGATTTTGTGGAGTTGTTGGGGTTGGAAAAGACCCCCAGAGTCATCACCTACAGGCTTTGGCTGAACCCCACTCCTGATTTTCTCCATAGAAGGGAGAAGGAAAGCCCCTCACAGGTGGGATTTGTCCCTGGGGAGCTCAGGTGTCCAGGACTTGCAGGGCTGGTGTGGTGTGAAAATGTCCAGGCCTTGATATTATGGAATTGTTGGGGTTGGAAAAGACCTCCAAGGTCACCACCTCCAGGCTTTGGTTGAATCCCACTCCAGATTTGCTGATTTGCTCCTTAGAAAGCAGAAGAAAAGCCTTTCTCAGGCAGAATTTATCCCTTGGGAGCTCAGGTGTCTTGGATTTGCAGGGCTGGTGTGGTATAAAAATGTCCAGACCTTGATTTTGTGGAGCTGTTGGGGTTGGAAAAGACCCCCAGGGTCATCACCTCCAGGCTTTGGCTGAACCCCACTCCTGATTTTCTCCATAGAAGGGAGAAGGAAAGCCCCTCACAGGTGGGATTTGTCCCTTGGGAGCTCAGGTGTCCAGGATTTGCAGGGCTGGTGTGGTGTGAAAATATCCAGACCTTGATTTTGTGGAATTGTTGGAGTTGGAAAAGACCCCCAGGGTCATCATTCTGCTCATTCTGCTTTTTCCTCCTGGTTAGGTTATGAATACAACGTGAAGAAATATGGAGAGTAAGTATAATCAATTGTAATGTAATTAATATTATTAATTAGGTTTAGAATGCATTTAAATGAAACAATTTTAATTTCCTCCTCTGCTAAGAGCCTAAACCAGCTGAAAATCTGGTTAGGAGGAGGAAGTGGAAAGAGAAAATGGTTTGTGGGGCTGATTTGGAAACTGAACTTCCTCTTGTTACCCTTTGGGAGCTGACTGGGGGATGGAGTTTCTGTGAGATGTCCTTGGGAGCTGGTGGGAAGGGAATAATGCACAGATCTGCTGTGAGATGGGGCCAGGATCATGGAGCTGGGCTCCTCCAGGCCTTATTTTATAGGATTAAAGTGGAAAAGAGGAGGAAATTCCAGGATTGGCTGCCCATTGTTCTAAGATCAGGACAAACGGGTGGGGGAAAAAATTAAAAATTAATTAAATTATATAAAGAATTAGAAAAGCTAATGGGAAAAAGTGTGAAAGGAGCCAGTTATTAAAAGATGGGACAATACCATTTCCCACCATTATTCCCTTTTCAGGAAGGATGTGAATCTTAAAGAATTTACAGTGGACACAACAGATCTGACCCCACAGAAAAGTGAAGACATCAGGCTGGGTAGGTATCCCTGGCCACCAAACCAGCTCAGAATCCTTGTAAATCCGAAATTTCTAATGGCACTTGGATATTTGGGAGTGACTTAACCCATTTTTTAACCTCTGGAAGTGGGTATGGGTTTTATTTGATCAAAATTGAGTAAGGAGAAGTCCTGAGTTTGTTGAGTTCATTGTCTCCACCTTCTGCTGAAGCCACTTTGGTTTAACTTTCTGATTTTCTCCTCCCTGGATGTCAAATAATTCAGTGAGCATTTGGGCCTTCTGTGCTAGCAATTAGGGCAGATGAACAGAGAGTGAGGGGAAGAATATCTGAGGTAGAAAAGAGAAAATACAAATCCCCCTGGAACTCGTGGTAAAATGAAAGGGAAGAGGGGAAGGAAGCCCATCTCATACTGTGAAAATGTTTTTTTTGGGATTTATAGGACAGATTTGGGGAATTTCCAGCATTCCTGAAGGTAGATGCTGCTCCTTGCTGGGGTTTGAAGGTGCAGCCTTGAGTTTCTTGTGTCAGTAATTGATCAGGGCTTGGTTCTTGCTGGGATTTGGAGTGAATCCATTCCAAAAAACTGCTGCTCTTGTCTGCACCACCCTGAGGTTCCTGAAGCCTTTTCATGATGCCAAGTTCTGCAACTTGCTGGATAAACCAGGAGATAATTGTCCCTTTGGTTTTTTTATTTGCATCTCCAGTAAAGGTACAACCTTTAAAAGAAAAAGCTGACAAACCTTAGGTCCCAAGAATTGCTGTAAAGGCCCAGAAAAAAAAAAGAAAAAAAAAAAGAAAAAAAAAAGACAAAAAACCCCAAAAAACCATTGGCTTGCAGAGGCTGGGTTGCAAAAATCCTTCTCTGTGTGTCCCAGGAGAGCAAAATCTCTGGATAATTGCATCAGTCACCTCCAGGTGAGCTTTGAGGAGATAATCCAGAGCTGGAAGGATCTGTGCTGCCTGTGAGGAGCAGGGAGCTGAAGTTTGCACAACTGATGAATGCCAGGGGCTAAAATGAAGTCAGAGCTGTTTTCCTGCTGAGTAACTCCACAAATAATTCCTAGAAATCAGAGATGCCAGTCCTAGAGCACAGCAAGGAAGGGCTGATCACCTCTGTCCTGCTCCTCAAACTCTTGTTTTCTTTTCATATCCTAATTCCTGTGTGAATCCTGCTCCTCCCTTGCACAGATTACAAAAACAACATCCTGAAGGAGAAGGCTGAGCAAGCCAGGAGCTTCCCAGCAAAGAACATTGATTTAGACAAAGGTAATCATGACTTTCTTCCCCTTAATTGGTGGCTGCAGGGAGCTTCTGGTGGGAACAGTCCATCAGTGAGTGACCAAGGCACAGCCAAAGAGGAATGAGAAACCTCATGGCAGAAGCAGGAATGAGAAGCCAGCTGCCTTCCCATCCTTTCATCACGGAGCCATGAGATGCAAGCAGTGATTAGGCTTTTAAAAGCTTTGGGCATGGCACAAATTGGAATTTTTCTTGATTGGAAAAAGAAAGCTTGGCAGGGCTGGAACTGTGCCTGCTCTGCTGTGACCTCAGAGGGAGGGAGATGCAGCCCAAAAATGTCCTGGCATGGTGTTTGGGCAGAAAACACAGTGCAGAAGGAGAGTGTTTGGAGTGGAATTAATTTCTGGGTAATGGGCAGTTACTCCATCCAAGAAAAGCAAAGAGCTCTCCCTCCCTGGGGGCTGGATCTCCTCTTGCTGATCCAGGATTCATCCCCAGGGTTGTGCCTGTGTCTGTAGGACAGCACTTGTGTCAGCCAGGGCTTGTGATCAGCTCTGAGATCCCATGACTCATTCCAGGGCAATGAAGATTTAAAAAATGGGCTGAAATGACACCAAGCAGGGGATGGAGAGCCCAGGAGCTGTCCCTGATGGAATTCTCCTGGCATTTTCTCCTGCAGGGTGGGTTTGAACAATAATTTACCCCCAGTCTGTCTCACTGGGGGGGTTTTGATATCAGGGTTGTGGGTGACTGCAAATGCTCACCCTAGAAATAAATCCATATTTTTGTGCTTCTTTGAATGGTTTGAAGTCTCTCTCCAGGTGCTGACCCCCTGTTTCCATTTGCTTTCAGATTTCAGGAAGGAATATTGTAAATGAAGACATTCCCAAGCTGCTGGCTGGACCAGAAGCTTCCATCCAAGATAGATAACGTGGAAAAGAGATGGCTTTTCTTAATTCCATCTCCCTCCAGTTCCCACAGAATTTTTTCCACATCCACTTTTTTTTTTTTTTCCCCCCACACAAGGGTGCAAATGCTTCATGAAAGAGTTAAACTGTCTTGTGTGCATTTATGGGGTTGGGTTGCCTTTTCTTCCTCTGTTCTCCCAATGCTCCCTTCCCCTTTTCTTTCTTGACAATTATTGTTGGATTTTATGCATCAATGATTTTTATGAGCTGAATCAGCAGAGGTTTTGCTTTGATGTTATTGCTTTAAATAAAACCACCTGCATCACTATTCCTGAGCCATCACTGCACCAGGCATTTTTCCATGTGGTGGATCCATCAGGAGAACAATGGAAAAAGCTGATCCCTGTCCTAGGCTGGCAAAAATCACTTCACACAGAACTTGGCGCCTCCCAGGTGAAGCACAACCCTCCCAAAACCTCATTTTATCAGTTGGGAAATATCAATATCCTCGTTTTACAGGGAAAGGGAAGCACACCAAAGGCTGAGGGCTCAGCTCAGAGCTGAACTCTGCATTTCTCACCCCGTTTTTGTTGGTTTGTTTCTGTGTTTCAGCACAGCCCAGAGCAGATTTGGTGGATGCAGTCGCAGTAAATGTGTCTCAGGTAGATCAGGAGCAGGAATGTTGTGCACAGGGCTGAGCTCCTGGGTGTCACCTGGGATGGAATTTTTCTGGATCCAGGCCACACAGAGCACATCCCACCAAAGGTAGGACCCAGCACAGGGAGATGGTGAAAGGGAGGAACAGCAGGAATTTCATGGACCAGGGGCTCAGAAAGGAAATCCAGGAGAAGGAACAGCAGGAATTTCATGGACCAGGGGCTCAGAAAGGAAATCCAGGAGGAGGAACAGCAGGAATTTTGTGGACCAGGGGCTCAGAAAGGAAATCCAGGAGGAAGAACAGCAGGAATTTCATGGACCAGGGGCTCAGAAAGGAAATCCAGGAGGAAGAACAGCAGGAATTTCATGGACCAGGGGCTCAGAAAGGAAATCCAGGAGGAAGAACAGCAGGAATTTCATGGACCAGGGGCTCAGAAAGGAAATCCAGGAGGAAGAACAGCAGGAATTTCATGGACCAGGGGCTCAGAAAGGAAATCCAGGAGGAAGAACAGCAGGAATTTCATGGACCAGGGGCTCAGAAAGGAAATCCAGGAGGAAGAACAGCAGGAATTTCATGGACCAGGGGCTCAGAAAGGAAATCCAGGAGGAAGAACAGCAGGAATTTCATGGACCAGGGGCTCAGAAAGGAAATCCAGGAGGGGAATGAGTCCATTCCAATGGATTTGGGGTGGATTCCTGAGGGGGGTTCTGCCTATGAACACTCTCAGGTGGGGCTGCCAATTTCATGGACCAGGGGCTCAGAAAGGAAATCCAGGAGGAAGAACAGCAGGAATTTCATGGACCAGGGGCTCAGAAAGGAAATCCAGGAGGAAGAACAGCAGGAATTTCATGGACCAGGGGCTCAGAAAGGAAATCCAGGAGGAAGAACAGCAGGAATTTCATGGACCAGGGGCTCAGAAAGGAAATCCAGGAGGAAGAACAGCAGGAATTTCATGGACCAGGGGCTCAGAAAGGAAATCCAGGAGGAAGAACAGCAGGAATTTCATGGACCAGGGGCTCAGAAAGGAAATCCAGGAGGAAGAACAGCAGGAATTTCATGGACCAGGGGCTCAGAAAGGAAATCCAGGAGGAAGAACAGCAGGAATTTCATGGACCAGGGGCTCAGAAAGGAAATCCAGGAGGAAGAACAGCAGGAATTTCATGGACCAGGGGCTCAGAAAGGAAATCCAGGAGGAAGAACAGCAGGAATTTCATGGACCAGGGGCTCAGAAAGGAAATCCAGGAGGAAGAACAGCAGGAATTTCATGGACCAGGGGCTCAGAAAGGAAATCCAGGAGGAAGAACAGCAGGAATTTCATGGACCAGGGGCTCAGAAAGGAAATCCAGGAGGAAGAACAGCAGGAATTTCATGGACCAGGGGCTCAGAAAGGAAATCCAGGAGGAAGAACAGCAGGAATTTCATGGACCAGGGGCTCAGAAAGGAAATCCAGGAGGAAGAACAGCAGGAATTTCATGGACCAGGGGCTCAGAAAGGAAATCCAGGAGGAAGAACAGCAGGAATTTCATGGACCAGGGGCTCAGAAAGGAAATCCAGGAGGAAGAACAGCAGGAATTTCATGGACCAGGGGCTCAGAAAGGAAATCCAGGAGGAAGAACAGCAGGAATTTCATGGACCAGGGGCTCAGAAAGGAAATCCAGGAGGAAGAACAGCAGGAATTTCATGGACCAGGGGCTCAGAAAGGAAATCCAGGAGGAAGAACAGCAGGAATTTCATGGACCAGGGGCTCAGAAAGGAAATCCAGGAGGAAGAACAGCAGGAATTTCATGGACCAGGGGCTCAGAAAGGAAATCCAGGAGGAAGAACAGCAGGAATTTCATGGACCAGGGGCTCAGAAAGGAAATCCAGGAGGAAGAACAGCAGGAATTTCATGGACCAGGGGCTCAGAAAGGAAATCCAGGAGGAAGAACAGCAGGAATTTCATGGACCAGGGGCTCAGAAAGGAAATCCAGGAGGAAGAACAGCAGGAATTTCATGGACCAGGGGCTCAGAAAGGAAATCCAGGAGGAAGAACAGCAGGAATTTCATGGACCAGGGGCTCAGAAAGGAAATCCAGGAGGAAGAACAGCAGGAATTTCATGGACCAGGGGCTCAGAAAGGAAATCCAGGAGGAAGAACAGCAGGAATTTCATGGACCAGGGGCTCAGAAAGGAAATCCAGGAGGAAGAACAGCAGGAATTTCATGGACCAGGGGCTCAGAAAGGAAATCCAGGAGGAAGAACAGCAGGAATTTCATGGACCAGGGGCTCAGAAAGGAAATCCAGGAGGAAGAACAGCAGGAATTTCATGGACCAGGGGCTCAGAAAGGAAATCCAGGAGGAAGAACAGCAGGAATTTCATGGACCAGGGGCTCAGAAAGGAAATCCAGGAGGAAGAACAGCAGGAATTTCATGGACCAGGGGCTCAGAAAGGAAATCCAGGAGGAAGAACAGCAGGAATTTCATGGACCAGGGGCTCAGAAAGGAAATCCAGGAGGAAGAACAGCACGAATTTCATGGACCAGGGGCTCAGAAAGGAAATCCAAGAGGAAGAACAGCAGGAATTTCATGGACCAGGGGCTCAGAAAGGAAATCCAGGAGGAAGAACAGCAGGAATTTCATGGACCAGGGGCTCAGAAAGGAAATCCAGGAGGAAGAACAGCAGGAATTTCATGGACCAGGGGCTCAGAAAGGAAATCCAGGAGGAAGAACAGCAGGAATTTCATGGACCAGGGGCTCAGAAAGGAAGAACTGTATTATTTTCATCGACCAGGGGCTCAGAAAGGAAATCCAGGAGGGGAATGAGTCCATTCCAATGGATTTGGGGTGGATTCCTGAGGGGGGTTCTGCCTATGAACACTCTCAGGTGGGGCTGCCAAAAAATAGGAAGTGATTCAGTGTTGTAATGCAAGCAAGTCCAAACTCCAGGAAAGCTGTAAATGTGATCAGTTCTTGGGGGATGGAAGGAAAAGTGTTTCCTGCTGATGGAATTCTCCTGGCATTTTCTCCTGCAGGGTGGGTCTGGACAATAATTTACCCCCAGTCTGTCTCACTGGGGGGGTTTTTGATATCAGGGTTGTGGGTGACTGCAAATGCTCACCCTAGAAATAAATCCATATTTATTTCTAAATATGAGGAGGGTGGTGACAGGGACTTGGTGAGGTGGCCAGGGAGTGCCATCCATGCTCTGTTTGGTGGCCTGGAGGGGGTGGCAGAGGGGGGAATTTGTGTGAATGGAGCTGGGGCAGCACCTCCAGGAGTGCAAATTTGGCAAATTTCTTGCCAATTTGGGTGTCTTGTCTGACTGGTGCCGAGGTTCTCAGGCATCCAAATCCCATCCCAGCCTCCCTGTCCCTCCTCCCAGGGGCACAGGGATCTCAGCTGGCTGTGACAGGGCTCAGAGGGTGGCGTGGCTCCTCAAAACTGAGCTCAGCTCTGCCCAAAACCTGGTGGGTGAGGCCTCCAGAGGGGCTGTGACACCTTCACAAGGTGAGATGTCACAGCAATGCACTTTTCGTGACAAATAAACCATGGACATTTTTACAGATGTTAATACGTCTGTTACTGGGGGCTGTGTGAAAGAATAATTGTATTGGGGGGCCTTATTTTCAATGTCTTCAAGTAAAAACATTAATAATAGAAAAGAACCAGAGGTGCAGGTGAGCCTTCCTAAGCTGCAGCTAAGCAGAGCCTCATATTTTAATTTCTTGGCCCTTCTAAGAAATTGGAAGGGCCAAGAAATTAAAGAAACTGCTCTCCACAGGTCCTTTTGTGATTTGTAATGAATTCCCTTTATCCTCACTGAACATCCACCCCAAAAAGTGCCCAGGATTAGTGCAGAGGAAGCTCTGGCCTTGATCCCAAGCCCCTTTTTGCCTTCCCCTGAAGCAGAGAGGGATTTTTACCCTGCCCTGAAAGGCAGGCTGCATTCCTGCAGGTGCAGGAGGCTGTGCTGCTTATTCCATCAGGGTGGCACAGTCTCAAAGAATTGTCATTAAAGTTTCTCTTCCTCCCTTTCATGTCAGTGAGTCAAAGGTTGGAGATTTTTTTCCTTGCCAGCTCCAATTGCTCAGCACAGCTCAGAGTGGGGTTACTCATAAACTCCTGAGGCATTTTAGTATTTATCTGACTCCTGGGCTGCAGAATAGCTTAAGGGGGGGAAAAATTAATATATTCTGTGCCACAGAGGGTGGGAAGGGCTCTGTGAGTTCCTCATGCTTCCGCTGCTGGATTTGGGTAATGGTCAGAGATGCCAGGTGGGGATGGGATGGGATGGAATGGGATTCTGGCCCAGGATAATCCTCTCCCAACATTTAAGAAATAAAGGAGAATAAAATGGACTTTCCAGCTCAGGTTGATTTTATTTCTTGCCCTTTTGGAGGTGTTTTCTCAGCCAGCATTAGCTAATTCTTCCCAATAACAGCAGGGGTGTTTCATCTCAGAGCATCCCCAAGTGCCTGACAAAGTGCAGATTGGGTAATCCAGTAAATTATTCCAGTGATTCCAATAAAATTTCCACCTGGGACATCATTACTTGACAGGGTCATGGGGCCCCCAGAGGAATTTCAGCTCTCCAGAATTGTTGTATAAGGAACAAACCTGCAGCTGGAGATGGAGCTCGAACCATCCAGCAGAGAGGAAGGCTGGCAGCCCTTCTAAATTTCACTTTGCAGGTCCAGAAGGGAAGATAACATTTCCTGCTGGAATTTAGATCTCCCTGCCAGCCCAAATTCCTCTTTTCCTTGCAGGACTAACACCTTGCACAGTTCCTGCTGCACATTCTGCTCCTGGAGGCCTCCCAGCCCCTGAGCTGGCAGAGCAGAGTTCTCCCAGGGCCGCTGATGGAAACAGCTCCTGGACACTGCAGGGACAAGGATTTGAAGGATCAAGGCAGGATACTGCGATAATTCACTTGTGGGGGATTTTGGAAGGAATTACAGACAGGATCTCTGAGTTGGATTTGATGATGAGTTTATTTTTCTTATCTTCTACATAAGCAGGAAGGGTGAGTTCAGCTCACATCTTCACAGCAGGGTTCAGAAGGTCACAAGACCCTTAGTTACAAGTCCTTTTAAAGATTTATTAACCAATAAAACACTGCCAACAAAGATATTTATGTTTTTGACCCAATCCTTAAATATTTCATCTTATGGACCCATGTTACAGTGTAAGCTTTCTTCGTTAATCATGTTATGACACACAAACCTCCAGTTCTGCACTCTAAACTCCTTGTTTACCTCTGTAACTACTTTTATTTTTATATCTGAAACTTTTTATATATTTCAACTTAAATCTTTTCTAAAAGGTTTAGATGTAAAAGGACCTAAAACACAAATAAATGTTTATTACGTTTATCCTCCGGGGAGCTTTGCAGAGTTACTGCAAAGTCTTTTGCTTCCCTCTAGTGTTTAATGTCTCCATTTCCTTGTCAGTGACTGCCCAAGGTCCACTGCACACAGAGGGAGAATAAATGGGAAAAAAACCTTGCAGATCTTCCAGACCAGATCCAGAAGTTGAAATTCTCTCTGCTCCTCATTCTGCTCTGGAATCATTTCCATCTTTAGTTCACCTTCTGTGTCAATGCCGATCTTGCCAACAATCCTCAAGGTGAAATTTTGTTCTTTTACAGATAAATCCTTGATATGAAAACCACCCAGGACACCTCTGGGTGGGTGCTCAGAGCTTTGGTTTTCCCTTTTGTCCCATCTATCTTGTGAAATACTGCCAAATTTTTTGCCCAAGAACAGAGGGGTTCAGTTCTTTTCCCAGGGAATGTTAAGGTCATGTGTTCTACCTGAGGTTCAAGAATTGTTTTAGAGATTCTCCAGTAAAAATTCAGAATCCCTAAACCAAAAACATCTTGGGGCAGTGGTTTAGGTCAGAAGCTCTGCCTGAGCACCCAGAGTGTGATGAGCTCTCAGAATTCCCCAAGACAAGCAACAGCATTGCTGTAATTCCAAAAAGGTTTTAAAGAATGGCTTTTTTGGAGGGTTTGCTTATTCCCTGTGTGGTAACTGCTGTGTAAATGAAGAAAAGGGTGAGCAGCTTTTATCCCTCAGGACATTCTCTGCTCCCTGCAGGGCCCTGCAAGACTATTCCCTCTATCACAGAGGGCACAGCACTATCAGCAAGAGATTTGGTGCCTCCTATTTATTTTTTTGCTGAAGTGTTAAGGCCTGAGCTCTGCAAGGCTCGAGGTATTAGCCCTGATGGGCCAGGGGTGCATCCTGCATTCCTCTGTCCTCTTTAATTGGATTAGCTGCTGGTTTGACTGCAGCATGAAAGTGATCTCCTCTCTTCTGTGCTTTCTGGGCAGCTTTTTGTGAGTCACAGAGCCAGCCTGCTCACGTCTGCTCGGGGGTAATCATCTGACAATTATTATTTCCAGCTGTCAGAAGTGAAAGCGAAGCTCAGGGAGCAAGAACAGAGCTCCCAGCAGGTTCAGGCTCTGGGTGGGCACCTGAGAACCCAGGAGGTCATTAAATACCCACTGAGGGGACCAAATGTTAATGTTTTGCCTGAGTTTCATGCTGCAAAAACTCCATAAAGCTCAGGATCTCAGACAATATTGCTCATGCCGGAGTTGTGATCCCACCAAAGGGAATTTTCCCATTCCTGCACAGTGGTTGTGATGGATTCAGGGAGCACTTTCCATGCCAGGAGCACCCTGGGGTGCTTGCAGAGCCTCCTAGGATAGAAAGCTCAACTCGTATTTTTTGGGTTTAACTGAAAAAAGGGTTTTTTTAAATAAGCAAAACATTCTTTGAGACCTAAGGATGCTGCTCTGAAATCTTCATTTTCCGGTTGTCGTTTTTGGGGATTTTATAGAAATAAAGGTGAATTCTTTCCAAATACATCACCTGTGTGGCACTAAAGAGTTTTTTTCTGATTCTGCTTCCCTCATCCCATTCTCTTCCTTCTCCTCATCCCTATTCTTATTCTCATCCTTTTCCCTTTCCTCATCCCCATTCTTAATCTCATACCTTTCTTTTATCTTATTATTTCCCTCCCTATCCCTATCCCCATCCCCATTCCCATCCCATCCTCTCCCCTTTCCTCATCCCCATTCCCCTTCCCATCCTATCCTCTTTCCTTTCCCCATCCCATCATTTTCCCTCTCCTCATCCCCATCCCATCCCCATTCTTATTCCCATCCCCTTTCCTTTCCCCATCCCCTCCTTTTCCCTCTCCTCATCCCCATCCCATCCCCATTCTTATTCCCATCCCCTTTCCTTTCCCCATCCCATCCTCCCCCCATCCCCATCCCCTTTCCTCATCCCATCATTTTCCCTCTCCTCGTTCCCATCCCCTTTCCCATCCCATCCTTTTCCCCATCTCCCTTCCTTTCCCATCCCAGCCATTCCTCTCCCCTCTCCTCATCCCCTTTCATTTTCCCATCCCATCCTTTTCCCTATCCCTGTCCCCATCCCCTTTCCCATCCCATCCTCTCCTCATCCCCATCCCCTTTCCCATTCCCTTTCCCCATCCCCATCCCCTTTCCCATCGCATCCTCTCCTCATCCCCATCCCCTTTCCCTATCCCCATCCCCTTTCCCACCCCATCTTCTCCTCATCCCCGTCCCCATCCCCCTTCCCATCCCATCCTTTTCCCTACCCCTATCCCCATCCCCTTTCCCATCGCATCCTCTCCCCATCCCATCCCCTTTCCCTATCCCCATCCCTTTCCCATCCCATCCTCTCCTCATCCCCATCCCCTTTCCCATCCCATCCCATCCCATCCCATCCCATCCCATCCCATCCCATCCCATCCCATGGCGCAGCGGCGGCGGCGCAGCGAGGCCGGCGGGGCGGCCGGAGGATGCGGGCGGGGCGGGCGCGCTGCCGTTCCCGGGTCGGGCAGCTAGAGAGCAGTGCAGGGAGCGCCAGCCCGAGCCCGCAGCTCCCTTCCTGTGGGCAAGGCCGACAGCGGAGCCGAGCGCCGGCCGAGGAGGCCCGGCCCGGCCGCCCCCGCTCCGCTCGCCCATGGCGGAGACCAAGATCATCTACCACATCGACGAGGAGGAGACGCCGTACCTGGTGAAGCTGCCCGTGCCGCCGGAGAAAGTCACGCTGGCCGATTTCAAAAATGTCCTCAGCAACCGGCCCGTGCACAGCTACAAGTTCTTCTTCAAGTCCATGGACCAGGATTTCGGGTGAGCGGCCGCGCTCCGGGCGCGCCCCCCGGCCCTCGGTGCGGTGTCTCGGCCGCGGGCCGGGCAGGGCTCGCAGCATCCCCGGGGCACCTGCCGGGCTCGGCCGGGCCGGCCCCGCTCGGCCCCGCTCGGCACCGGCAGCGCCGCGAACATGGC
>NW_024503790.1:5305633-5392864 GCF_017590055.1 Onychostruthus taczanowskii
TCGATCGCGCCCCGCCGTGCCCCGGGACCCCCCCGTGCCCCCGGCAGGAGCTCCCCGGGCCCGCCCGCAGCTGCCGCGGTGCCCCCGGGCCCGGGCCGAGGCGGCGGCGACGGGCGGCCGCAGCTGTCACCGCGCCCGGGGAGGCCGCGGAGCGCCCGGGCAGGGCGGGCGTGCCCGGGGCCGCTGGCCCGGGGCGAGGAGCGGGGGCTCGGGGCGAGGAGCTCCGCGGGCAGCGCTGTCAAAGCCCGGGGGTCCAACGGGTGTCAGATCCTCCGGGGTCCGACGGGTGACAGGCGGTCCCGGTTGAACGGGTGCGAAATGGTCGGTGGTTAAATGGGGACGAGTGGTCAGTGGTCAGACGGGCGTGAAATGGTCAGTGGTCGGACGGGTGGTAGGTGGTTGGTGGTGAAATGAATGTCAAATGGAGGAGAAGGGGTCAGTGGTTAAACGGGTGTGGAGTGGTCAGTGGTCGAATGAATGTCAAATGGTCGGTGGTCAAACGGGTGACAAGTGGTTGGTGGTCAGATGAATGTCAAATGGGGGACGAGTGGTCAGTGGTCAAACAGGTGTGGAATGGTCAGGGGTTAAACAGGTATGAAATGGTCAGTGGTCAAATGGGTGTGAAATGGTCGGTGATCAAACGAGTGACAAGTGGTTGGTGGTCAGATGAATGTCAAATGGGGGACGAGTGGTCAGTGGTCAAACAGGTGTGGAATGGTCAGTGGTTACATGGAATGGTCAGTGGTCAAACGGGTGACAAGTGGTCAGGGGTCACACGGTGCCAGGGGCTGTGCTCGGACTGCAGCTGTCAAATCCTCGAGGTCAGGCAGGTGTCAGACAGTGCCCGGTCAAACGGGAATGAAATGGTCAGTGGTCAAATGGGGGTTGGATGTTGGTGGTCAAAGGGGTGTGAACTGGTCAGTGGTCAAGGACTTGTCAGTGGTCAGTGGTCAAGCAGGTGACAGTGGTCAGTGGTCAGTGGTCAAACGGTGCCAGGGGCTGCGCTCAGATAGCGACTGTCAAATCCACTGGGGCCAAACAGATGTTGGATGGCCCCTGGTCGAACTCCTGGTGGGGAGTGGTCAGTGGCCAAGCAGGTGCCGCTGGTCAGTGGCCAAGCAGGTGTCACCCAGCCCCTGTTTGAACAGGTGACAAGCCCTCGCTGGTCACAGTGCTGGCCCAGCAGCTGTCACAGCCTCGGTGGTCACGCGGCTGCCGGGTGGTCAGTGGCCAGACAGGTGACGGACGGTCAGTGGCCAAACGCCCGCTTCCAAGGGCACAAACTGAGCTGGCAGTGCTGGAGAAGAGCAGGGCTGGGCTTCGAAGTGACCTCTGTGGTGGCCAGAGGCAGCTGAGTGGCCGAGCCGGGGTGTCTGACATGGTTCTGTGCCACCGGGCTTGGCGACAGCCAGAATAAAATAAACCAATAAAAGTCCCTTTGACAGTTTGCCAGACAGTAACTTTGAAAACGTATTAATCCTTTTGTAGCAAATCACTTCTCTTTGTACTCGCATCTGTCTCTGGCAAGGCAATTTTGCACAGTTAAATGCCTTGCCAGGAATAAAAAAAAAACAAAATAAAAACGGAGCAGGTTTGTGGGAAACTCCTGCGGACCTGACTCCAAAACAAGGCCGTGGCTGAGGTGCAGGTTTTATGTTTGGTGAGATGGATCACCCCAAGCATCCCTGGATGTGTTGTGCAGCCTCTTTTTTATCCCTGAGACCCGAACTTTTCATGCTGATTGTGTTTTTCTCCCTGCTGGAATGTGGATATTGTTTGTTGACACGGATTTCTGATGTGGTGAGTTGTTAGTGTTGGCTTGTAACCATAGGAGTGTTCGTGGATCGACTTCTTGTTTTTCTCACTTGTGCAAACATTTTTTTGGTGGGGGGGGGGGGGAACAACAGTACAAAATGTTTGTTTTCAAAATAAACGGGATTATTGGTAAATTTTCCTCCTTCACCTCCCCGAGTGACAGGGACACGATGTCGTAGAAATTCAACTTGTGTTTGTGGTTTGATTTCACTGAAGGAGGTTGGGATTGTTCAGGCAGCAGCTGCATCGTTCCCAGTGCCACAGAAATTTACAGTTAGGAAATACAAACTGCGCTGAGGCATCCTGAACACACGGGGATGTTTTGGTCTTTGACCAGGAAACAGACAAACCCTCACAAACCCCAGAGTGGATTTTCTTCTTAATCTGAAAATTGGGGTGAAATTTGTTTGTTATTCCTGGAAATGATGGAAGATGAAGGGCTGCAAGGATCAAGACCTGGAAATTCTGTCTCTGTTATTTAATCAACAGCATTTGGGTGACAATCCATTGCCTTGAGACAGCTCAGAGTGACTCTGGCGTGGGACTCCTGAGCTTTGTTTGCGTTTATTTTTTTTGTCTTTTTCCATTTGTGTTTGTGCCTCTCTGAACCTGAAATATTTGGGAAAATCAGAAGAAAATTCAGCTGAATTTTGGCTGTTTTAATGAGTTTAATAGTAAATATGGACCTTGTTTTCATCATCTCAAATACAAACTGACTTTTTGTAGGGTTGTGGAGTATCTTGAGCTAGGAGGGATTACCCAGCCCAGACACCCCAAAATCCCACCCTGTGCATCCCTGGGAGCGTTGTCCAAACCCTCCTGGAGCTCCTGGGGCTGGGACCATCCCCTGGTGAGCACCCCAGAACCCTCTGGGGGAAGAACCAAAATCCCCAAATCCATCCCAGGTCCCCTGGCCCTGCTGCATCCTTTCCTTGCTCTGGGGGAAGAACCAAAATCCCCAAATCCATCCCAAGCCCCTGGCCCTGCTGCATCCTTTTCTTCCTCTGGGGGAAGAACCAAAATCCCCAAATCCATCCCAAGCCCCTGGCCCTGCTGCATCCTTTTCTTCCTCTGGGGGAAGAACCAAAATCCCCAAATCCATCCCAGGTCCCCTGGCCCTGCTGCATCCTTTTCTTCCTCTGGGGGAAGAACCAAAATCCCCAAATCCATCCCAAGCCTCTGGCCCTGCTGCATCCTTTTCTTCCTCTGGGGGAAGAACCAAAATGCCCAAATCCATCCCAGGTCCCCTGGCCCTGCTGCATCCTTTTCTTGCTCTGGGGGAAGAACCAAAATCCCCAAATCCATCCCAAGCCCCTGGCCCTGCTGCATCCTTTTAATTGTTGCAAACAGGCAATTCCAGCTGCCCTTGCCACAAACCATGACAGAGCTGTGGCTCTCTAATTTCTTCTCCCTTCTGTGCCTGAAAAATCTCCTCCAGAGCAGCTCTTGCCTGGATGTTCTGGAAGTGGAGCTGCAGGGACATTTTGGGTCCTTCCCAACTGTGCCAAGCTGGGATTTGGTTTGGTCCCTTCAGGGCAGTCCCAAAATCCCTGAATTTTTGCGCTGTGAAATGTGAAAAGCGCTGCTTGTGTTAGGAAAACAAATGTTTTCCTGCAGGATTGGAGGGAACCGACTCCTTGCAATTCTGCACATGCTGTTGTAATTAAGGCCCAGCCTTTCCTGGATCCTGAAATAATGGAATAAATCATGTGCTCACAAAAAGTGCATGTGCTGAGTGCTTTCCAAGTGGGGTGGGATGGAGCTGGGTCCTGCATGTGCCATGGGATTAAAGCCCTGTGTTCTTTGCTCCTTGGAAGGTGTGGGAGGGTGACATTCCCTTCCGAGCTTTGTTTACAGTTTAATTTAGAAATTATTTATTGCATTTTCAATTAAATTTAATTCTTTTCATTTACTGCTCTGCCACTTTCCCCTGTGCCACTTCCTTCCCTGACCCACCAAGGGATGGCCCTGCCTTTTCTCTGCTCTCCTGCTGCCTCCATCTGCAGGCATGATGCTGATTTTAAGATGCAGGATGTCCAACTGTGCCCTGGCATTGACCCCCAAGCCTTGGAAGTGCTTTTGGAGCTTCTGGTTTTATTTTGGTTGGTGGGAAAGCAAGCAGAATATCTCTGAGTTGTTTAAAAGGTGGATATTTGGTGATATTAGTTGTTAATATTGAAGATTTTGTAATTTTTTTGGATTTATTTCTCCTGTGAGTGCAGGTGGATCAGCCCCCTGATGCAGGTGCATTTTTTAGTTGTTTAGAGATGGATATTTGGTGATATTAGCTGTTAATATTGAAGATTTTGTAATTTTTTTTTATTTATTTCTCCTGTGGATGCAGGTGGCTCAGCTCCCTGATGCAGGTGCAGTTTTGAGTTGTTTAGAGATGAATATTTTGTGATATTAGCTTGTTATAATTGAAGATTTTGTAATTTTTTTTAATTTATTTCTCCTGTGGATGCAGGTGGATCAGCCCCCTGATGCAGGTGCATTTTTGAGTTGTTTAACAGATGGATATTTTGTGATATTGTCATAATTGAAGATATCATAATTTTTTGTTTTGAGGATCAGCCTCATTGCTGTGACAGCATCCACCAGCAGTGAAATTGAGGAGAGGTGATGTTTGAGGGCTGTTTTTACAGACAGGGAGCTGTGTCATCAGCTGATTTAATTAATTCCAGCCACTGATTCTTTCCTCAGGGCAAAGCTCAGAGGTCATTTCCCATCACTGACTCTGCTGATTCTCAGGTTACAGCCCCACACGTCCTTGCAGGGACACAGAAATCTGTTAATTCTTTGATGATTTAAAAAATGACAGCTAATGAAGGCATCTAAAAATAAAACTGCAGCTTGTGGTGCCTGGGCTCTCCTGGCTGAAGTGGTGACAGCTGTGTGGGATCCAAATGATTCATCAGGGATCTGGGGACACATCTTGCAAGAGGAATTCCTCTCTGTCTGCTCTTAAATATTTGGAATTTCCAGAGCTTTGCTTGTAAAACACTTATCAGTAAATTCCAGGATCAATGTGGAGGATCCAGGCAATTAAACATATTTAATTTCCTGGAAAATAACCTGGTTGGAGGCTTTGCTGTTCCAGTGTGGGCAGGAGAGATTCAGCGAGGAACTGAACCATCCTAAAGACATTTTCTGTGCAGAACTGGATAAAAATTCCTTCTTGTGGTTCCTGTGAGTGGGGCAGGAGGAGCAGGAGCTGTGTCTGCTCTGCCACCCTTTGGGTGAGGTTCAAATCCTCATTCTTTCCATTGTGTGCACTAATTCTCCTCTGATTATTCTTCTGCAGGGACTCCTCCAAGGAGTGGCTTTTTCAGCATTCCTTTGGTATCAGCCCAGAGCTTCCTTTCAATCTGCACTGGGAGCTGCAGCTAAAAATTGGGGGTTTTGGTTGGAAACCGGTGAGAAAATGGGATTTAAAGCAGCAGCAATCCAGTTTGGGAGCTGAATGGGGTCATTTTTAATAGGAAAGAGACACGGGAAGCATTTTGTGCCTTTTTTTCTGGAGGCAGTGCAGCACCCCTGTTCTCACCCTTGCCCTAAGGGTGAGTCAGGAGTTGGTTTCCAACTCCTGAGAGGATTTTCTGATTTTTTCCAACTCCTGAGAGGTGTTAAAACAAGGAATCCTAACTGCCAGATCTCTTGCTGTGCTGTAATGTCATCATTAGGTCCAAGGAGTGGCTTTTTCAGCATTCCTTTGGTATCAGCCCAAGAGCTTCCTTTCAATCTGCACTTGGAGCTGCAGCTAAAAATTGGGGTTTTGGTTGAAAATGAGATTTAAAGCAGTAGGAATCCACTCTGGGATTGGGATTGGGAGCTGGATGTGATAATTTTTAATAGGAGAGGGACATGAGAAGCATTTTCTTCCGTTTTCACCCTTGTCCTAAGGTGAGTTAGGAGTTGCTTTCTCACTCCTAAGAGGATTTTCTGATTTTTTCTGACTCCTAAGAGGAGTTAAAACCAGGAATCCTAACTGTCTGATCCCTTGCTGTGCTGTAATTTCATCATTAGGAAAGCTCTTAGAGACAAGAGCCTTTTTAAAACTACACAGAATAATTTTAGGGGCAGAAATAAAACAGGAGTTGTTTATTGATCCACGAGGTTCAACCAGGTCAGAGGGAATGCTTGGAAGAGTTTGGAGTGACAGGACAAAAAGGGAATGGCTTCAGGGTCAGGTGGGATATTAGGGAGGAATTCTTCCCTGGGAGGGTGGGGAGGCCCTGGTACAGATTTCCCAAAAAAAATCTGTGGTTGCCTGTTGAGGTTTTGGGTTTTTTGGGGTTTTTTTTGGTATTTTTTCCATGGTGAAACTGAGATTAGTGGCAGCAGACTTTGGGTCCTGCTTACCTCAAAAATAACATTTTAGATCCATCCCATTGATCCCTTTGGAATTTTTTTGGGAATGGAACTCCAGGAATTTTCTCCTGGAAATCTTGTCGATAGGAATGGGGGAAATGCGGTTTTACAAGTGGGAATTATCCCCCAAAAAAGCCCAGCCTGCCATGGGATCCCAGGATTGCTGAGGGTGGAAAATCCCTCCTGTGCCTGATCCCCACCTGTCACCAGCCCAGGCCAAAAATAATAATAATAAAAAAATTAAATAAAAATTAAATCCTCATCCCCGCAGTCTCCTTTTAACAGCTTCTGTTTCTCTCGTTAGGCTCCAGGGATCAGTAATTAAAAAACCAACCCTTGGGAAGTGCTGCTGGTCTTGCCCATCCTCTGACAGAAAATGAGCAAAGACAGGAGCAGAGCTGCAATAAAGAAGGGGCAGATTGCAAAACCTCTGGGGCTGGAGCTCTCCTCATCTGCCTGTGCCCAGGAGCAGGAGGAATGTCTCAATAAACTCACAATTAGTGGGGGACAGAGTGGGGTTTCACTGCTCAGAGGTGCTGTTGGGGTCCTCCTGCAGAAAGTGGGATTTAGGAGGTTGGGGGGGATGGGAGAGGTGGAGCTCTGTGCTGTGTTTGGGGGGAAAAGCAGCAAAAAAGTCAAAATTCGGGGTTTGCCTGTTTCAGTGTTAGCTCAGCTTGAGTTAGTGCAGAGCCTGATTGCTGAAAACTGATCTGATTCCTAAAAAACTGATCTGATTCCTAAGAACTGGTCTGATTCCTAAAAACTGATCTGATTCCTAAAAACTGCTCTGATTCCTAAAAAACTGGTGTGATTCCTGAAAAACTGCTCTGATTCCTAAAAAACTGATCTGATTCCTAAAAAAAACCCTGCCCCTAACAACTCCACTAATAAGGAAAATCTCCAATTTCTTCCCAATTTCAAGCTCAGCCTTCTTGGGGCGAATGCGTTCTTTAAAAAGAAGAAATCTCCCCACTTTCATTCGGATTATCTGGAAAATTTCAGTCTGAAGTTCTGCTGGATTCTGGATTTAAAGCTACAAATAACAGGTTTATAAATATTCCTGAGGATGGGAGGTGACAGGGCCGTGGGAATGGCTTCAGAGGGGAGGCTTAGGGAGGATTTTTGGATGAGATTTTATTCCCTGGGATGGATTTCCCAGAGAAGCTGTGGCTGCCCCATCCCTGGAAGTGTCCAAGGCCAGGTTGGAACACCCTGGGTTGAGTTTTCCCAACCCAAACCCTTCTGGAATTCCATTAAATTCTCATTTAGAAGTCAAATGCGCTTGGGCTGGTGCAGCTTTGGAATGAAATTTTGCATTTTGCTCTCCCTTTGCATATGGAAAAAGGGTTCATTTCTCTCCCTGTGATGCACAGAATCCCAGCCCCTTTTATCTGAGCTGTTTCTCTCGGGTTGCTGAAATGATTTTTAAAAGAGTGGGAGGTGGGAAAGCAAACAGGCAGAGCTGGGCAGGTGAAGAATTCCATGGGGCCCCTCCCAGAAGAAGCTCCCCGAGGATTTTTCCAGCTCCTGGATAATGTTTCCATGAAGAATATTTGGAGGAGCATCAATTCTTGCCGAATTCTTGGCAGTTTTTGAAAGTTTTAGCTGAATTTGGGGTTTTAGAGCTCTGTAATTTTTATTTCTCCTAAAATGACTTGAAGAGCTGTTGGCAAATTTGTTTTGTTGGATGAGGGGCAAGGTGGGAAAAGCTTCTGATCCACCTGGAACAGAGAATTCTGTGTCCTTGTGGATGTTGGAAGGATGTTGTGAGTTGATAAAGAGCTCCAAATCTGTGCCAGGTACCCGAGTGAGTCCCTGGGCACTGCAGTTTTCTTTGTGTTCACAGTTCTTCAGGAGCACAGTAATAAATGAAATTATATCTCTGCCTTTCCCTGGCCGCTCCTGAAATCAGGGAGGTTGGTTGTTCGTGTTTCTGTGGGCACCAGAATCCGTCAGCCCTGCCATCTGTGCTAAAAATTCTATTTTTCTGAGTGAAACAGCAGAAAAAAAAGTGTTGTAGTTTGGCTCGGAATGGCAAATCCGTGCCTAAAGGTGAACGTGGGGCTGGGGGATTGCCTTTATTACCAAAAACTCGTTTAAGTTCTCTGCTGGAAAACACAGATTTTTCACTCTGTGCGGTGCAAATCTTTTTTTGGCCACAATCCCATCCCAAACCTCCCAGTTCCCTCGTTTGTGGGGTTTCATTTATGGGATTTTGTGACAGGCTGGGAATCTCTCTTTTAATACCCAAACTAACTCGTAGGTCCAGTTGCACTTTGAATTTGCAGTGTGGGTGGAATTTATTACTGGGAAGGCAGGAGGTCTGAGCCAGTTTTTCGTGGTGTGAGGAGTGTCCTGGCGGGGGAAAAGGGCCCTGGGATGGGTTTGGAGCCCTGAGCAGCACGAGGAGCAGCTCTCCCTGCACACCTGGGATCCCCACCCTGCTCATCCCTGAGAGCTCTTTATTTATATTTTATTTTATTTTATTTTATTTTATTTTATTTTATTTTATTTTATTTTATTTTTTAAATTTTATTTTATTTTATTTTATTTTTATTTTTTAAATTTTATTTTATTTATTTTATTTTATTTTATTTTTAAATTCTATTTTATTTTATTTTTATTTTTAATTTTTATTTTATTTTATTTTTATTTTTAAATTTTATTTTATTTTATTTTTATTTTATTAATTTAATTTTTTATTTTATTTTAACAACTTTATATTTATTTTATTTATATTTTATTTTTATTTTATATTATTTTATTTTATTTCTATTAGTCTGGAGGATAATTGCACCCTGGGGAAAGGCAAATCCCAGGCAGCTGCTGGGGCTTTTACAGTGGGTTTTTTTTTTCCTTAAGCTCTTCTCAAGAACTGCTTAATTTTATGGGGGCTTGTTAATATTTATTGTTTATTGGGAACCTGGGTTCAGGTCAGGATTGTGGTGACCTGTCCTTTGTGCTGTGATTTCCTTGTTTTTCTGGCAGAGATGTGTGTGTCCCTTGGGGACAGATTCATTAGCACCTGTGAGATTGAAATCCAGGCACATAAATCATTTACTAAATAATATAAATAATAATATAAATAGTCATTTATAATTACTAAATAATACAAGGAGAGAGGGAGCTGAGAGAAAACCCAGGAGATCCTCAGCGTGCCTAAAATGCTTTGCTCGTTCTATTCCAAACCCTTCCTGAGGAAACTGAGGAAAAGAAATTGAGGAAAAGAAATTGCAAGGGCTTAGGACTCTAAAATTCACCCATTTCCTTGGCTTTTCTGCAAAAATAATATTTTTTTTTCTGGGTTAGCTGGGCATGGAGTGAGGTATAACACCGTGCACAGTTGTGTCTGGCAGTGCCACAGTCAAACCAGACTGATTTGTGTAGATCTCTGTTTAAATGCCACAAATATCTGTATTTTAGTGAGATTTTCACACCTTGAGCTATTGAAATATTGCTCCTTAAGGAGCAGAGAAGCAAATCGTATCCCCTGCATGTCACTGCTCTTGGGCAGCCACTCAGAAATATTGTAATATTTTATTAAAATATGAAAATATTTTCCTTGAAAATATTTTATACAAATATTTTATGGTTCATTTGGAGGGAGTGGGGCAGGATTTCTGGCTGCTGCCCTGCGCAGAAATGGGAGGATGAGGC
This sequence comes from Onychostruthus taczanowskii, assembly GCF_017590055.1. Taxonomy (NCBI): domain Eukaryota; kingdom Metazoa; phylum Chordata; class Aves; order Passeriformes; family Passeridae; genus Onychostruthus; species Onychostruthus taczanowskii. The sequence continues at coordinate 5,315,477 of NW_024503790.1, forward strand.
AGAGCTGGGCTGGCAGCCCAGGCAGCAGTTGGTTCAAAACACGTGGAATTTTTTGGAAGGAGTCCCTGTGGCAGTGCTGAGACCTTGCAGAGGGCAAAACGGGATTGCTGCACGTGGAAATTCCCTTTTCAGAGTCACACGAGGAGGAAAAATCCATTTTATTCCAGAGTTTATCCCTGTAAATCCAGCACGTGGCTTTATTTTCATTCCTTGTTCTGCATTGGGAAGGTGGCTAAAGGTTCTCTGTGCTTCCATCTCAAAGTTCTCTTTGGATTCCTGTTCCTGAGCAGAATTCCTGGTTTCCCTGACCAAGTAAGGAGGTTTTCTGCTGAAAAATCCATTTTATTTGTGTGTTTATCCCTGTAAATTCAGCTTTATTTTCATTCCTTGTTCTGCATTGGGAAGGTGGCTGAAGGGTCTCTGTGCTTCCATCTCAAAGTTCTCTTTGGATTCCTGTTCCTGAGCAGAATTCCTGGCTGCCCTCACCAGATAAAGAGGTTTTCTGCTGAAAAATCCATTTTATTTGTGTGTTTATCCCTGTAAATTCAGCACATGGCTTTATTTGCATTTCTTTCTCTGTACTGGGTGGGTGACTAAAGACTCTCTGTGCTTCCATCCCAACATTGTTTTTGGATTTGTGTTCCTGAGCAGAATTCCTGGTTTCCCTGACCAGTAAGGAGGTTTTCTCCTGAAAATCCCATTTTATTCCAGTGTTTATCCCTGTAAATTCAGCTTTATTTTCATTCCTTGTTCTGCATTGGGAAGGTGGCTGAAGGTTCTCTGTGCATCTTTCCAAATGTTCTCTTTGGATTCCTGTTCCTGAGCAGAATTCCTGGCTGCCCTCACCAAATAAAGAGGTTTTCTCCTGAAAATCCCATTTTATTTGTGTATTTATCCCTATAAATTCAGCCTGTGGCTTTATTTCCATTCCTTTTTCTGCACTGGGAAGGTGGCTGAAGGCTCTCTGTGCTGTGGCCTCAGCTGTAAAATCCCTGAAGTTGGAATTCTTCATTAAATATTCGCACTGAAGTGTTAATCAGCTTCAGGCAGACTAATTTTAGAGCTGCAGCCTTCAATCCCAGATTAAGTATAGAAATAAAAAATATATAATATATATAATACAACATATATTGTATTATAGATAAATATATATTGTAGTTCTAAAGTTATATAAGTTATAGTTTTAAACTGCAGCCTTCAATCCCAGATTAAGTATAGAAATAGAATATATATATTCTATTATATATAAATATATTATAGTTCTAAAGTTATATTACTTACATTTTTAAGCTGCAGCCTTCAATCCCAGATTAAGTATAGAAATAGAATATATATATTCTATTATATATAAATATATTATAGTTATAGTTCTAAAGTTATATTACTTATAGTTTGAAGCTGCAGCCTTCGATGTCAGATTAAGTATAAATATAACTTAGGGTTTTAAATGAAATTTAATGTAATTAATTAATTTAAATTGCTATTATGTGATTGCTTATAAAACCAGAAGATTTATATCTATAAAATAAAGCTAATTATATAAAATAAAGGTAATTGAAACAGCTTTTTTGGAAAACTGCTGCTTCATAAAGGAAAATCAAATTGTCCAGAGAGGTTGTGGCCCATCCCTCTTTGGGGATGCTCAGAATTGACTGAACTTGGCCCTGAGCAACCTAAACCCTCTGTGAAGGTTGGACTTGATGACCCCTGGGTTTATCTTCCAACCCACCTGATTGTGTGAATGAAAACAAAAATCTGAATAATAAAATAAAATAATAACAAAATTGGAATAATCTCTTGGCTGCCTTCGAGGTGACAGCAATAAACAAAGATACATTTAGCACAAAAAGCTGAATTTCTTTGGTTTCTCTCTGAGCATCTCCAGCTAAGTTCATAATGAATGAACTTCTCTCCCTTTTAATGAATTCATTTCTCCCCCTTTTAATGAACGAAGCTTCTCCCTCCTTTTCCCATCAGTAAAGGCCAATTAAGAAGAGCCTTGATGACGATCCCGTGATAAAACGAGATTAATCTGGTGCTGAAGGACATTGGGGTGCTCTGTTTGTGTCATGGTGCAGTTTAACCTGGAATAAATCTGTCTCAGCCCTGCATTTCTGCATTTCCATCTCTGTGGTGTTGGAGGAAAGGAGAATTCCCTTGTAAACCTCATTTTTCTGAGTGGAATGAATAATCAACCCTGCACTTCCCATCTCTGTGGTGTTGGAGGAAAGGAGAATTCCCTTGTAAACCTCATTTTTCTGAGTGGAATGAATAATCACCCCTGCCCTTCCCATCTCTGTGGTGTTGGCGGAAAGGAGAATTTCCTTGTAAACCTCATTTTTCCAAATGCAGCCTTGCATTTTCCATCTCTGTGGTGTTGGCGGAAAGGAGAATTTCCTTGTAAACCTCATTTTTCCAAATGCAGCCTTGCATTTTCCATCTCTGTGGTGTTGGCGGAAAGGAGAATTTCCTTGTAAACCTCATTTTTCCAAATGCAGCCTTGCATTTTCCATCTCTGTGGTGTTGGAGGAAAGGAGAATTCCCTTGTAAACCTCATTTTTCTGAGTGGAATGAAAAATCAACCCTGCATTTCTGCATAAGAGAATTTCTTTGTAAACCTCATTTTTCCAAATGCAGCCTTGCATTTCCCATCTCTGTGGTGTTGGCGGAAAGGAGAATTCTCTTGTAAACCTCATTTTTCCAAGTGCAGCCTTGCATTTCCCATGTTTGTGGTGCTGGAGGAAAGGAGAATTTCCTTTTTAACCTCATTTTTCCAAGGGGAATGAAAAATCAACCCTGCATTTCCTGTATTTATGGTGCTGGAGGAAAGGAGAATTTCCTTTTTAACCTCATTTTTCCAAGGGGAATGAAAAATCAACCCTGCATTTCCTGTATTTATGGTGCTGGAGGAAAGGAGAATTTCCTTTTTAACCTCATTTTTCCAAGGGGAATGAAAAATCAACCCTGCATTTCCTGTATTTATGGTGCTGGAGGAAAGGAGAATTTCCTTTTTAACCTCATTTTTCCAAGGGGAATGAAAAATCAACCCTGCATTTCCTGTATTTATGGTGTTGGAGGAAAGGAGAATTCTCTTGTAAACCTCATTTTTCCAAGTGCAGCCTTGCATTTCCCATGTTTGTGGTGCTGGAGGAAAGGAGAATTTCCTTTTTAACCTAATTTTTCCAAATGCAGCCTTGCATTTCCCATGTTTGTGGTGCTGGAGGAAAGGAGAATTTCCTTTTTAACCTCATTTTTCCAAGTGGAATGCAAAATCACCCAGCTAATTGTGGAGAGTGCATTCTCTGCCAGGCATGCCTGATGAAATCAGAGTGCAGCATTATCAAACCCTTTGTTTAATTACCAATTATCTCCGTGCTGATGAATCAGAGCCATTAGAGGTTTGTGGGGTTCACCTGCCATCAGGTGCACCCCAGTTTTTGTGGAATCAGAGGAATTCTTGGCAGGGGGATGAGAGGGAGGCTGAGCCTCAACAATCTTTGTTTTTTCTGGCTGAAATCCTCTCTGGAAGAAAACGAAAATTGAGGATATTGGAAGGGTGAGCTGTCCCAGGTACAGGTGAGGTGTGATATTGGGAAAGGCACACAGCCCTCCTTGTGCAGGGAGAGCCAGAGCATCCACACACAATTCCAGGAAGCCAGAGGAAGGAGGGGCTGCTCCCAGCACTGATTGTTTCATTTGCTAATTAGTGCTTAAATCTCCTCAAAGTCAAATAAAGCAGAGGATGTGAGCTGGTGGAGCTGTTCCCTCCTTCCCTTCCCCACGTTTCCTCACCCTTTTTATTTTATTTATTTTTTTTTATATTCATGGGTGTGGGGGCTTTGTTGGTGGGGCAGAGCAGGTGTTTGGGGTAAAGAGTGGAGTATTTTCCACGATTTGTCCCTGATGTGACCTTGGCTGTGTTTTTTAACCTTCCTCCCACCTGCTAGATGCATTTGAGGGATGAATTAAAAGCTTTTTGTGCAGGGAGATTTTTCTGGAGTGCAGCAAAGAGGGAGATGCCATAAGTCTGTGAAGAATATTGAATACTGGAGAAAAATCTCTGAATTCTTGGTGTGCAGTGCTCTCCTTTTCCAAGGGGCAAACGTGGAGGTGGGAGCTGGGCAGGCAGACTTTTTCTCAAACTTTGTGGCCAGGTGTTTGTTTGCTTCTCCCTCTGTTCTTTTACCTTCCTCCCACCTGGTAGATGCATTTGAGGGATGAATTAAATGCTTTTTGTGCATGGAGATTTTTCTGTGGTAAAGAGGGAGATGCTACAAGTCTGTAAAGAAAATTGAATATTGTCTGTGAATATTGAAGAAAAATCTCTGAATTCTTGGTGTGCAGTGCTCTCCTTTTCCAAGGGGCAAACGTGGAGGTGGGAGCTGGGCAGGTAGAGTTTTTCTCAAACTTTGTGGCCAGATGTTTGTTTGCTGCTCCCTGTGTTCTTCCTCCTGGTAGATGCATTTGAGGGATGAATTAAAAGCTTTTTGTGCAGGGAGATTTTTCTGGAGTGCAGCAAAGAGGGAGATGCCACAAGTCTGTGAAGAATATTGAATAAAAATCTAAATTCTTGGTATGCTATGCTCTCCTTTTCCAAAGGACAAAAGTGTGAAGATGGGAGCTGGGCAGGCAGACCTTTGTTCAAACTTTGTGGCCAGGTGTTTGTTTGCTTCTCCCTCTGTTCTTTTACCTTCCTCCCACCTGGTAGATGCATTTGAGGGATGAATTAAATGCTTTTTGTGCATGGAGATTTTTCTGTGGTAAAGAGGGAGATGCTACAAGTCTGTAAAGAAAATTGAATATTGTCTGTGAATATTGAAGAAAAATCTCTGAATTCTTGGTGTGCAGTGCTCTCCTTTTCCAAGGGGCAAACGTGGAGGTGGGAGCTGGGCAGGCAGAGTTTTTCTCAAACTTTGTGGCCAGATGTTTGTTTGCTTCTCCCTCTGTTCTTTTACCTCCCTCCACCTGGTAGATGCATTTGAGGGATGAATTAAAAGCTTTTTGTGCAGGGAGATTTTTCTGGAGTGCAGCAAAGAGGGAGATGCCACAAGTCTGTGAAGAATATTGAATAAAAATCTAAATTCTTGGTGTGCTGTGCTCTCCCTTTCCAAGGGGCAAACACGGAGGTGGGAGCTGGGCAGGCAGACCTGTAGTGAGTGACCTGGAAATATCACTTTTATTCCAACTTTGTGGCCAGGTGTTTGTTTGCTGAAACAACAGCTGAACAGGAGGCTGTGTGTGCTGGAACAGGAGCTCTGAGCCCTCCGCAGGCACAGGGCTGCCAACAGGCACGACGTGACCTGGGAAATAAAAACCTCTTTTTCTGAGAAGGGATAAACATCTCCTTTTCTGGGCCTTGCTATCAGATGCTCTTTGGTGTTATTTTCAAACACTGAGTCCATTAGCAATCAGGTTGAGAGCTCTGGTGATTTATCTCCAGGTGGAGCACATCCAAGGCCAATATTCTTCACCTCAGGATGAGGTCTCTGGGAGAAATCACCTTTTTTTCTCCTTACACTGGCTTGATTTGGAATATTCTTCACCTCAGGATGAGGTCTCTGGGAGAAATCACCTTTTTTTCTCCTTATACTGGCTTGATTTGGAATATTCTTCACCTCAGGATGAGGTCTCTGGGAGAAATCACCTTTTTTTCTTCTTATACTGGGCTTGATTTGGAATATTCTTCACCTCAGGATGAGGTCTCAGAGAAATCACCTTTTTTCCTTGTTACCCTGTTTTGGATTGGAATATTCTTCATCTCAGGAAGAGATTTCTGGGATAAATCACCTTTTTTTCCTTGTTATGCTGTTTTGTACTGGAATGTTCTTCACCTCAGGATGAGGTCTCTGAGAAAAATCACTTTTTTTTCCTTGCCATGTTGGTTTGGGTTGGAATATTTTTCACCTCAGGAAGAGGTCTCTGGGAGAAATCACCTTATTTTCCTTGTTATGCTGTTTTGGATTGGGATATTCTTCACCTCAGGATGAGATTTTTGGGAGAAATTACTTTTTTTCCTTGTTACGCTGCTTTGGGTTGGAAAGTTCTTCACCTCAGGAAGTTTCTGGAAGAAATCACCTTTTTTCCTTGTTATGCTGTTTTGGATTGGAATATTCTTCATCTCAGGAAGAGATTTCTGGGATAAATCACCTTTTTTTCCTTGTTATGCTGTTTTGGATTGGAATATTCTTCATCTCAGGAAGAGATTTCTGGGATAAATCACCTTTTTTTGCCTTGCCATGCTGTTTTGGACTGGAATATTCTCCACCCCAGGAAGAGATTTTTGGGATAAATCACTTTTCTTTCCTTGCCATGCTTCTTTGGGCTGGAATATTCTTCACCTCAGGAAGTTTCTGGAAGACATCACCTTTTATCCTTGTCATGCTGTTTTGGGCTGGAATATTCTCCACCCCAGGAAGAGATTTTTGGGATAAATCACTTTTTTTTTCCTTACCATGCTGTTTTGGATTGGAATATTCTTCACCTCAAGAAGAGACTTTTTGGATAAATCACCTTTTTTTCCTTGCCATGCTGTTTTAGGCTGGAATATTCTTTACCTCAGGATGAGGTCTCTGAGAAAAATCACTTTTTCTTCCTTGTTAGGCTGTTTTGGATTGGAATATTCTCCGCCCCAGGAAGTTTTTGGGATAAATCACCTTTTTCCTTTGTTATGCTGTTTCGGATTGGAATATTCTTCACCTCAGGAAGAAATTTTTGGGAGAAATCACCTTTTTTTCCTTGCTGTGCTGCTTCAGGCTGGAATATTCTCCACCCCAGGAAGAAACCAGCATCCCTCAAGGTGTCACCTCCCCAACCCCAACCACCCCAACTCCTCCTTTTTGCCTCCTCTCTCTCCTTGCTGGGGATGGAGAGGATCCTCTTGACTCCAATAACAATTTGTACCATTTTTAGCCATTTTCACCTCGACTGCTGCTGCCATCCTGGATGTTCCTGGCGCTGCTGCTCCCTCCCCAAAGCCAGCTGGGAATTCCAGCCTGTCATTCCCTCGCCTCCTAGCTCAGGGCTATCTTTAGTAGTTTCAAGTTGCAACAGATCTGGAAGTTGTTCCCTTCAGCTGCAGCAAAGCCCGGGCTGGGTTTTTGTCCTGCCATCACCAGGGCAGCTGAACCGGTCAGCGCAGAAGCGCAGGTGAAAATTTGGGGTTTGTTGTTGGGGAGGATGAAAGCTTGCCAAGAAAGTCTCACATTTTTGTGTGCTTGGCAGAAAGATTTCTGAGTGTAGAATGTGAGGGAGGAATAGAAATGGAAGCAAGTTTTGGTATAGAAGAAAAGAATTGCTGGAGCCAGTGTTAGTGGATAACCCAAGGAGGCAAAGGGTGTTTTAGTTAAAAGGGATTTTTTGGGCTTGGAGCAAAGGATAAACCCACCTGAAACAAAAAGATGCTTTTACCAGGCAAAAAGATTCCACAGACAGACAAGACTGGTGGTGTTGCATGTAGAAAAAAAAAAAAGATTTCAGAATTTTCCACTGCAAGAAAACTGAAAAACAACTTCTAGCTTGAACTGTGAGTGGGCAGTAGTGACATGAATATGGAATTATAGGAGTTCTGACAGGCTGTAGGTAAAAGTTAAGGTATAGATTGGTTCTTCTGTATGAAAATGCTCAGAAAAGAAAAGTAGAAAATGCATTGTAAGCAAAAGAAAAGTAGAAAATGCATTGTAAGCAAAGCAAAAGGGTCTTCAGGCTTGTCTGCAGCTGGAGCTCTGGGTTTTCAGTTTTTAAATGAGTGATTCTTGTTGGCTGCAGAAATTCTGTGCATGATTTTTGCTGGGTGCAGAAATTCTGTATATGGCTTTTACTGGGTATAGAAATTCTGAGTGTGATTCTTGCTGGGAGCAGAAATTCTGTGTGATTTTTTCTGGGTGTTAAAATTCTGTTTATATTTTTTTCTGGGTGCAGAAATTCTCGGTATGATTTTTGCTGGGTGCAGAAATTCTCACCTGGGATTTCTGGGATGTCCTGAGTGTCATTTCCTGCAGATCCTGCCCTTTCAGACGTGCAGATAAAATTATTGCAGCATCTTTCTCTGCTGATCCAGCAGCTGGAGCTCTGCTGAGTGAGTGTTCCCTGTGGGACACAAAAGATTCCAGTCTGTCCCTTGAGATCCAGGAGAGTGTTGAAATCCTGGGATTGCAGCTCCAGAATTACAGGTCTGAGAGCTTCTCTGAATTGTCAGAGGTTTTTAAAGCCCTGAGTTTCTGCTGTTAGTGGAGTTTGCTCCTTGGAGTCTGAGGATAAATGACTAAAAGCAAGAATAGAATCATATGATCTGATTCCTGCTGCCAGAAGATGAAGGGAGGACAGATGGTTTAGGAATGAAGTGAATATTTTACAATGTTTTTCTTTCCAATAATAGAAAAAAAAAAAGGGGATAAAGATTGCCTAATATTGCCCTGCCAGCCATTAACAATGCAAATAAGCGTGGAGAAAAAAAAAATGTGCTCATTCCTTAAAATGTGAGGGAATGCAGGCATCAGTGGTGGAGTTATTTATTTTTATTTTTTTCAAAATAAACTCCATTTACTGTTTTCTCCCTCCCAACCAGCCCCCCCCAACACGACACTCTTTTATCCCACTGAGCTGCTTTGTGGTTATTGTGGTTTTTCTTCACCCAGCAACAAGACAAAAACATAAATAAAGGAAAAAGTGCTCGTGGATGCAAACATTTTGATGAGACTTCAGGCTTCAGATTGTGAACAGCAAATTTGTCCCTGTTCTGCAGTGAGTTTGAGGCCAGAAATCTGGTTTTGGTGCAAATGTGGGATCTCTGGCACGGGGGATTTCAGCACAGGGGGATTTTATTCCCCTTCAGGCCTTTCAAGGCTCTGGGGAGACTCCAAAATGGGAAATTCTTGAAATTATTTTAGTGCCTCCCACTTTGGGGTTGTTGTCTGGAAAGTTGCTGTTCCACCTTTTATTTTGATTTATTTCCTCTATCCTCACAGTCCCATGTTCTGTAAACACAGAGCAGCTGCTGACACCAACATTTTAATGAATAAATTGTATTTTTCCTGAACAGTTTGAGAAAACCACTGTCCATTCTGATCTGATGTGATTTCAAATTCTTGATTTTCTTTTTTTTTTTTTTTTTTGTTTGTTTTCCAGGGTGGTGAAGGAAGAGATCTCAGATGACAATGCAAAGCTCCCTTGCTTCAATGGAAGAGTGGTGTCCTGGGTATGTTGGATTTTGTGTGTGGAAATCTGTGGTGTTTGATACTGGCAGCTGATTTTTAGATCCTGTTCTTGCTGGGATTAAGATACACAAGGAAATAGTAGTAAAGTAACTTTATAGGAGTTTTTCCAACTGCACAGTTGGTACAAACTTGGAATTCTCAGGTGGAATGAGCAGCTTTTCTCCATTCCTGTGCTGATTTTAGGAGTTGAAGATCTTGCTCACTTTTCTTACAGCTTTTTTATATTTTAACTCTTTTAATATTTTTAACAATTTAAATATTAACTATTTAAATATTTTAACTATTTTATCCCTTAAAATATTTTAGCAGCCCAGACATGGAAGATACACAGGATAAGGACATTTGCTGCCTGCCGAGCAGCTTGACCTTTCCCAGCCTGGCTTCTTGTAGGCAGGATTACATGGAAATAACACAAAAAATCAAATACAGGATTGATTGCACGCTGCTTCCTGCATGCAAGGAAAAGTGCAGCGTGTCTTTGACGCCTGGCTTTGGCTGGGAGATGCTTCCTGAGCAAAGATTCCTTGTGGATGAGCAGGCACAGCCCCTGCTGGGCTCCCAGCAGCTGGACCTGAGCTCTGAGCTCAGCTGGGTCACACAAAACCAGCCAATTCTTCCTGCTCCATTGATTGCTTTTCGTTTTAGGGCACTCACATTCTGGCAGCTGGGTAGTCCCGACAGGTTTTTAGTGTTAGGCAAGCAAAACACGTGGCTTTGTAAAGCTGAGTTTAAAATCAGACCTCCCACACACACCCAAATGGGTATTAAGCACTCAGTAGATTTTGTATTAATTGAGGTTTTAAAAATTGGGATTTTCAGTCTGTGCTGTCCAAAAGTAGCTGTTTGATCCTGGGAATTGTGTTCAGAAGGAAAAGTTACTTTTTTTCCTTTTTTTTAGGACCTCCCTACCTGTTTTTTACCTTTGTGCTCCAACCTTTTGCCCCAGCAGCAGTAGCTGGCTAATAACCAGCGTGGCTTTTCCAAGAGCTCAGCCACGCATTTCCTCACAGCAGGGTCAGAATGCTCGGCTGGGGCATGGAGGAGTGCTTGAAAGCTTTATTTTGGTTTAAAGCTGCATTTCTGATCTAGTTCCCATCTAAAGCTGGGCAGTGCTCAGAGAAAGGAGCACCACTTGTCTCTAGGAAAAAAGAGAAGATTCCCTGGATGAGCAAATTGGTTGTCAAAGGAATAAAAACCATTGGCATTAGAGAATCAACTGATGTTGAAACAAACAGAGAATGTTTGAGAGCTGAGGATCCATCTGCAGACAGCACCACTTTCTTAATTTCACCAATTGCTTCCTTTCTTAATGAGGTTGTGCCTGTTTTTATGTGGAGATGGGATTTGGGATGGGGATCAGTGCTCCAGGAGGATTTGGGGTGAGGATCACTGCTCCAGGAGGATTTGGGATGAGGATCAATCACTGCTCCAGGAGGATTTGGGATGGGGATCACTGTTCCAGGAGGATTTGGGATGAGGATCAATCACTGCTCCAGGAGGATCTGGGATGGGGATCAGTCACTGCTCCTGGAGGATTTGGGATGGGGATCAATCACTGCTCCAGGAGGATTTGGGGTGAGGATCACTGCTCCAGGAGGCTCTGGGATGGGGATCAGTGCTCCAGGAGGCTTTGGGGTGAGGATCACTGCTCCAGGAGGCTCTGGGATGGGGATCAGTGCTCCAGGAGGCTTTGGGGTGAGGATCACTGCTCCAGGAGGCTCTGGGATGGGGATCAGTCCCTGCTCCAGGAGGATTTGGGATGGGATTAGTGCTCCAGGAGGATCTGGGATGGGATCAGTGCTCCAGGAGGCCCATCCTGGTGTCCCCTGGGTGCCCCGAGGGTCCGGGCTGGCTGCAGGCTCAGCGCTTTGCTGCTCTCAGGGTGCCCCGAGCTCCGGGTGCTGTTTGTGTCCCCAGCCCAAGGGCCGGGCGTGGGGCTCTGCCAGGGTGGGAAGGGATGGCACAAAAAGGGATCTCATGTGTGATTAACGAGCTGAAAAGAGATTCCCAAAAGCTGCAGATGAAGCAGGGAATGGAGGTGGGATTTGTGCTGGCCTGGCCTGGAGCAGCATCACTGACCAGCTCTGTGTCCCTGGGTGGTCACAGAACCCCCCGAGAGGCTGCCCTGGAACAGGGTTAAAGAATAAAATAGGGATTTATTAATTATTTGGGGTTTAATATTAATTCTTGGTAATTTATTGTGTTAAATTATTATATAAATACTATTATTATTTTCTTTAATGAAGCCTTTTTTGTGTGCTGGACTGAATTTTTTCCTGCTGCTCAGGGGGAGTTACAAACCCCCCCAGCCCTGCCGAGCCAGCACAGGCTGGAGGAAGCTGGCTTGGATTTTTTCCTTCAAAACTCGATTTTTTTCCTGCTTCCTACCCATCAGCCTGCTCCCCAATTTCTGCTGCTTTGGAGCTCACAAAATGCACTTTTTGCTGATGCTGTTGACAAGGGTTTCTGTTGGGCTGAAACATCTGTGTCTGACCTGCGTGATGAATTGCAAATGACTTTTTCCACACTAACACCCATAAAATTGCAGGGCTTATCTGCCTCCATTTGCTGCTAATTACTGCAGGAGGTTTATGTAAATCTCACTGGATGTTAATTGTTCCCCTTCGAATTTTTTAATATCCCATTCACTGGGACTTAACAGATAATTGCACACAAATCTTCCAGGGATAGCAAAGTTGGGTCTTTACCTTTTAGAAATATATCTATCTATATCTATATCTATCTATAGCTATATCTATATCTATATATAAATAAATATATATATATAAAATTTTATATATAAAATTATAATTTTTATATATATGTATGTGTATATATATGTGTGTGTATATATATGTATGTGTGTATATATATATAAAATTTTTATATATATTAATTTTTTTATATATATGTATATATATATGTATGTGTATATGTATGTAAATATAATTTAGATCTATTATTATATGTTATTTCTATATATGATATATAAAATAATATATAATTATAAAGCAGAACAAATAAATATAATATAATGATATATAAAATATATAAACGTTCAATATATCTTATATATTATGTTTACTATGTAATTATCTATTAAAATATAATAATATGCATAGTATAATATGTAATATATAAAATATATTAATAAATACAGTGATTATATATAATCTATCAAATATATAAAATCCATATATATATAATTAATATATGTATGTATATTTACATTTATATTTATATTTATATTTACATTTACATTTATATTTATATTTACACACACACTTTTTTTGGTCTGTTTTGGCCAGGATTATTTCTTCATCTCTATTTATTTTTTTTTAACTGGCCCTGAGCTTCCTTTGTCCCCAGTGCTCTGAGATGTGTGCCAGCTGCCGGGAGGCAGCTTGGGATTCTTGCACAGACCTGTGTGGGGGGACGCTTTGCTGCTGGCAGAGACTGCAGCGTGTTCCACACGTGCAAAAACGGCAAAATTCAGTGTCCACCCCCCAGCCGAGCCTCCTCTTCCCCCTCGTCTCCTCCCGAGGCCACTTGGAAGTTTCCGCAGCGCTGGCGTGGGGAAATGGCAGATTTTCATCTTTTTTAACACCATTTGAATCCTTGTGTTTGTCACAGGTGGGAACTTTGATCCGGGTGTCACCTGCAGCAATGATTTCCATAGGGGAAAATATTCCAAAAATTCCTGCAGGTCTTTCCTTCGGCTGCCCTCAGAGCTCCGTGTGCAGCTGGATGAAAATCATTTTAATTCACTGCTGAATTAAAATCCCTGCTGCTAATTAGCTGTTTCAACTTCCTCCCCAGCCCTCCTGTGTGCTGCTTGTTTTCCTCCTCCACATCTCAGATCTCTTTCTTTTGATTTCAGCCCGGGTTTGTTTTTTCTTCTTGCGTGTTTTTGGTTCTTTTCGCTGTTGTTTTTTGTTGTGGTGGTGTTTTTTAAGCATGAAATAATTTGGGACAGAGCTGCTCCTTTCTAGATTCCTTTGTAAGGAATTCTTTAAAATCCTTAAAAAATCATTTTTTCCTTTGGTTGACCTTTATTTTTTTTTTTTTACACAATACAGAGGCTATCATTAATTGCATGTCAGAATTCTTAATTAATAACATTAATTGCATTTGCACAAACACATCTTCTGCCAGAAATAGCTGATATTTGTCCTGTTTTTCTAACATACAACCCAGAATATAATTTTTCCCTGGAAATTATTTATTTGTAGTTTTCTGGGACTGCTTACCTGAAGGAAATTATTAATGCAATTTTGCTTTTTGCCTTTTTATTTTTGGGCCTTAACTGGGCAATTCGAAAAATAAAAAAAAGGTGGAAGAAAATATTTTATTGCAATGAATTAAAATGTTTTTCCCTTCTCTTGGGAAAAAGTGGGATGGTGGAAGCTGGGAGTGTGACAGGAATTGGTTTGTGGCTGCTGCCAGCTCTGTTATCTCTGTTTTTTAGGAAGGATTTGCAACATCTGGGAACAATTCCTTGCCTGGCTGCTGGGAATGTGCAGTTCCCCATTGGCTGCCAGTGATGTCACTGCTTTCTGTGAGGTTTTCCCTGCTTTTTCCTCCCCATTATCTGGGTGCCAGCAGATAATTCTTGTCCTGTTTGTACATCAGCTTTTTACAGGCTGTATTTGCAATTCTAATCAACGCCGTGGTGGGGCAGAACCGTTTGACAAGGGCAGCACAGGAGCTCCAGGGCTGGGAAATGAAAAATAAAAATGCTCAGAGCTGAGGCAGGGAATAAAAATCCCCAGGAGCAGAATCTTGGATGAAATCAGCTGATTTCAGGGCCAGTCTCTTCACACTTTATATAAACCCTCGCTCATCCCAAGCCTCATCTCAGCATAGACAATTTCTCCTTGCTCAAATAAATACAATTTTCCTGATGAGGTTTTTGCAGAGGTGAGGAGTCCTGGTGCCTTTGGGGGAATTCCTGGTGGAGCACAGCTCTTTTCTGCAGTTGCTCCTTTGGGAGCAGCCTGGTGTGGATGATGGGGCACAGCGCTGAAGCTTTGATTTGGGATTTGAGAAATTATGGGAAATGATTACTTGCAGCTCAGAGATGAATGTGGCTGTTGTGAAGTTGCTGTCAAAAATAGAAATGGCTCTTTTGGGTGTTTCTTTAGTCACTGGGATGCCTTGGGAAGGCTGAGCTAGAACAGAGTTAAAGGATAAAGCAGGGATTTATGAAAAGGATCTCCTCCATGGATCCACCTTGGGCAGCACGAGAGCCCAGCCAGGGCTGCAGCCAAGGTGAATCAAAATGGTCCCAAAATGAACCCAAGATGAACCCAAATGGTCCCAAAACGAACAAAAGATGAACCAAAATGGTCCCAAGATGAACCAAAATGGTCCCAAGATGAACCCAAATGGTCCCAAAAGGAACCCAAGATGATCCAAAATGGTTCCAAGGTGAACCAAAATGGTCCCAAAGAAATGGATAATCAATCACAAATTATGAAATGTGTCTCAGGTTCAAGGCTGGCAATGAACTGATGGAAGTTTCAGGGTTTCTGTTCCTCAGTGCAGCTGGAGGATCAGGAATGGGCCGTTCCTGCAGCCCTCTCCCCCTGGAATGGCTCCAGTCCCACTGCAGACCAGGAAGAAATGGGCTCCCAGTGCTTCATCCTTGAGGAAATGCCACCCCATTCACCAGGAGATGCTTTGCTGCAATGGATTTTCATCCCAAACTCCTGCACAATCACTTCTGCCCTGCCAAAGCTTCTTCCTCCAGGGGCAGGGAGATGCTGGACAGCAAATATCCCAAAATATGCAAATGGTTTGTGTTGTTGGCTCCTCCTTGTTGGCTCCTCCTTCCTCAGCAGGAAGATTTAAAGAACATTTTTTCCTGCTCCCAAATTCCTCTGCCTTGTTTTGCATCCCTAGCCCGGAGTGTGAAGGCTGAGGGAATGTTTTAGATCTTATTTATTGAATTAAAGTTGTCCAGAACTGGGATTTGGGATAATTCCCAAGGATGGGGAATGCTGTGTGCAGCACAAACCTTTGTGTTTGGAATGGGGAGCAGGAGCCTTGCAGCATCTGTAATTCCATTTTTCCATCCTGGGAATATTGATATTGTTAATATTGCCATCCTGCCTTGTCCAGGACTGGAATTTGGGGTAATTCCCAAGGGTAGGGAATGTTGTGTACACGTCCTTGTTGTTTGGAATGGGGAGCTGGATCCTTGCAGCATCTGTAATTCCATTTTTCCATTCTGGGTGCCATTTTTCCATCCTGGGAATATTGATATTGTTAATATTGCCATCCTGCCTTGTCCAGGACTGGAATTTGGGGTAATTCCCAAGCACTCCACAGAAGAGTTCCTGGTGCTTGCAGGGGTTCTGTGCCATCCAGGCTGCTGATGCTTTCACGTGGATCCTGAATTTAACCCGATTTTCTGCAGCTTTGGCAGCAATCCCCGCTCCTCCCCTCAGATCCCGGGATTTTGGCTGAACACTTGGAGAAGCTGGTGGGATTTTGAGGATGTCATTTTGTGTAATTTTGGGTTTTTTTTCTTTTGGCAGCTGGTCCTGGCTGAGAGCTCCCACTCTGACACGGGCTCCCAGTGCACCGAGAGCCACGTGGAGCTTCCCCCAGCCCTGGAGAGGACAGGAGGCATCGGAGACTCCCGGCCCCCCTCCTTCCAGTAAGCCCCAGTTTACTCAGCACATTCTCATTTATCAAATTGATTTGTCAAATTCTCCTTCCCATCTATTTCCCACCCTCATTTCCCTTCCTGCTGCAGGCCAGCTGGTTGTTGTTGTGGTTAAAAATACCAAATATTGAGGAATTGAAAGGGGAATGGGAATGAAAAACCCCTGTCATTGTTAAGAATGGAATATTTATCCAAAATATCTCATTTTCCCAGCCCCCACCATTCCAGTAAGCTCAAATTCCCATTGATTTATTATTGATTTATTCCCATCTATTTCTCACCCTCATTTCCCTTCCTGCTCCAAGCCAGCTGGTTGTTGTTGTGGTTAAAAATACCAAATATTGGGGAATTGAAAGGGGAATGGGAATGAAAAACGCCTGTCATTGGTAGAGTGAATATTTATCCAAAATATCTCATTTTCCTGGCCCCCATCATTCCAGTAATTCCCACTGATTTATCAAATTCTCCTTCCCATCTATTTCCCACCCTCATTTCCCTTCCTGCTCCAAGCCAGCTGGTTGTTGTTGTGTTTAAAAATACCAAATATTGGGGACTTGAAAGGGGAATGGGAATGAAAAACGCCTGGCATTGGTAGAGTGAATATTTATCCAAAATATCTCATTTTTCCAGCCCCCATCATTCCAGTAAGCCCAAATTCCCATTGATTTATTATTGATTTATTCCAATCTATTTCTCACCCTCATTTCCCTTTCTGCTCCAAGCCAGCTGGTTGTTGTTGTGGTTAAAAAAATTCAAATATTGAGGAATTGAAAGGGGAATGGGAATGAAAAACCCCTGTCATTGTTAAGAATGGAATATTTATCCAAAATATCTCATTTTTCCAGCCCCCATCATTCCAGTAAGCCCAAATTCCCACTGATTTATTATTGATTTATTCCATCTATTTCTCTTCCTGCTGCAAGCCAGCTGGTTGTTGTTCAAAATCAAATCAAGTATTGAGGAATTAAAAGGAGGATGGGACTGAAAAACCCCTGTCAATGGCAGAGTCAAATATTTATCCAATAGGAAATATTTATCCAAAATATC
Source organism: Onychostruthus taczanowskii (assembly GCF_017590055.1). Lineage (NCBI taxonomy): Eukaryota > Metazoa > Chordata > Aves > Passeriformes > Passeridae > Onychostruthus > Onychostruthus taczanowskii. Next base: position 5,332,409 of record NW_024503790.1, read on the forward strand.
TCATTTTCCCAGCCCCATCATTCCAGTAATGAATTCCCATTTAATTATCAAATTCTCATTCCCATCTATTTCTCACCCTCCTTTCTCTTCCTGCTCCAAGCCAACTGTTTGTTGTTGTGGTTATAAAAATCAAATATTGAGGAATTAAAAGGAGGATGGGACTGAAAAACCCCTGTCATTGGTAGAGTGAATATTTATCCAATAGATGTATCCAAAATATCTCATTTTCCTGGCCCACACACCTCCAGTAAGCTCAAACTCCCATTGATTTATTATTGATTTATTCCATCTATTGCTCTTCCTGCTGCAAGCCAGCTGGTTGTTGTTCAAAATCAAATCAAGTATTGAGGAATTAAAAGGAAGATGGGACTGAAAAACCCCTGTCATTGGTAGAGTGAATATTTATCCAAAATGTCTCATTTTTCCAGCCCCCATCATTCCAGTAAGCCCAAATTCCCACTGATTTATTATTGATTTATTCCATCTATTGCTCTTCCTGCTGCAAGCCAGCTGGTTGTTGTTCAAAATCAAATCAAGTATTGAGGAATTAAAAGGAGGATGGGACTGAAAAACCCCTGTCAATGGCAGAGTCAAATATTTATCCAATAATAATATTTATCCAAAATATCTCATTTTCCCAGCCCCATCATTCCAGTAATTGCCATTTAATTACCAAATTCTCATTCCCATCTATTTGTCACCCTCATTTCCCCTCCTGCTCCAAGCCAGCTGTTTGACTTTTATAGAAATCAAATATTGAGAAATTAAAAGGAAGATGGGACTGAAAAGCCCTGTCATTGGTAGAGTGAAATATTTATCCAAAATACCTCATTTTCCCAGCATTCCAGTAATTCCCATTTATTTATCAAATTCAAATTCCCATCTAATTCCCTCCTTTCTCTTCCTGCTCCAAGCCAACTGTTTGTTGTTGTGGTTATAAAAATCAAATATTGAGGAATTAAAAGGAGGATGGGACTGAAAAACCCCTGTCATTGGTAGAGTGAATATTTATCCAATACTTGTGTCCAAAATATCTCATTTTCCTGGCCCACATCACTCCAGTAAGCTCAAATTCCCATTGATTTATTATTGATTTATTCCCATCTATTTGTCACCCTCATTTCCCCTCCTGCTCCAAGCCAGCTGTTTGATTTTTATAGAAATCAAATATTGAGGAATTGAAAGGGAATGGGACTGAAAAACCCTGTCATTGTTAGAGTGAATATTTATCCAAAATATCTCATTTTTCCAGCCCCCATCATTCCAGTAAGCCCAAATTCCCACTGATTTATTATTGATTTATTCCATCTATTACTCTTCCTGCTGCAAGCCAGCTGGTTGTTGTTCAAAATCAAATCAAGTATTGAGGAATTAAAAGGAGGATGGGACTGAAAAACCCCTGTCAATGGCAGAGTCAAATATTTATCCAATAATAAATATTTATCCAAAATATCTCATTTTCCCAGCCCCATCATTCCAGTAATTGCCATTTAATTACCAAATTCTCATTCCCATCTATTTGTCACCCTCATTTCCCCTCCTGCTCCAAGCCAGCTGTTTGACTTTTATAGAAATCAAATATTGAGAAATTAAAAGGAAGATGGGACTGAAAAGCCCTGTCATTGGTAGAGTGAATATTTATCCAAAATATCTCATTTTCCCAGCATTCCAATAATTCCCATTTATTTATCAAATTCTCATTCCCATCTAATTCCCTCCTTTCTCTTCCTGCTCCAAGCCAACTGTTTGTTGTTGTGACTATAAAAATCAAATATTGAGGAATTAAAAGAGAAATGGGAATGAAGTTTCCCTGTCATTGGCAGAGTGAAATATTTATCCCAAATATCTCATTTTCCAGCCTGCTGTGGATGAGTGAAGCAGGGGGGGAGCCCAGAATGCTTTTTGCAGTGTGTGGCTGACAAGTGATTAGCGTGTTCTGTGTAATTAGGGAGGCTGCAGAGCCAGCTGAAGGCTGCTGGCAGCAGGGAGAATTTCCACAAGGAATAATAATTCCTGCTCCATGTCCATCCAGAGGCTGCCAGCTCCAGCTGTGGGTGGCCAGGCTGGGAATATCTGCTTTGATAATTGTTATTTCCTCTTCCTGATCCTTAGGATATCTTCATTTTCCAGGGAATTTGCACCAGGAAAAAATTCCTCCTTCCAGCAGGAGGATTTAAAGCAGGGCCTTGTGCTCTTAGGCTGTGTTTGGAGAAGGAAATATGGCCTAAATTTGCCTTTTTTTCTTCTTTTTTGGGATGGCTTTTGCCTGGAAAAGCTCTCAGTATTGTGAGTCTTTTTTTAAAAAAACCTTTTAGAGGAGACAAGAAATGCTGGGAAATTCTGGCAGTGCCTTGCAAGGGCTGTGCTGCCCTCCTGTGTTCTGATCTGGCCAGAAAATAAAACCAGGCTTTTGTCTTTGCTGCCCTAAACCTGCCTGCACAGCTGCCACCTCCAGCTTTGTTTTAAAAAATAATTAACTGGTAATTAAGCACGAGCTCTGTGGGTCCAGTGCCCTGCTGGTCCTCCTGCTTCTTCCAGAATATTCCAAATATTGCAGGGAAAAAGTGGGAATGCTCTGAGGGCTCAAGGACATGGCTCAGGTTGTGTTTGCTGTTCCCATTCCCAAATAAATCTACTGTAATATCTTACAATATTAATAATGTATAAATAGAAAATATTCTATACATATTTTCTAATTGTTAATATATTAAAATTATTAATATATAATTCATATTTTATATAATATATATTATATCAATTATAAATTATAAACTGTAAATTATATATTATACATTATATATTATATATTATATATTTATATAAAGTATTTACATTTTTATATATAAATTATTAATATATTATAGATAATATTAAAGTACAGTTTACCTTGTAACAAATAAACTTATAACTACTCTTAAACTAGAACCAACTACCTGCTCCTCTAAAATTCCTACTCACAACTTGTAAAATTCATGTTTATCTGAGCAAGAAATCATTTTTAACTCACTGACAGTCCCATCCTTCATTGCTAACAGTAACAGTGAATTTCCTGCTCTGCTGCTGCTTTTTTGGGGTTTGCCAAATGCTTTTGGTGCTGGAGGTGCAGGGTGAGGTGAGAAATGGAAATGGAGCTGCATTTCATTTATTATTTATTTATATATTATATACTATATATTATATAGTATATATCCCCCTCAGGTGTTTTTAGGTTCTCCTTTCCCCCCCGAGATGTTTTTAGGTTCTCTTTTCACCCCTGAGATGTTTTTCAGGTTCCCTTTTCACCCCTCAAGTGTTTTTAGATTCTGTTTTCCCCCCTCAGGTGTTTTTTTAGGTTCTGTTTTTACCCCCCGAGATGTTTTTAGGTTCTCTTTCCCCCCGAGATGTTTTTAGGTCCTTTTCACCCTCAGATGTTTTTTAGTTTCTGTTTTCCCCCCGAGATGTTTTTAGGTTCTTTCCCCCCGAGATGTTTTTAGGCTCTGTTTTCCCCCTCAGGTGTTTTTTAGGTTCTCTTTCCCCCCGAGATGTTTTTAGGTTCCCTTTTCACCCTCAGATGTTTTTTAGGCTCTCTTCCCCCCCGAGATGTTTTAAGGTTCTCTTTCCCCCGGGGTGCCCCAGCTCCGGGCCGGTTTGCAGCGCCCACCTCGGCAGTCTGTGCCCGCTGCCCCGAGCTGCTCCCGGCTGGGGCTGCGTGGCTGGGCGAGGGAAAAGCAGAATAAAGCAGTGACTGTCCGCTCGTGCTCTGTGGCAGCCCCAACGCCGGCAGCAGCAGGGACGGCCTGGACAACGAGACGGGAACCGAGTCCGTCATCAGCCACCGGCGCGAGCGGCACCGGCGCCGCAACCGCGAGGGCCACGAGGACGGTGAGTGCCTCCCCTGCCATCTTCCCTGCCCACGGGGACCGTGAGTGCCTCCTCTGCCTCCCCTGCCCACGGGGACCGTGAGTGCCTCCTCTGCCTCCCCTGCCATCTTCCCTGGGGACCGTGAGTGCCTCCCCTGCTTCCCCTGACATCTTCCCTGCCCACGGGGACCGTGAGTGCCTCCTCTTCCTCCCCTGACATCTTCCCGGCCCACGGGGACCGTGAGTGCCTCTTCTGCCTCCCCTGCCATCTTCCCGGGCCACGGGGACCGTGAGTGCCTCCTCTTCCTCCCCGGCCCACGGGGACCGTGAGTGCCTCCTCTTCCTCACGCCTCCCAGGGCAGCAGCTCCTCTGGGCGGGGTGTGAGGCTCCCCAGGACGAGGTGAGAGATGGGAGCCATCTTCCCGGGCCACGGGGACCGTGAGTGCCTCCTCTGCCTCCCCTGCCCACGGGGACCGTGAGTGCCTCCTCTTCCTCCCCTGCTGTCTTCCTCACGCCTCCCAGGGCAGCAGCTCCTCTGGGCGGGGTGTGAGGCTCCCCAGGACGAGGTGAGAGATGGGAGTCTGGCTCCGTGCTCGATATTATATTATTGTATGATACTATATGATATTATATTTCATTATATTATATTACATCACATCACATTATATTATTATATTATATTATATTGCATTGCATCATATTATATAATATATTATATTGCATTGCATTACATTACATCACATCATATTATGTAATATGATGTGATATATTATATTGTTAAATTATTATATTATATCATGGCACTATATTATTATATCATTATATGGTATCATATTATATTATCTTATGATATTGTATTATTATATGATACTATATGATATTATATTTCATTATATTACATCACATCACATTATATTATATCATATAATATTATATTATGTTATAGTATAGTATAATATGATACTACTATTAAATTATGATATTATAATATATTATGATAATATATGATACTATATGATCTGACATATTAAATTATATTATGATATGTTATTGTATTATTGTATTGTGAATATATTATATGATATGCTATTATGATATTATAATATACATTATAATATATTATAATATTATAGAATACTATACTAAAACTATACTAAAGCAAGAGAAAGGATACAGACAAAAGGCTTAACAAGAATGAATAACAAAAACTTGTGACTGACTCCTCACAGACACAGCTGATGGTGATTGGTCATGAAGTAAAAGCAATTCACATGGAAGCAATCAATCATGCATCTGTTTGTAAACTATCTCCAGACCACATCCAAAGCAGCCAAACACAGGAGAAGTGAATCAGATAATTATTATTTACCTTTTCCTCTGAGCTTTCCCAGGACAAGAAATCCTGGCAAAGGGATTTTTCAGAAAATATCACGGTGACACTCCTCCTCCTCCTCCAGAGCCTCCTGGCTGCGTTCCTGCCTGCTTTCAGGGAGTCTTCATTATTATTTTAATGAAATAATTTGATAATTGCTCTGAAAGGCTTTGAAGCTCAGCGTTTTTTCCCAGATACACTCCACAGTGAAGTGGCAGAGAGATTGTTTTTGACAATGTGCAGAACTTTCTGTAGCATGAGAAGATGAAGAGCTTGGCTGTTGATTTCTCAAGGTTTGGATCAGCTGTGGTGTTTTCTGCTGGTGTGACAGAGGCTCTGAAGATCTTGTTTTATACCTAAATGCACCCAAAGTGCACCTATAAAATGTTCCTAAGAACTCCATCTCTTGCCTCTGGTCTTTACATCAAAGGAAGCTTGGGTTTTTTATTCATTGCCAGACAAGAATTTCCAGGCTTAATTAAGAATTAATAGGTGCCACCCATTGCGTTAAAATGGTGCAGAATTTGGAACACTTGGGCCCAAGAAATGCCATCCCAGCCTTTATTCACAGCTCCACCCACCAAAGCACTTGCCTCCAGTTAGAAGCCCAGAAATCAGATTTATACTGAGGGATTGTGTTCATTTAACCCTTCCAGAGTGTCACTGATCAGGAGTGAGTGGAAATCCTCAGTGGAAGGAGCAGAGAGCTGTCTGTGCATGATCCTGACCGCAAATTCCTTTGGGAACTGACAGAAAGAGGCAAAATCCTCTCACAGTGTTGATTAAAAACTTAATCAACAAGAAGAATGTGAAAAGGGGAGTTGTTTTAAGCATTAAATCAGTGCCAGTGCATGTTTTGCTCTGGATGTTTTTGGCATAAGGGCTGCTGTTGGTTGATGGAATTTTTTGAGCACTGGAGTGGTCTGAAATCAATTCATGCATTTCCCTTGAGAAGGAAATGGGATGAAATTTCCTCTTTTTACCAAAGCCCAGGCAAGAGCCTGTCACAAACAGTGTTCTCTGAATCCAGGCCTTCAGCCTGCAGCAGGTGAGTTCTGTCAGTGTGCATAAAGCAAGGAGAGCTGCTTTAAAAGACATTATTTAGTGTCCATGGTGTTTCTGTGGTCATAACAATATTTCATTTAACAATAACAACATCCAGTACACATAGCACCACCACAAGTGTGTTGTTTTCAGTGGAAAGCAAACCTAAAATGCACAGTTCAGCTCTGTGTCCTGAACTGCCACTTTTCAACACTAAAAGAAGTGAAATAACCTAATCCTGGGCAGGATTTTAAGGACTTTTCATAACAGTGATCACAGGGTCACTCTTTTCTTGCACCTGCAAGTCTTGTCTGGATGGAAATTGGGGGAACAGCCTAGGAAAATGGGGACAAGGATGGGGAAAGGGCTGTGACACCTGGATCCCAGCTGTGCCAGGGCCAGCAGCTGTGTGCTGGGAAAATCCTGCTGTCCCTGCAGGAGGCAGGAAATGCAGTGGGAGTGTTTGATGTGCTCCTGCAGAAACTCGTTTGAATAATGCCCAAATGACAGCCCTGGTGCTTGGCAGAGGGGCAGGGTGAGGGATCTCCTGCAGCTCTCTGTTACTCACAGCTTTGTGCCAGGGGATTTATTCCAGAGGCACAGGAACAGCTCACCCAGCTGGACAATTTGGAACTGTTTGGTGCAAAGAATCACCCACCCTGGCAAAGAGGATTTCCCTGGGTTCCCTCAAGGGAAAGGAGTTCTTGTTCCACAGGAAAACAGGGGCAGGGTGTTCCAGCCTTCATTTCAAACAGGTGAAGTGGGAAAAGGTGTGAAGGAGCCATTTGGGAACAGAGAAACACTCACCTGGAGCCTGAACAGGTCAAACAGGCTGAGCCCAGAGCACTGGAATTGAGAGGTTCCACAGAATGAAAGTTGGGAAAACCCCAACTTTAAACACTAAACACAGATTTTTCTGTGCTTCTCTCCATTTTAATTTACAAAAAATGTTTCCTGATTTTACTGGGAAACGTTGCCAGCTTTCAGTCTGGGTTTGAAGTGCAGCAAGATCCTTGCAGAGGTTTGGTTTGGAGCTGGGGTGATGGTGAGCTCCCCAGGTTGTGCAGTGGGTGATAATGAGCAGCGTGGTACCGTGGGGGGATTGTTCAGCACAGCTCTGGATGTTTCCCTTCATTCCTGCAGGATTGCTCACCCCAAAAAAAGCTGTTTCTGCTGAATTGCTGCTGGGCAGTTCCACACACACAGTGATAAATGTTGATTGCAGCTGGAAGCTGTGGGACACATCTGGGTGATCTGACAGCGTTTTCACACCTCTGTCCATTAAAAATGCAGAAGGATTTGGAGTTTCCCTAAGCTCTTCCACCCATTTCCCTTAAATTGTATTCCTGTTTTAATTGCACAGATAATCTCCCATCTGTGCTTGTATATTCTCTGATTTTAAAATAATCCCCACAAAGATGGTGGCTTGAAGAATGTAATAAAACTCTTTTTTTGAAGCTGTGTGACACTGCAGATACAAACACCAGGAAAACCTCGAGGAAAACCGATCTGGAAAAATAAATCAAGATGCCAGAGCTCCCACTTTTCAAACAACACAAGTCCTCGTTGCTTTGGGAGGCTGACAAAGTTCTTATTAAGTGAAAGTGGAGTGAGGAAATTAATGAGGGTGGTGGGAGGTCTGCCTGGCACATGTTGTGGGGACCCCTGGCTGGGAGGAACAAAGCTCCCGTGTCAGTTTGCTGAGGAGGAGTGGGAAAGGGGACTGTGGAAGCTCTAATTAGGGAGGTAATTAAGGGACAAGAGGGGTTTTTTTGGGTGTTGAGGAATGTTTTATAGCTGCTGCTGGGTTTCTGACGAGTCTGCAGATGTCAAGTGTCGACGCTGAGGTTTCAACACCCGCTTTGCTGTGGGGTGAACTTAACTCTTGTGCAGCCACTGAGAAATGCCTGGGCCTGGAGAGCTCCTCGTGTGGGCAGGCTCACAGATCCCAAATGTCTGTCCTGGTCCTGGTGGAGATGGTCACAATACAAACACACTCCATTTTCAGAAGGCTTCGAGCTTTTATTATAGCATGTATGCTTTTCATACATTCTTAAAAAGCTCATAATTTACACTTCGCTCGTTGGTCAGGAAGCACAAACAAAGTGCAGGTTTCTCTCATTTGTGGTAATCACATATCCTCTGAACAGAGACATAGCTCTCCCAGGATTTTCCTGGGAAGCTGTGAAAAAACTTAGAGAAAAGAATTAAAACACTTATTATCTCAGTCTCTGTTTGTCAGAGATGTTTACAAGAAGGAGCTGTCCCTTCTTGACCAGTAGGTGAGAAGACTCCTAAAAGCCAATCAGGTCTTAGGTCCACCATTGTTTCTATAAGATTTCTAATAATAAAGTGCTTTTCATACCTCCTGATAATGGAGTGTTTGTATCACCTTTGTCTGTCCCCAGTTTCCCTTTGGTGACACTAACTTATCCTTTTTCTTTCTTGGTTTCCATGTCAGTGACCTTGGTAGGAAATTCTTCCAGGGAATAAACATGGATCCTCTTCTCAAACTTCTCTGTGGCTCACTCTCCCACACCTCCCCAGTGCTGTAACACTCCTTTCCTGTTCTCCTGCAGCCCCCAGGATCAACGGGCACCCCAAGCTGGACAGGCACCGGGAGCACCCCCCTGGCTACGACAGCTCCTCCACCATGCTGAGCAGCGAGCTGGAGTCCAGCAGCTTCATCGACTCCGAGGACGACGACAACACCAGCAGGTACTGCCCTCAGGGCCTCAGCTCTGGGCTCTTCTCAATCCACCTTCTCTTTCTTTTGTGTTTCTTTTTTTGTTTGGTTTGTTTGGGGTTTTTTGTGTTTGGTTTTTTTTTTTTTCCTTTAATTTCTTTTGTGATTCTGATGCCTTTTGTGAAGGCTGCCCTAGAGCAGAGGCTGGACAGAGTTAAAGAATAAAGCAGGGATTTATGAAAAGGATCTCCTCCATGGATCCACCTTGGGCAGCACAAGAGCCCAGCCAGGGCTGCACCCAAGGTGAACCCAAATGGTCCCAAAATGAATCCAAGGTGAACCCAAATGGTCCCAAAATGCCCGATGGTCACGGGGTCTCTCCCTGGGATCAGCTCTGCTCCATGTGCACATTGCAGTTCAGTGTCCAATTCCAGCTCAGCCCCTGCACTCCCATCCTTGTTTTTCTCTCTCCAGCCCACGGGGTTTGTGCTCTTGGGCTGAGATTTGGATCATTTGTCCTTGGTCCCCAGCTAGAAAAGGACTGTTTTGTCTCTCTGTTCTGTGCAGAGAGCTCACCATCCCATAATATGAACCCAGACCCACACACTAAAGCAGCACAGAATGTGAAAAATAGAAAAGCCAAAACCTGAGGCATCAGTTTGAGCACAGGTCCTTCATCAGTGACATCACTGTGTGGGATCACTGCTCAGTTTCTGGGTCCAGGCTCTGGGCCCAATATATAAATCTATGAGTTATATCTCCAAGCTATATCTAAAGATATTTTTGTTTTTCTTTAGGAAGTCTTTAACTCTGTTATTGGGTCCAAACCACTGCTCCAGTTGAAAGAAAAGCTCTGCTCCTCTCCTTTTCATAGCAAGAATGGCCACATTTCCAGATCAAAGCACTCTGCCTACCTATTTATAAAGCAGTGGTGTGAATATTAAAACAAAATACTGTCAGCAAAGATTCCTAATAAGTGTGCACTTCACTGGGGCTCAATTATAGAGGAATTCCTGGGTAATTGCATAGTCTGAGACCTATGAGCAGTTCAGGAATTCATCAAAGTTAATGCTGGTGCAAAGGCAGCCTGGGCTGCCATGGATTTGTGGCTTCTTCATTATTTCTTTCTTTCTGTGTAGGCAGAGTGTGTGAATTATTCCCTACTTGAAAAATACCTCTCATTTCAAGGCATCTTTGTTATATCTAAAGATATTTTTGTTTTTCTTTAGGAAGTCTTTAAGCCAATACATTTCATGGCTTCAAAATACTTATTTTCATGGATGTAAAACCAATTTAAAGTATTTTCCTTCCTTTTTCCTGGCCACATTCTCTGGAATAGTCTTCATTTTCCTGGCCATTGGCTCTAGAGCTGTTGTTCATCCCAGTGGACTCTGAAAATCCAGTATGGATTTGTCAGAGGACAACAGGGTGACAGATCTCTGGTGGGTCACAGGGATCTGCAGATAAAAAGGCAGAACATGAGATTTTTAATAAAACCAGCAAAAAGCAACTACTCCTGGAGATCCTGAACCCCTTGCTGTGTTCACAGACATGATCAGTGTATGGATCTTGGTGGATCTGTTGGGTCTTGCAGTTGGTCAGGGTTTACAGACCTCACAATTCTGATTAAAGGCTGTTTCCAGAGGGCTGAAAGAAATGGTAACTAAAATTCACGTTGGAGATTTGGTCCTGAATTGTTTTCAAGAACTTACTTTGCAGTCCCAGTGAAGTGCAAAGTGTCCCTGCACATGGCAGGGGTTGGAATAAGATGAGTTTAAGGCCCCTTCCAACCCAAACCATTCCATGATGAGATATAAAAAATCACCTTTCTGGGTATTTACCTGCGTGGAGGGTTGGTCCTTAACCCTGAATGCACCAAAGCCTTCAGGGCTTTGAGCCCACAGCAACAACAAAACCCTGCAGCTGATTTGTGTTTCTTATTCTTCTTGGGGTAAATAAATGAACAGTTTCCCTGGCAGCAATGCAGTGGGGCAGGATTAGCTCAGGGTGACCACATTAGAGCAGACCCAGCGAAGTCTTTGTGTCTGAATAAAATAATAATAAAACTTCCTGAGTCTGACCTGAGAAGAAAGAGATTCTTGGAAGCTGCTGCTCCTGCCTTTCCCTCTGGAGATTGGGCAGGAGTTTTTGGCACAGGAGGAGCTGCCAGGCCAGCTAGTCAGGAAGAACCACTCGAAGGAATGCTCCAAGGTATGCTGTTGTGTTCCAGGGATGATGTTCTCAGGCACGGGAGACTTTGTGCTGGCAGGGAGAAGTTTTCTGTAGAGGCAAATCAGGCAAAGAGCAAATGGAGAAGGTTCCAGAGCTGCTGGAGGCATCAGCCTGGGGACAGAGGAGGGGTCTGAGGGGTGAGTTTGGGTCCTGAGGGACACGTCAGTGTGGGGACAGAGGGTTTGGGTCCTGAGGGACACATCCCCTGGGGACAGAGGGTCTGAGGGGTGAGTTTGGGTCTTGAGGGACACGCCAGTGTGGGGACAGAGGGTTTGGGTCCTGAGGGACACATCCCCTGGGGGCAGAGGGTTTGGTCCCTGGTGGACACATCCCCTGGGGCAGAGGGGTCTGGGGAGTGAGTTTGGGTCTTGAGGGACACGCGAGTGTGGGGACAGAGGGGTTGGGTCCTGAGGGACACATCCCTTGGGGACAGAAGGTTTGCGTCCTGAGGGACACATCCCTTGGGGACAGAAGGTTTGCGTCCTGAGGGACACATCCCTTGGGGACAGAAGGTTTGCGTCCTGAGGGACACATCCCTTGGGGACAGAAGGTTTGCGTCCTGAGGGACACATCCCTTGGGGACAGAGGGGGGGTCTGAGGGGCGAGTTTGGTTTGTGACAGCTGATGGACACATCTCCTGGGGACAGAGGGGTCTGAGGGGTGAATTTGGGTCCTGATGGACACATCAGTGTGGGGACAGAGGGTTTGGTTCCTGAGGGACACATCAGCTGGGCACAGAGGGGTCTGAGGGGGGACTTTGGCTCCTGGACACATCCCCTGGGGACAGAGGGGACTGAGGGGGGACTTTGGCTCCTGGACACAATCCCTGGGGACCGAGGGGTCTGAGGGGGGACTTTGGCTCCTGGACACATCCCCTGGGGACAGGGGGGTCTGAGGGGGGACTTTGGCTCCTGGACACATCCCCTGGGGACAGAGGGGACTGAGGGGGGACTTTGGCTCCTGGACACAATCCCTGGGGACCGAGGGGTCTGAGGGGGGACTTTGGCTCCTGGACACATCCCCTGGGGACAGAGGGGTCTGAGGGGGGACTTTGGCTCCTGGACACATCCCCTGGGGACAGAGGGGTCTGAGGGGTGACTTTGGCTCCTGGATACAATCCCTGGGGACAGAGGGGTCTGAGGGGGCACTTTGGCTCCTGGCAGCTGGTGGGTTCTGCTGCAGGAGCTGCTTTGTGGGGAGGCTGTCAGGGAGGAGGCACTGAGGCAGGAAATCAGAGGGAAGGGACCTTGCTGTCCTGGAAGGGGAGAGTTTGTGAGGTGAGGATGCTTTTCTGGCTCTTCTTTGGATTGGTTTTATTGGAATGGGAGCAGTGGAACAGAGCTGGGTAATTCCCAGCCCAAGGAAGTTCTGCTGCATTCAGTTAAAGAATAATGCCATGTTTTGGTGAATTAACCTGCTCACAGACATTCCAGAGTGACAGTGGCAGCACAATCATTTATTTCCTTTTTATTCAACACTGTTTGACAATTTTTTTACTAATTTTTTAACAAATTTTTTACAAATTGAATGTTTCTGTTGTTTGCAGGTAGGATTTTGAGCACAGGTTGATGTAGGCAACATCACAGTAAAAGCTTTTTTTCTGTCTTCTCTAAAGGTCTAACAAATCTGACATCTGTAGCTGGAGGATTATTGTCAGCAATTGCTGCTCTCAGTCAATGCAACTAAAGGAATTCACTGCAAAAAAATTGTTTATTTCTCATTTAAGAAATTACCATAATTTCTTTTGAAGCCATGTGGATAAGATTTCTTTAATAAATGTTGCCTTTTTTCCCCTGTCCTTTGGGAATTGTAGAATGGAGAAAAAATTATTGCTATTGTTATTATTATTATAGTATTTTAAAAAATATTTTCTGTGGTATTTATTGGCATTTGTGCTGGAAGTGCAGTCAGGGTTTTGAGCAGTAGCTGGTGCAGGAAATTAATTGGTAGTGATAGTTCCAGATTTGTTTTTCATCTTTGCACTTTATTTGTCTCAAAAGCTCAAATTTACCATCTTGTCTTGCTCATCACATGGTAATAATAACAACTTCTACCCAGTATTTCTGGAGCTGCTTCAGAGAGCAAAACATTCCTCATTAGAGTAGGTTTGAGCTGCTTTTTAGCATCCAGATGCTCCCAGAATATTAAGGATTCAGCAAGGATGCATTAAGGCTGTGGATTGAGCAGAAATCACAAGGAGAGATGATGGAATGTGCCACAGCTACATGAAAAGAGGTGTAAAAATGTTCCTGCAGAGCCTTCTGATCATCAGTTTTGTGCTGCTGCTGTGAGAGGCTGTTTTAACTTTTAATTTTTCCCTGAAATGTTTTGTGTCCCCCTAAATTAACCGGAGCTTTTCTCAGGAGCTGATTCTCATCCTTCCATCCTAATACCGAGCAGAATGGCAAAAATTCACCAAGAAAAACTTCACTTCTCACATGTTATCACCTGCTAACAGGAGCTCAGAGATTTGCCAGGAAAGTCTGGTTTTGCTGGTTTAATTTGAGAGAAAAATGCACTTTTAGAGAGCAGGCAGCTTCACTGTGGAGTGAGTGCCTTGACTTTCCTCAGATTCTCCCAAACTGGGAAGTTCTAGCTGAATCCTCTGGTGAGGGAAGAGGAGAAGGAAATGGGAGAAGAAGCAGGAAGGGGGAGAATATTGACAGCAAAATAAAAGAGGAGGTTTTTGTGTCAATCTTTGATGAATATTGAACAAGCCCAGTTTTGGGAGCCCTGCGTTTGGCACCTCCTTATTTTTCCAGTTGGAAGGCAAAACCTCCCAACCCCAGGTGCTGTGTGAGCTGTTCCACCCACCAGGAATTATCACATTTTGGATCTTTTTTTTGTTGTAAAATCCCACCTCTTGGCTCTTCAGTTCCCTTGCTGGGAGGGGAAGGAGGAGTGTGTGAGGTTAACGTGCCTGAAATAGTTGTGTGAACTCGAGGGAATGTCAGGAGATTCACACCCTCTGAGCAGCTCCAGGGCTGATACTTGATAAAAATATTTCAAGCCAGAGGGGTTTCCTGTGAGCAATTCCCTTTTGGAATTGCTGGCATCAAGTTTTTGAGGTATTCTCACATTCCTGCATGTGGCTGGAGCATGGAAGGCAGGGTTGTGGAAACTGGGGGAAAGCCTGGCACTGTTTGTTTTGTGTTGTATAACGTTGGATTTTTTTTAATCTTGGTTAATGATGGAGCATTGCTTTGTCTTTTTTTTTTTTTTTTTTTTTTGGCCATTTTTACATATTAAATAGAGGAGAGATGTCTCTCTGGTGTTCTAGTGGTATCTTAATAATCTGGGCTTTGTTCCAGGCTCCTGAAATTAATTTGGGCAAATCCATTTCTGTCTCATTCTACTCTCTGCAAAGTGAGGATGACTAATGCTCCAAAGTCTTAAAGACCTTAAAGATTTATATGTAAAATGTGACACATTTAGGTTCTACAAGTTTGGAGAGCCTGGAAAAAACAGCAAAATAAAACTCAAGAGAATGTGTGAAGGTAAATCATATTCACTCTCCCCCTGTTACCAATTTCTATTTGATTTCTTTAAATTCAAGCCTTGAATTCCTGGTAACAGTGGAAGAAAATACAGCACCATGACAGGACTCACAAAAATGAGCATTAAGGGTTGCACTCAGACCTGCAGAAGAAAACAAGTGCTAAATTAAATAATAATTAAATTATTCATCTGACCCCTGCTGTCCTTCAGCTGGAATCCTCTCCTGTGCTGTCTGTGTGCTTCCCCCTGTCCTGCTGCTGCAGGAATCAGCTCTTGCAGGTGGCAGAGCCTTGCAGGGGTGACATTTGCTGTCCTTGCCCTCAGGTTGAGCAGCTCCACGGAGCAGAGCACCTCGTCCCGGCTCATCCGCAAGCACAAGCGCCGGAGGAGGAAACAGAGGATGCGGCAGATTGACAGGGTAAGGCTGGCACCAGCATCACCCAGGGAGGTGAACTGGCACTTTTGAGTGGAGCTGTTGACTCAGGAAGGGATCCAGGACAGGTCTGTGCCTGTTGAATTCACTGGGAAGGCTCCTTGTGGCTCCAGGCTGGGCTAAATCTCTGCATTTGAAGTTCTGCGGCTCCAAGTGAAGTTTTCACCTCTCCCTTTCTCCTTTCACTGTGCAGTGAATCCCATTTCTTGTCTTTTCCAAGACCAATCTCTGGAGGAGCAGCTCCATTATGGTGTGAGAAGGGGTGGGAGATACCCTGAGACCAGCATTCTGCTGGAAGGAGAAATCCAAGTTCATAGGAAATCCCAAATCTTTGCCCTTTCCTGTGCCAGTCCTTGGCAGCAGGATGAGGCTGACCCCACGGACAGACCCTGAAGTCCCTGTTTTATTCTCCCATAAATCTGTCTCCACACATTAAAGAATGACCTCACACACATTTTACCACAGGATAGTGTTTTAGAAGGTCTTTGATAAGCACCTTTGTATTTAATTTTGGAGGTAGGGCAGTGTCTCTCCTCTCACTTCCTGCTGGATCATGTGCTGTTCACTCCTCCCTTTAGGGAGGAGCTGTGGGTGCAATAATTCACATTCCACTGGACACTTTAGGATCCAGGGTTTGCCTGTAAGTCACAGCCAGGAAGCAGAAATAATTCCAGGTGAAGTTCAACTGAGAAAGCTCAGTATAGGAACGTGCTCTGTGTGTTTTGTGATCAGACCTTTGGAGAAAGTGCAGACTCTGCTTAGATTTCTTTCCTGAAAGTTTCTAAATGAAGCATAATTTTGAGGAAGCCTCAATAATTTCTGGCTGCCTTTCAATTAGAAACTTCTTAATCAGTTCCTGATGAGTTAATCCTCAGCAGTTCTTACTCTGAGCCATTTAAAACCTTGAGACTTTTTCTGTTGTGTTTTGCAGTCGTCCTCGTTCAGCAGCATCACTGACTCCACCATGTCTCTAAACATCATCACTGTCACACTCAACATGGGTAAGAGGACAAGCCACGTTTTTTGTGATGAATTTTGAGTGGTAGAGATGTATTTTGTATTTATCTGGTTTCCTAATCCGGAACTGGGCCATTTTCACCAGCAGATCAGTGTTCCTTCCACGGAAGGAGCTGGAACTGCAGGAGTTAATGGTGAGGGATTGGGGTAGAAGGGCACTGGGGGTTTGCATTTCTGCTGTTCCTGTGTTTCATTTGTCAGCCAGGCAGAAATGTGCAGGGCTGCCAGCAAATTCAGCACCTTTCAGCAGCACCAAACCCTTCCTGCCTCTCTGACATGTGGAACAAACATTGCTTAATGTGATCAGTGCTAATTTCCAGGTGTGGACAAGTCTTTTCAGTGTTCTTTCTCTTGCTATTTTTTTTTAAGTAACACTGTCTTGAATGAAAAAATCCTGTCTTTAGCAGCCTTTCCCTGAAGGTGCCAGGCAAATATTCATCATTAGAGCAGCCTGAGATCATTGCAAGTCAAACCTTGCCCCGCTGATGTGCTGAGAGGTTTCAAAGCTGAAACAGCCTCGCTCTTTGCTATCATTCCAATCACTTTGTCTGCTTTTTTTTTCCCCCTTCCCCACCCTCCACTTTGTGTCCATCTAGAAAAGTACAACTTCCTGGGAATCAGCATTGTGGGGCAGAGCAATGACCGGGGTGATGGTGGCATCTACATCGGCTCCATCATGAAAGGAGGGGCGGTGGCAGCGGACGGGCGCATCGAGCCGGGGGACATGCTGCTGCAGGTGGGTCCCTGTCCCCAAATCCTGCTGCTCTGCTCTGCCATGCCACCAGCCCCACGGGCTGCAGTCACCAGGGAAAGGAATTTATTCATCCTCAGAGAAACGTGGCCCAAAGATCGCTGAAATTGGTGATTCTTGGTGAGATGCTACGAGAAATGACATTTCAAAGGAGTGAAGTTAAATGGTGGAATGGAAGTGGTGACCAGGCAGATAAATCGGGGGATTAATGAAGTAATTAAAACACCTTTAACTTTGCTGCTGCAAAGGCTGACCTCTGCTCTCTGCACTGTTTCAGGTGAATGATGTCAATTTTGAGAACATGAGCAATGACGATGCCGTTCGGGTTCTACGGGAAATCGTCTCCAAGCCAGGGTGAGCACATCACAAAACCTCTTCCTATTTATCCTCCATGTGCAATTGTTGGAGCTGGGAAAACCTCAGAGAAATCAACATTCTGATATCCATCAGCATGCCTGATCTCAGCTGTGAACTTCTCAGAGCAAATGATGAATAGGAGAGGTTGGTTCTGGCCAAAACCAACAGGAATTGAGGAGTTGCCTGCTTTCAGCAGGGCTGTTTGTTTATGTGATGAGAATTTTAATATCTCAAGAGCTGATCATCCAACAGATTTCACCACCAGTGCTCATCATTTTTGCAAAACCTGATGTGCTTCATACTGAAAATATTACGAAGCTTCTCAAAGCCATTCATACTGAAAATACTATAAAGCTTCTCAAAACCATTCTCAGAATGTACTTGACAACTGCTGGATAGGAATAAATTTGTTTCAAATAGTTCTTGTAGCATTTCCAGCTCTGTAGAAATTTAAGAATCATCCTTAACCTGTTTTCTTTCTTCCTAGACCTATCAGCCTAACAGTAGCCAAATGCTGGGACCCTACTCCCAGGAGTTATTTCACCATCCCCAGGGGTGAGTACACATTTGGGCTCTTTGCTGGGTTCCTGGGAAGCCCCCAAGATATGAAATATTTTCACCTATTTTGGCACCTAACAGATTCTACACATTCAGTTCTTTTATTTGTTTACTTCTGTATTGGGAGCCTGGGGTTCCACTGCCCACTGAATTCCTGGGAATTTTTCTCTTGGTTTACATCTTTGGATCCAGCTCCTAAACTTCTGGGACGTGATCTTAACTTTTCAATTCATAAAAGGTTTGGAAATAATTATTCCAAATGTTAAAAATCCTAATTTTCTGACAGTGAACTTTTTAGAGAGACCTGTGTGTTTTGAATATGTGATGGAAGCAGCAGTGATCCACGTAAAAAAAAAGAAAATTACCTTATTTTCAGTAGCAGTAAAAGATGTGTGCTCATGTGACAAACACAGCTGCCTCCTGCTGGTGAGGGCTGTGCTGGTGCTGCTGGAACCAGTTTATTCCCAGTCCACAGAAGATGAGAGTGGCATTGAAGATAAGG
The DNA here is from genome assembly GCF_017590055.1 of Onychostruthus taczanowskii. NCBI lineage: Eukaryota > Metazoa > Chordata > Aves > Passeriformes > Passeridae > Onychostruthus > Onychostruthus taczanowskii. Next base: position 5,350,699 of record NW_024503790.1, read on the forward strand.
CTGGAATAAATGCAGCAGACTGTGGGAGCCCCCTTGAAACCCTTAGGAAAACCAGAGAAGCAACTGGAGAACAAAAGAAAACCGCTCAGATCTTTCAAAATTTTGGTTTTTTCTGCAAGTCTGACCCCATTTTTTGTGCCTTTTCCCTGGTGCAGACTACAGGACCTCACTCCATTGAAACCCTTAGTAAAACCAGTATAACCAAGAGAAAACGTCTCAGATCTCTCCAAATCTTGGTGTTTGCTGCATTTCTGACCCCGTTTGCTGTCCCTTTGTACAATCTGTAGCATCTCACTCATGTGAAACCCTCAGAAAACCAGAGAAACAACAAGAAAACAAGAGAAAACCTCTCAGATCTCTCAAAACCTTGGTGTTTCCTACATTTCTGACCCTGTTTTCTGGGTCTTTGTGGTGGTGCAGACTATGGGACCTCACTCCTGTGAAACCCTTATTAAAACCAGTATAACCAAGAGAAAACTCCTCAGATCACTCAAAATCTTGGCATTTACTGCATGTCTAAGCCTGTTTTGCTGTCCCTTCATGGTGGTGCCAACTACAGGACCTCATTCATATGAAGCCCTCAGAAAACTAGAGAAACAGCAAGAAAACACAAGAAAACCCTTCAGATCTTTCAGAGTCTTGATGTTTCATCCAAGTTTTGACCTCATTTTCTGTCCTCTTGTGGTGGTGCAGACTGTGACACCTCACTCACATGAAACCCTCAGAAAACCAGAGAAAGAAACAACAAGAAAACCAGAGAAAACCCCTCAGATCTCTCAAAACCTCGGTGTTTGCTGCAAGTTTTCACACTGTTTTCTGGGCCTGTGTGGTGGTGCAGACTGTGGCACCTCACTCACATGAAATCATCAAAAAACCAGAGAAACAACAAGAAAACACGAGGAACCCCCTCAGATCTCTCAAAACCTCGGTGTTTGCTGCAAGTTTTCACACTGTTTTCTGGGCCTGTGTGGTGGTGCAGACTGTGGCACCTCACTCACATGAAACCATCAAAAAACCAGAGAAACAACAAGAAAACACGATGAAACCCCTCAGATCTCTCAAAACCTTGGTGGTTTGCTGCAAGTTTTGACCCCATTTTCCATCCCTTTGTGATGGTGCCAACTATGGCACCTCACTCACATGAGCCCCTCAGAAAACCAGAGAAACCCCCTCAGATCTCTCAAAACCTTGGTGTTTGCTGCAAGTCTTCCCCCTGTTTTCTGGGCCTTTGTGGTGGTGCAGACTGTGGCACCTCACTCACATGAGCCCCTCAGAAAACCAGAGAAACCCCCTCAGATCTCTCAAAACCTTGGTGTTTGCTGCAAGTCTTCCCCCTGTTTTCTGGGCCTTTGTGGTGGTGCAGACTGTGGCACCTCACTCACATGAGCCCCTCAGAAAACCAGAGAAACCCCCTCAGATCTCTCAAAACCTTGGTGTTTGCTGCAAGTCTTCACCCTGTTTTCTGGGCCTTTGTGGTGGTGCCAGCTATGGCACCTCACTCACATGAACCCCTCAGAAAACCAGAGAAACAACAAGAAAACCAGAGAAAACCCCTCAGATCTCTCAAAACCTTGGTGTTTGCTGCAAGTCTTCACCCTGTTTTCTGGGCCTTTGTGATGGTGCCAGCTATGGCACCTCACTCACATGAACCCCTCAGAAAACCAGAGAAACAACAAGAAAACCAGAGAAAACCCCTCAGATCTCTCAAAACCTTGGTGTTTTGCTGCATTTCTGACCCCATTTTCCATCCCTTTTTTGTGATGCCGACTATGGCACCTCACTCACATGAACCCCTCAGAAAACCAAAGAAACAACAAAAAAACAGGATAAAACCCCTCAGATCTCTCAAAACCTCGGTGTTTCCCACATTTCTGACCCCGTCTCCTGTACCTTTTGCTCGCAGCTGAGCCGGTGCGGCCGATCGACCCCGCGGCGTGGATCTCTCATACCACGGCCATGACGGGAGCGTACCCCCGTTACGGTATGAGCCCCTCCATGAGCATCACCACATCTACCAGCTCCTCACTAACAAGCTCAATTCCCGAGTCGGAAAGTAAGTCACCCCCTGGCCAGCCCAGGGCAGGGGGCTGCTCGGGGCCACCAGGGCCCGGCCACGGGCACAGTGACAGCGGCGGCGCCAGCCAGGCCTTGAGTGGTTTCTCACGCTTGGGGAAAGCAGGAGAACTTTTGGCGAAGGTTGGAGGTTGATGTGGAGGTGTTTGGTCAGGGTTTTGTCTCAGGGAGAAGTGGTTGCTGGTGGATTTTAATGATAGGTTCAGGTTTTTCCACTCGGGGGCGTTTGGTTGGTTTTTAATAAATTTCAACAATAATGTTCGTGTTTCATTTGGGAAATCCTTCCCTGATATTCACGTGGCCTTCTTTTATACTTTTACATCCTTTTTGTTGTTTTTTTGTATTCCTAGAATTTATTGAGCAAGCTAAACCAAAATGTAACATCCCACATGAAATTAGGGTTATATTTCAACCTTTTTCCTGGTTTGGCAGACTGGAAGAGCCATATCCATGAAACCAAGAGGTTGGATTTTAAAGATAGGTTCAGGTTTTTCCACTCAGGTGGATGAGAGAGCTGCCTTCTTGCATTTGATTGGTTTTTAATAAATTTCAACAATAACATTAGTGTTTCATTTGGGAAACCCTTCCCTGATATTCCCGTGGCCTTCTTTTATACTTTTTTGTGCTTTTTAATATTCCTAGGATTTATTGAGCAAGCTGAACCAAAATTTAACATCCCACATGAAATGATGGTTAGATTTCAACCTTTTTCCTGGTTTGGCAGTCTGAAAGAGCCATATCCATGAAACCAAGAAGTTGCCATGATTCAGAGAGGTTTCTTTAATTCAAAAGCTTCTCAGAGCACTCAAATCACAGAATCTTTTTAGTTGGAAGGGATCCAATCATTGAGTCCAGATCTAAGTGAATGGCCCAGACAGGGATCAAATGTTGGTGTTACTAACACCATTCTCCAACTCCTTATCTTGGAAAATTTGTTTAAGGAATATTAATTCTTCCTTTTATTTAACTGAGAATGACACTTTGAGGATTTTAAAGACCTCTGTGGTGTTGGTTATAAAGCACCTTAGATTTTATAATATATATTCCACCTCACCTTGAAGGCAAAGGCCAAGTTTTCTTTTTTATGTAGGTCTTTTCAGACATCAGGCAGCACCACTGAGGGGAAATAATCTGCAGCAGGAAGCAAACGAACCCTTTTCCTGCTGGCTGCTTTATCCTGAGATGTGTTTTGAGCCTTACAGGTCCTGCTGGAACCCAGTGTCTCTGCTGATTGCTGCCCAACAAGTCTGTGCTCAGCGTTCCTCTTGAACAATTCATGATGAACTCATGATAGTGCTGGGCTTGGCAAGTGGGGAACAGGCAGCCTCTCAGTCAGACTTTGAAAATAAATGTGTTTGGGAGCAGAACCACATTTCTGGAGGCAGCTTCTCGTTCCTGTGCCGGTGATTTGAAATATTTCCTTTCTGGAATGCAAGGGAATAAAGGGTACCCCTGGTTTTTATTGTGATCTCTTCCTTCAGCTCAGCCCTGTGACCTGCCCTGACCTGGGTTAGGTGAATTTTTAAAGCTGACTGAATTCAGGCCAAAATGGGAGCATTTCAGATGCATCTCAGAATTTGCCATATTCGTGCAGCAACCAGAACTTAGAAAATATCAATTTTCTGTTCATATGCAGATCTCAGGTCTCCAAGAAAATACAATTTATTGCTCCCCAATATTAGTTTGTTGGTGTATTTTTTTTTCCCCAGACATGTTGCTTTTTGCCACTAACCAAACTAACTTAAAGCAAAAGCAAAGTTTTAGTGTTTATTTGAGGTTTGTAAGTATTGAAGCTGCATGCAGAGCTGGTCTGGGATGTTTTCATGCATATTGGCAGTGCATGTATGGAAAGAAACATTTCCAGTTTTCATTGTTTCACGCTTGCTGTACCTTTTTTTATCCAAAATTTTGGGTTGGCTGGAAAAGGACAAAAGTGCTTTTGAAAGGTGGGTGATGTGGGGAACTGGGAGGGGAGGAGAGGAGGGTTTTGGAATTCCTGCTGGAGAAGGGTCTGGGCTACAAACAGAGATAAAAATGAGATTTCTAGGGATGGAAGATGGGAAAGGAAGGAGGATTTGACAAATTCAACCTCAAGCCTGTTCTGATTTTATTGTAAAAATTGATCAGGAAAGTGTGAAACCTCTGGGGCTCCAGTTCTGCCCATAAATGTGTGACCTGGGAAGGGCTGTGGAGGCGTTTGGGAGGTTTTTTTAAAGTGTTCCATAAAAAAATTGAGGGCAAAGCAATCCTGGGAGGAGTGGGTTGTGAGGATACCCTGGGAAGGGTTTTTTATAAGAAAATCCCTGATTTCTTCTGATGTGGGAAGATTTCTTTTATCATTTAATTTTCCCCACGAGTGTCCAGATCTTTAAATAAAAACTGGACATGGGTTGAGCCATGGTCACCCTTGGTCCATGGAGATTGGGGGGACTCCTGACAGTGAACCCCAAAAGAACAAACCCCAAAAACTTCCCCCATGGTTCTCCATGGGGCTGTTCCTGGGAAACTGAAATGGAAAATGATGGATCACAAAAACCTTTGGGTTTCCTTTCCTGCCAGTCTGGATGCAGAGAGGATCCTGCAGCTGCTCTGGGAAGCCCAGACATGGGGACTCAGCATTTCTGTCACTAAACTGGTGGCCTTGAGCCCAAAATGTGAAAAAATGCTGCAAATGCTGTAATTCACTCTGTGGATGAGGGTGCATTTGGGAACCTCTGTGTATTTATTTTATTTTATTTTATTTTATTTTATTTTATTTATTTCATTCTATTTTATTTTATTTTTAATATGTCATTTATTTTATTTTATATTTTATTGTATTTATTCTATTTTATTCTAATTTTTATATTTTATATTTTTTATTTTATTTTATTTATTTTATTTCATTTTTTTGTATCTGTTGATGAAACTGTATTTTTATTTCATCCAAACTGGGAGCTGAGAAGTTCCTTCAGCCTGAACTCATTTCACAGCAGCCTGTGGCCTCTCTTCCTTTTAGAATTAGAAGAATCTCCCCTAACTGTGAAGAGTGACATGGCTACTATTGTCAAGGTCATGCAGCTGCCAGACTCAGGCCTTGAAATTCGGGACAGGATGTGGTTAAAAATCACCATCTCCAACGCAGTGATAGGTAAGCAGACCCCAGGAATGCTGAGAGGAAAAAAAACAGTGATTTAATGGGAACAGGTTCAAAAAACTACCTTTTAATGAGCTTTTTTCATGTCTGTGAGCTCTTATATTCCATTTATGGGCAGGAAATAACTCTTGTGTCCATGTAGTGTTCAGCTGGCACAGCTTGGTTTAGATAATCTCATTTTAGGTGTTCAGCTGGCACAGTCTGGCACGGATAATCTTCTTATATTCTATTTATGGGCAGGAAATAACTCTTGTGTCCATTTAGTGTTCAGCTGGCACAGCTTGGCACAGATAATCTCATTTTAGGTGTTCAGCTGCCACAGTTTGGCTGAGATTATCCCATTTTAGATGTTCAGCTGGCACAGTTTGGCTCAGATAATTCTGTTTTAGGTTCAGCTGGTACAGTTTGGCTCAGATAATGTGATTTTAGATATTCAGCTGGCACCGTTTGGCTGAGATTATCCCATTTTAGATGTTCAGCTGGCACAGTTTGGCTCAGATAACCCCACTGTAGATGTTCAGCTGGCACAGTTTGGCCCAGATTATCCCATTTTAGATGTTCAGCTGGCACAGTTTGGCCCAGGTAACCCCATTTTAGATGTTCAGCTGGCACAGTTTGGCCCAGATTATCCCATTTTAGATGATCAGCTGGCACAGTTTGGCCCAGGTAACCCCATTTTAGATGTTCAGCTGGCACAGTTTGGCCCAGATAACCCCGTGTCTCCTCTTGCTGTCCCCATTTCAGGAGCAGATGTGGTGGACTGGCTTTACACACACGTGGAAGGCTTCAAGGACCGCCGGGAGGCCAGGAAATATGCCAGCAGCATGCTGAAACACGGCTACCTCAGGCACACTGTGAACAAAATCACCTTCTCAGAGCAGTGCTACTACGTCTTCGGAGACCTCTGTGGCAGTGAGTCCCCACTGGGAAGGACAGAGCTGTCCCTGTGTCACTTCTGTGCCTCGAGGGTGCTCATTGTCCCCTTGTGTGTGTCCCCTCATGATGAAGAGTTTCGTGAGGAAGGATTTCCATGAGGGTGGCAGAGCTCTGGAGCTGCCCAGGGGAGGTGGAGTCTCTCTGGAGGTATTCCAAACCCAGCAGGACACATTTCTGTGTCACCTGCTCCAGGATTGGACAGGGGCATCTCCAGAGGTCCCTTCCATCCCTGCCTCTCCTGGGGTTTCAAAGGAGTGTCCCAGAACAGGGGAGGCCTTCATCACCCTGACATTGTGTGACAAGGGGCTGGTGCTCCCTGGGAGCAAGGAGAGCTCCTGGGGGAGGATGAGCCCATCAAGGAGAGCTCTGAGGGCAGCAGGATTCATTTCTGGTGCTGCCACACTGATGCCATAGGCTTTAGCTTTTCTGTTTTCCAGGTTCTGTGCTGATGTCTCAGGTTTAGCTTTTCTATTTTTCACATTCTGTACTGATCCCTCAGGTTTAGCTTTTCTATTTTTCACATTCTGTACTGATCCCTCAGGTTTAGCTTTTCTATTTTTCACATTCTGTGTTGCTTTAGTGTGCAGTTCTGAGCTTCACATTAAGTGTTGCTGAGCTCTGTGCACAGAGCAGGGAGACAAAACAATTCCTGCTCCAGCTGGGGACCAAGGACAAATGATCCAAATCTCAGCCCAAGAGCACAAACAGCGTGGGCTGGAGAGTGAAAAAGAAGGATGGGACTCCATCAGCTAAAGCTTACAAATTAATTATGAATTATTAATGAATTATGAATAATTGGACAATTAACTCCAATATGAAAATGGAGCAGAACTTGTGAAAGTGAGAGACCCCATGAGTGGTCGTGCATTTTGGGACCATTTGGGTTCCTCTTGGGTTAATTTTGGGACCATTTGGGTTCCTCTTGGGTTAATTTTGGGACCATTTTGGTTCATTTTGGGACCATTTTGGTTCCTCTTGGGTTCATTCTGGGACCATTTTGGTTCACCTTGGGTTCAGCCCTGGCTGGGCTCTTGTGCTGCCCAAGATGGATCCATGGAGGAGATCCTTTTCATAAATCCCTGCTTTATTCTTTAACTTTGTCTAGTCTGTTCTACATCAGCCTCCACATTCCCTGCTGTCAGTCCCACTCAGTTTCCAGCCTGGAAAAGGGGGATGTTCCCACCCTGTCCTCACCCTTTTCTCCCCTCTCACTGCTGGGTGAGAAGGCTGATTCCAGGGCGTTGCTAAGCTTCAAATCCCTCCATAAATAAATTCACAGTGATCATTTTACCTGCTGGGTAAGAAACTTTCCCCTTTTTTCTTTCCCAGATCTGGCTGCACTGAATCTCAACAACGGTTCCAGCGGCGCCTCGGACCAGGACACGCTGGCTCCCCTGCCACACCCTGCTGCTCCCTGGCCCTTGGGCCAAGGATATCCCTACCAGTATCCTCTGCCCCCTCCTTGTTTCCCACCAGCCTACCAAGACCCAGGCTTTAGCTATGGCAGTGGCAGTGCAGGCAGCCAGCAGAGTGAAGGTAAGATGGGATGAAAGGGTTTGAATTCCACCGTTCCCATTATCCCCCGCCATCTGCTTCAGTTCCTTGGTGCTGTCCGTGCTTGTCTCGTGGTTTTGGTTGCTCCCTGCATGGATTGTGTGCAATGAATTAAAGGTGTTTGTGGCTCTGGAGGAGGGGGTTTGGCTTTCAGCTCTCTGTGGGAACTGCCAGGCTTAACCCAGTCAGGGATTGCCAGCTGTGGGGGTGGGCTTGCTGGAAATGAGGCAGTTTCTGTGCTGCTGGGACAGGGCTTAGGACCAAGGTGCTCTTGGCTTTTATGTCAGTGCTCAGCACAAAAGGAAAATCCCATTTTTTTCTAAGTGGGAGGTGGCCAGCCAGGGCTTTCCAGGGCTGAAACACTGCTCCCAGAGAGGAGAGTCTCTGCTGGCATGTGGACAGGGACAGGAAGAGAATTCTGCATGGATTCAAGACCTGCCCTCCTCCTTTTCTTCCCTAGATTCATTTTTAACCTTAGTAAATAAAATCATGTCTTTTTCTTTTTTGGCTGTATAGACACTATTTTTTAAATTTCTTTTTTTTTTTTTTAAATCACTCCCAGAGTGAGTTTTGCTTTTGGAAGTGCTGCCAGTAAAGAAGGGGTGAGGATTCCTTGTGGTTTTCAGTGAGCATCCAATAAATTGGATGTCACTTATCCCTATTCCCCACAGCCAGTCAGATTTTACAAAATGGCACAAAAGGGTTTCATAACACAGGATTTTAGCCTAGCTGCATGTCACCTTATCCCAAAATAAGAAATATCCATGAGGAATCTCACAGAGGTTTTAGAGCTGGAAACTGATTTTCCTGGACAGAACATGGGGGTGGTTTTTGGCAGCTGCTTCTGTGAGCAGTAGGAATTCTCTCCCTGCTGCTGGAATAGGAAAGGAAAGGTGTCACTCCCAAAAAGTGCCAGGGTGTTCAGCTCTGAAAGGTTTCCACTCTTTCCCTGGTGGAAAACAACTTCTGTGCTGTTTCTTGCTTTGTAACTGTTATTCCCTTGTTTTGTCCTGAGCAAGCATTAGACTGAAGGATTCCTAGAGGAATGGCTGACTCTAGGGGATTGGTAAGCCTCAAATTCCTCCATGATGAATTCACAGCATGATCATTTTTAGATTCTCGTGACCCAAATGTTTAGCTGTATTTTGGTTTTGGTTTTGTTTTTAATTTGAAATTTTATTTTTATTTTGAATTGTCTTGGACAACGTCTCAGTGCACATTGGCATATCAACCTGTGGGACTGTGCTGCAGCAGCTCAGAGGGGAGGGAAAATCAGGTGGGAAAACCCCATCCCCAGGCTCTCCAGAAAATAAATAGTCCAAATTTTTTATGGTGGCACCCCTCTGGGCTGGATTTCTCTGCCAGTGCCCTTGCACTGCCCATTAATTGGTGGCCAGGTGGCTCAGGCAGGGGTTGGGAGTGCTGGAGCACAAGGCTGCACTGCTCACTCTCAAAATAATGTTAAATTTGGGGTTTTGTGCCCTCTCTCATTCATCTGCACTATTAAATCGTAACAACCAGCAAATACCACTGCAGAGACCCAGGCTTGGAATATTCACTTAAAATCCAGTGGTTTTGTGGTCTGTTTTCCATCTCTCTGGCACTCTGCAGAAAATGCAGCCTTTCCCCCCAAAATCCAGTGTGGTTTCCCATCTCTCCAATCAGCTGGAGCAGCAGAAAGTCATGGGCATCTGTAGCTCAAGAAGGAGCAGCCCAAAATAATTCTATTTTCCCATTTCTGTGACTCATTTAGACTCAAAAGCTGGTCCCCTGTTCTGGTGGCTGGGGATCATTTTTGGGAAGTCCATCTTGCACTAAGGTGCATGAATTTAATGGGATATTCCTTGGGTTGATTAGTTGAATTAAAAAAAAATAATTAGCTTGGAACTGTCTCCTAATCTGTCTGTCATGGGAACAGAGCAAGATCTTCAGTTTCCATTAAAAAAATCAGGTTTTGATGTTTTGTAAAGCTTGTTTTTACTAACAGCTCAGCTGATACTCAGTGGCAATCCTTTGGATTTCCAAGGTGATTTAGTGGCCTCTCTTGGGAATAATATCCTGGTGTTACTGATTTGTGACAGAGCAGCTCAGGAAGTGTTTCCTAGGGAATTCTCCAACAGCACAAGGCTTTAGTGAGGAATTTTAAAAGGGTCTCCCCAGTGAAGCCAACAAAACCTGAGGGATTTAAGGGTGGCAGAGAAGGCAAAGGGTTTCTTTAGGAAAAGGTAATTTTAAAAGGATTTCTCCCTACTGAAGTCAACAAAACCTCAGGGATTTACAGGTGACAGAGAAGGCAAAGGGGTTTCTTTAGGAAAAGGGAATTTTAAAAGGATTTCTCCCTACTGAAGTCAACAAAACCTCAGGGATTTACAGGTGACAGAGAAGGCAAAGGGGTTTCTTTAGGAAAAGGGAATTTTAAAAGGATTTCTCCCTACTGAAGTCAACAAAACCTCAGGGATTTACAGGTGGCAGAGAAGGCAGAGTGGTTTTTTTTTGGAAGAGGTCCAAAATAAAGCAGAGACAATTGGAATTAAACCTCATTTGCTTGAGTCAAACCCCAAATTCCTGCTTTTTCCTCCCTTTCCTGCTCCCCCCCCTCTCCTGCTGGGCTGGATTTGAGCCAGGAGCTGCAATCCAGCTGCTGCTTTCACCGTGCAAGCTCGGAGCCGCGTCCGTGTCCCCACGCGCGGCACCGCCCCGGCGCTGAGCCGGCGCACGCCACGGGCCCCAACTCATCCTTTCCTCTCCTCTTTTTGGCTTGGCAGGGAGCAAAAGCAGCGGCTCCAACCGGAGCACCAGCGAGACCAGCAGGAGGGCAGCGGGCAGGGAGAAGGAGCGCAAGTCCGGGGGCAGCGGCAGCGAGTCGGAGCCCGGCGCGCGGCGCGAGCGGCCGCTCAGCCAGCTCAGCCAGCGCTCGGCCAGCGACAGGAGCCACCAGAGCCACCACTCCTACGGGCCCCCGGGGGTGCCCCCCTTGTACAGCCTGCCCAAACTGGGCTCCAAGGTGCTGGGCAGCAGCGGCCCGCCCGGAGGGCCGCCGGTGCGCGAGCTGAGCGCCGTGCCGCCCGAGCTCACCGGGAGCCGCCAGTCCTTCCAGAAGGCCATGGGCAACCCTTGCGAGTTCTTCGTGGACATCATGTGAGAGGAAGTGCCTTCAAAAGACTCTGCACAGGGTGGGGTGTTGTTTTTGGGGTTTTTTTTGGGGGGGGTGGGTTGTGGGATGCTCAGTTGGAAGAGGCTTGGCTGTCTTGCATGTCACGGCTTCCTGTTCGCGAGCGTGTCGCAGAAAAGAAAAAAAAAAAAATCGACAAAACTGGACAAAAAAATAGAAAAAAAATACAAACCCCCTCCTACACACCTACAAAAATGAACAAGAGATTCTCCTGGGATTGTTAAATATCAGCAAATCGACGGCATCTTTTCGTTAGGTTTGGTTTTTCTCCCCTGCCCATCTCGTTTTGGATTGTGAATGGCTGGTGTGTGTTCACATCTTAATGAGCTTTGGTCATTGTGGCACCTACTTCAGTGGAATTAGTGTCTCTCTCTGGGCTGATTGGAGGACTGGTATTTCACATGACTTCTAAATTCCTGACAATGCATAGGAGCACTTTGATTTTTTTTTTTTTTTGCCCTGCTTTTTCTCTTGCAAGGACAAAAGGACTGCTGGCTGGTATCTGGGATACTGCCTTGGAATGCTGGTTCTTGGATGCATCCATAGCTCTGAGCAGACATGGCACCCACAAGTGCTTGGAAATGAGCAGGATCCAACCAATTCCTAGAGGAAAACAAAGTTGTGGCTACTTTCTGCTGACTAGGCAGTATAAATCAATCTTTCTTGGGTTCTTCTTAAGGGTTTTTTTAAAGATATTCTATCAAGGGAGTGCTGGAGTCTTGCTACTGTATGTGTTCATTGTGCAGAACTTGTAAAGTTGTTTCCTTCAGTTATTTCCTTATTTCCCAAGAATGATTTTCCAGCTGCACTCGGTTCCTGGGCATTTCAGTCACATCCCTGCTGCCAGGTGTGGCTGTTCCCTCTGCACGTGCACTTGCTTGCAGGTTGGAAGAGTTATTCCCACAGAAATAGGAAAATTGCTGCAGTTCTGTCAGCTTTGCCCTTTTGAAGGGGCTGTTTATCCCATTCCAGCAGAGAAATCCTGGCTCCCACTGGGACGTGGCTCTTCTTTGTGATCCCTCCTTCCTTTCTGAGCAAAATCTTTCTCTTTTTTGTTAAAACAGAGACCTGGAGATGTCTGATCTCCCAGAGCACAGTGGGCACAGAGGTGTGAGAGTGTCTGAGAACAGACCAGAAATGGTACAAAAAGAAATCCTTACCCCACCCTGGAGCTCCCCAAAAAGAAATCCTTACTCTGACTCTGAGTTAAACTCACTCTGGAGCTCCCCAAAAAGAAATCCTTATCATGGCACTGAGTGAGACCCACCCTGGAGCTCCCCAAAAATAAATCCTTCCCCTTGACAGCAAGTTACACCAACCCTGGAGCTCTTCAAAACTAAATCCTTACCCTGACACTGAGTGAGACCCACCCTGGAGCTCCCCAAAAAGAAATCCTTACCCTGACTCCTCCTCCTGCTGAGGAGCTCTGCTGTTGGATATCCCCAAGATTTCATTTCTGGCTATTTTCTGCTCCGAGGCTGTAGAAAGTAAACTCAGGCAGCTTCAGGGCTGTTTAAGAAGATTTTTTAAGGCATGCTGAGCACAGCCATGCTCTCATGTGGCTCATTTAATGAGACAGCCTCTCTGGATTTGACCATGGGGCCATTCCTCTGTTAAATTCTCTTTTATGGGATCCCTGCTGCTGGCAGGATTTAGGGCAGGTGCTTTAAAATCAATTTTTACTGTAAATAAGCATTTTCTCCTCTGGTAAGAAGCTGCTTTTTGAGCTGTTCTGTGCTTTTTGGGTAAATATCCAAGGTGGATGTGAAGAGAGAACATCTTTGTCTCTGTACACACACAGCTCATCCTGAAAACTGACCCTTCAAAATGTCTTTTTAATTCTGATTTTTCACATCTTTCCTTTTTCCCACCTCCCTTTGTCAGAGACTTTGGATGTTTGTGGGAATGGGAAACTCAATTTCTCCTTCCACAGGGAGCCAGGAATTCGGGGAACTCTCACTTAGCCCATTTCTGGGCTTCTAAATTAATTTCCTTTACAAAAACCTCCCCCCAGAAAAGCTGCCCAAGGCTTCTGAAAGCAGAGCTTTCATCACCACCCAGGGATGGCTCCTCCAAAAGAGGCCCTGCCTAAAGCTTGACAGGACTTTTCTTGCCCTTCCCTCCTCCTCCCAGATGCAAACCTGACTTGGTAAATTATTCTGAAAGATTGACACTTAAATCAGGGTAAAAGAGTGGTGGAAATCTGCTCTGTCTCCAGGAGACACTGCTGAGCAGTCTGACAATCACTAGTGGTTCTACTTTTAAATTAATTGAGATTTTTTTTTCCTGGCATTTTATAAATTATGATTTCTCTAAGGCAGAACTCAGAGAGCTGGAGGAAAAAAAAAAATCTTTTAATATTTCCAAAAAAGGGATTAAAGCTGGGGGCTGAGCTTTTCACCCATGTTTCATTTCCAAGAGCTGCAGTTTACACACCTGCTGGGGGTTTGCTTTTGTCTCGTGGTTTTGCTGTTGGCAGAAACTGTTCTGTGTCTTGCTGGTCTTTGCTGCTATGTTGAAAAATGACTTTTTTTTCCTAAATGTGCGTGCTCGTGGGTCACCCTGGGACGAGGCTGTGAGTCCCCAGCAGATGTGGGAATGGTTTGCTGAGGAAATCAGGCTGGAGGAGCTTCCCCCACTGCAGGGAAGGTGCTCTGGGTGTTCCACAGGTGGAGCCTCTTGGACAGTGCAATATGGAACAGTGACACACAAATCTGCATTTTCCCCCGTGCTGGGCTGAAGGGCAGGTCTGAATCGTTGCCAGCTCTGATTCCTCAAAGGAACAAAAATGAGATTTCCCAAATATTGAACAGTGACACACAAATCTGCATTTTTCCCCTTTGCTGGGCTGAAGGGCAGGTCTGAATCGTTGCCAGCTCTGATTCCTCAAAGGAACAAAAATGAGATTTCCCAAATCTCAAATACTGAATAATGACACAGAAACCTGCACTTTTCCCTATGCAGAGGCTGGGCTGAAGGGCAGGTCTGAATCGTTGCCAGCTCTGATTCCTCAAAGGAACAAAAATGAGATTTCCCAAATCTCAAATACTGAATAATGACACAGAAACCTGCACTTTCTCCCTGTGCAGAGGCTGGGCTGAAGGGCAGGTCTGAAAATGAGATTTCCCAAATGCCACCCTTGGCTCCCATGCTCTGTGTCTTTGCAGCTCTGTCCTGCTGGGCACAGCATTCCCTGCAGGAACCTGTGCCAGCCATGCCAGGGGAGCTGCCCACAGTGGGAATTGTGCCAGGGGGAAGAAAATTTGGAGGCTGGAGTGCTGCAGACCCAGCATTTCTTACCCACCAGAGCCTGGAATTGAATTTTGCTGTGCAGGGCGTGGGAGCACCCTCAGAACAGGAGCCTGAAGGAATTGGACTAAAGCAATATTTCAATTACTTTTTTCCAAATAAATAATTTTTATTCTGCAGCTGAGCTCACGCTCACCCATCCCTGCAGCAGGGATGTCTGGGGGCTCCTGGGAAGAGGGGAGGAAACACTTTGGGGTGACTTCTCCCACCCCAAGAGGCAGGATCTGCAGAGAGGTGTCTCCACCCAGTAAATTTTTTTTTGGCAAATAGTCTTAAAAGCATTCTGGTGTCATTTAGCTCCTGTTAATTAATCTGCTTTTCCGAGGAATCAGTGCCCTGGACACTTTATCCAAAGGTTTTAGTGGATGGCAAGCAATGATGCACAGATGTTGACTTTTGCCAGGATTTTTGTTCTCTCTGATTTTTGTTCTCTCCCCTCCTGAGACTTGACGGCTCATGGGTTGATGTAATTGTATTTTTTTTTTAATTTTTATTTTGTTTTTGTTTTTGTTTTGCATTTAACTGGATTGTAATAAGATTGACTTAAAATTATTAATTCTAATCAGTGATTAGAAATACATGTAAAGAATTTTATGTACAGTAGAGGAACAAAGTTACATGATTTTAAATAATGAAAACCCAGACTATCACCTATCCTAGAACTGGTTCTACTCCAAGAGTGACCTCTTATTAGCATGGACTGCACTGTTCCTGTTAAATGTCTATTGCATAATTGAATTCTTTTTTGTAGATATTGTATTAAAACCCAAGTGTCTGTATAGTTAATATATAGCTGCTTATGTGTAAATGCTATTTTAAACACTAAAAAGCTTTTAATTTTATGTGATAACCACAGTGTATGTGTTCAGTTCTTTGCAGTATTTCATTGTGATTTATTTCCTAAATATTGCCTGTTTTTGGACTCTCCAGCAGAAAGAAGGATCACTGGGACACCCTGTGTAAACCCTGGTGAGCCTTGGGTTTGTCAGGACCCCTGTGGGGTCTCAGGGGCTCAGCTGGACTCGAGATTTAAAGGTTTTTCCAGCCTGAATTATTCTAATCTTCCAGCTTAAATAAAAAGAACAAGCGCAGCTTGGTGAGGCAGATTCCTGCTTCCCAGCTGGCACAGATCACACAGCAAGGGGAGAGTGAAACATCATTTAAATTCATAAATCCCAGCATTTTCCAGTGAGGAGAATATCAAATGGTCAGGTTGAAGTGAGTATTAAATTGTCAGAATTGAAGTGAATATTAAATCATCAGAATTTAAGTGAATATTAAATTATCAGAATTTAAATGAATATTAAATGGTCAGATTTATGGACAGTCTTTTCCTGCAGGGCCTGGTGGAGTTAAATCAGATTTTTTTTTCCTTTCCCTAATTCTGGAATGATGATCAAAAGTTATTTAATGTTTCTCTGCTATGGAAGCACAGCCCTGGAGGAGGAATACTGAGAATTTCAGGTGGTTGTGAAGAATCCCTGCAGGCTTCAGGAACAAGAGCTTCCAGGTCAGAGTTTTGGTTTTTTTAATCACACTGAGGAATAATTTTGGATGGAGGTGATCACAAAAATTGGGGACAAGTATCTTTGCAGTGCATCAAAAGTTTCTTTTTTTATTTTTTTAAATGAAAATATTCACTGGTTCAGATTAATTGGCAAATTCTTTAATTGAGCTGGACTGCTTAAATTCCAGTAACACACAGTGGAGAGATGGAAAAATTTTAATCTAGGGAACAAAAGAGCAGAAATGGAAAAACTTTTAAGCAGAATAGTTTCTTGTCAACATGAGTGGGGAAAAGAAAAACCTCAGTGATGGGAGTGGATACTGACTTGGCAACAATGTGAAGTTTTTGGTGATTTTTGCCTGGTTTTTGGGGAGGGAGGAACCTCCTGCTGTGCCTTTGCAGGGTGTGGTTGGCACTGAGCTCATTTCCATGAGTCTGTCCCTGATTTCCATGGGCACAAAGGGAGTGAGCTGGGATTTGAACGGGCAGTGCCCCCTCTGTGCCACACACACAGCTGCTGGCGCCTGCCAGAATGTTCTTTTTGCTTCTCTTATTGGATGGGTTTGACAATTCTTACAAGGCTGGGGAGAGGATTCCTGGATCTGTCTCTGGAGCTCTTAATTAATGAGAAAGGGAAATTACCACAAGTGTTTACAGGGAAGTGCTGTTGGTGACTCACATTTCCAGGCTTGAGAGATTGGTGTAAAACACCATTTCTGGAGGTTCTTTCATTAACTGAACTTAATTTTGGCTCCATTTTGGGGCTGAAATGTTTCCAGAGTGGATGGAGGCTGCTCCTCTGGACTTGCTGAGCCCTGTGCTTCCACAGCCCTGGTTCAGATGTGATTGTGCCTGGAGACACAGTGCTCATAAACAGGATTTTCTCCTTAAAATCCAACCTCTGTGAGGAGCAGGTGACCCAGGGTGTGATTTATTGTCTATCATCTGGCTGCACCTCAGAGGGGTTCTGGAAATAATCCCCCGTGTTCAGATCAGGCCTGAACACCAAGATGTAGCACTTGGGCACGAAGTAACTGGCCAAGATGCCCAGGGTGGTGGCCAGGACGGTGCAAATCTGCGTGACGGCCCTGAGCACCGTCCTGAGCGTGGCAAACATCACCACGAAGAAGATCCAGATGACAAAGTAGATGAAGGTGGCGAAGGTGATGCCCCTGGCCACGTTGTACCTGCCGGCCGGCGTTTGCACCATGAAGGTGCACAGGAAGCAGGCGAAGGCCAGGCAGCCGTTGTAGCCGTGCAGGAGGGCAAAGGCTGCCCAGGACTGGGTGCCACACACCAGCAGCACCTCGCTGGGCAGGGACTCGTAGTCGGCCACCAGGTAGTCGGGGCCCAGGCGGAGGTGGCACAGGCAGAGCAAGGCCTGGATGGCGACGGACGCGGCCGCCGTGAGCCAGGCCCCGCCGTGGGTCACCCAGCGCAGCAGCCCGGGGGCACGGCGAGGGAATTCCGTCAACAGGGTGATCTCCAGGGCCTTGGGCAGCAAGGTGGAGAAGCAGCCGTTGAGGCACAGGGCGTAGGAGAGCTGCTGCAGGCAGCACAGCGCCGTGCTGGGCCTGCCCACGTACAGGCAGCAGCTGAGGCTCTGCAGCAGCAGGCAGAGCAGGGCCAGGAGGCTCCTGGCACCCCCTGCCAGCTGCACCAGCGGGCTCTGCAGGTGCTTCAGGAACAGCAGGGCTGCCACGCCGCTCAGCGTGGCTGTGAAGGCCGTCAGGGTCAGCAGGGCCACGGCCAGGGGCTCGTCCCAGAAGAGGAACCTCTCGCCGCGCTCGTGGCAGCGCGTGCTGCGCGCCGGGGCCCACTGGTGCCGCGGGCACGGGGAGCAGCTGGTGCTGTCTGCAAAGAGAAGCCTTGGGGCATTGGGGACCTGCCACCCACACAGCGATCTGGGGGTGGTTTGGGTGGTGTTTGGGCACGGGGAGCAGCTGGTGCTGTCTGCAAAGAGAAGCCTTGGGGCACTGGGGACCTGCCACCCTTGGGGGTGGGTCACACAGCAATTTGGGGGTGGTTTGGGTGGTGTTTTTTGTGTTGGAGGGTCAAAGCTTGTGGTGGTTCACACTGTGCTTTTTCACCCTCATCCCTGAAGGATCCGTGTGTTTCTTGCCTCTGTTTCCCTTCCCCAGCAATGCCAGGATGTTTTCCTCTGCCTCTCTTCTTCTACCCATGCCCCCAGAATTGCCTCATACCCCTCTCTGCTAGCTCTGCAGATAAAACATAAACGTTTGTCCTCACAGCTGGTGCTGTCTGCAAAGAGAAGCCTTGGGGCACTGGGGACCTGCCACCCTTGGGGGTGGGTCACACAGCAATTTGGGGGTGGTTTGGGTGGTGTTTTTTGTGTTGGAGGGTCAAAGCTTGTGGTGGTTCACACTCTGCTTTTCCACCCTCATCCCTGAAGGATCCGTGTGTTTCTTGCCTCTGTTTCCCTTCCCCAGCAATGCCAGGATGTTTTCCTCTGCCTCTCTTCTTCTACCCATGCCCCCAGAATTGCCTCATACCCCTCTCTGCTAGCTCTGCAGATAAAGCATAAACGTTTGTCCTCATTCCTTCCCTCTGGGCCCAACAGGGGCAGGTCCCCAGTGAGGAGCACAATGGGGAGGGAACACCTGGCAGTGCTTATGGAGGAGCTCATCACACCTCGGCCAGGAGACAGAATAATCCAGTCAAAGCCTTTCAATCGGCCAGACCTCACCTGTGCTGCTCCAGAAGGTGTTTTCTGAGCAGTCTGTGCAGTCATAGCAGCAGAGGTTGAACCCTTTTATTCTTCTGACTTGTCCTGGTTGGCAGCGCCTGAAGCACTCAGATGTGGGCTCCTGGCAAAGGCAGGAGCGAACATCAGCCAGGCACCTCCAGGAGAACAAATCTCCAACCGCGGGCACGGGGAGCAGCTGGTGCTGTCTGCAAAGAGAAGCCTTGGGGCACTGGGGACCTGCCACCCTTGGGGGTGGGTCACACAGCAATTTGGGGGTGGTTTGGGTGGTGTTTTTTGTGTTGGAGGGTCAAAGCTTGTGGTGGTTCACACTCTGCTTTTCCACCCTCATCCCTGAAGGATCCGTGTGTTTCTTGCCTCTGTTTCCCTTCCCCAGCAATGCCAGGATGTTTTCCTCTGCCTCTCTTCTTCTACCCATGCCCCCAGAATTGCCTCATACCCCTCTCTGCTAGCTCTGCAGATAAAGCATAAACGTTTGTCCTCATTCCTTCCCTCTGGGCCCAACAGGGGCAGGTCCCCAGTGAGGAGCAGAACGGGGAGGGAACACCTGGCAGTGCTTATGGAGGAGCTCATCACACCTCGGCCAGGAGACAGAATAATCCAGTCAAAGCCTTTCAATCGGCCAGACCTCACCTGTGCTGCTCCAGAAGGTGTTTTCTGAGCAGTCTGTGCAGTCATAGCAGCAGAGGTTGAACCCTTTTATTCTTCTGACTTGTCCTGGTTGGCAGCGCCTGAAGCACTCAGATGTGGGCTCCTGGCAAAGGCAGGAGCGAACATCAGCCAGGCACCTCCAGGAGAACAAATCAATAAAGCAGAATTAATTGTGCCATTTTTACCTTCTTATCTGCGGTGTGGAACTGGATCTGGGACTGACGGATGTACAGGGACTGGTCGTAGTCCCCCACGGGCAGGTAGGTCAGGGTGCCATCGTCCCCCCAGGCCCAGGAGATGAGTTTGTAGCCCGTGTTTGTGCTGTGGGATTGATCAAACCTGAAGCTCTGGCCGTTCACCTCGAACGGGAGGGTGTTCATGAAGTGCAGCAGCTGGGGAGGAAATCAAACCAAAATTTTGGTCCAGCTGTTCTTGTTTGGAGGATGACAATTCTGCAAGCTGACATCAGCTGTCCCTTAGGTGGGCTGAGATTGTGCCAACCTGGCTGTGAGGTGACAAAATCTGGCTGTTTGCCCCTCAGACCACCTGTGGATGCAACAGCCTGGTCAGAGAGTGAGAAAACTTCATTTTCTTACAGTGGGCTTGTGAGACTTTTAAGGGAGTTGTAGAAAAACGAGGGTAACTTGTTAGTATAAACAACCTGCAGGTGCTGTTTTTCTACTCTGTTTGTGAGAAAGATGTTTTTGTTAATTAGCCAATCAAGCAGAATGTGTCAAATCTGTCTGTAAAAGAGAGGATTTTCCTATTAAACTCCAAAGGGACTATCCTGCAAACCAGCCTTTGAGGGAATCTGTGCCATTCCTGCCTCAGCGCTGACGCTCACCTGCCAGGACCTGACGGGTGTTTTGGGACAGCCCCTGGAGGTGCAGCCCAGGGCTCTGTGCAGGGCGTGGGCAATGCTGTACACGGCCACGTGCACCGGCTGCACCGCCGTCACCCCCAGCATGGGCCAGACGTCCCCGAGGGTGACGTTGCCGCACTGCTGGCAGTGCGTGTCCAGCGCCTCGGCGTCCATCAGGCGGCTCAGCTCCCTGGACTGCCGGCAGAACTCCTCCTGGCTGACGGAGCCGAAGAGCTCGGCCACGTACTCCTGGAAGCCAGGCACTGTCCCCGTCCTCATGACGAAGCCCAGCACTGTCCCGATGCTCTGGATGTTGGGCGTGGAGGCGGTGACGTCCGACAGCATCCAGGTCTCGGTGCCAATCCAGACCTTCTTGCCCAGCCCCGCGCCGATGCTGCGCTCCAGCAGGGCCTGGGCCGGCAGGCTGTGCGCAAACAGCACGACGACGTTGACTTCGGTGCCGTTAATTAACTTAATTGTGTTTTCCAGCTGCCGATCGGCGCCGGGCTCGGCCAGGTCGGTGGGGATGAGCCCCTCGAAGGCGATGCAGATGTTGTTGGCGCCTGCCACGCTCAGGAAGAGGGCCAGGGCCCTTCGGCCGTACTCGTCGTCGCTGGCCACCGTGGCCACCCAGTTCCAGCCGAAGTGGTTGAGGAGCAGCACCACGGCCTCCACCAGGTTCTTGTCGCTGGGCACCGTGCGGTAGAAGGACGGGTAGAGCTCCGTGTCGCTCAGGGTCTCGCTGCTGGCTCCGTAGCTCACCTGGGGGAGGAATGGTCTCACTGCCAAAGAGTTGATAAGGTTTATTGAAACCTTATCAAAAGTACAACAATCAATAGAGGAAATTTCTCCAAGGCTCGGGAAAGGATTCTTGGGTGCATCTCTGGAGCTGCTGAGTAAGAGATTTACTTGAGAAATTCCTATAAGAAATTGATATTAATACTTGAGAAATTCCTATAAGAAATTGATATTAATACTTGAGAAATTCCTATAAGAAATTGATATTAATACTTGAGAAATTCCTATAAGAAATTGATATTAATACTTGAGAAATTCCTATAAGAAATTGATATTAATACTTGAGAAATTCCTATAAGAAATTGATATTAATACTTGAAAACTTGCTATAAGAAATTGATATTAATGCCTGAGAAATGTCTATAAGAAATTTGTATTAATACTTAAGAAATTTCTGTAATAAATTTATATTAAAACCTAAGAAATTACTAGAAGAAATTTCATAAGGAAAGGAAATTGGCAGGAGTGTTTACAGGGTGAGACACTGATATCAAACATCAATTCTGTAGCTTGTCTCATCACCCAAAAGGCAGACTTGAGGCTCTGCACAGAGTCTCTGGATGCATCTCTGGAGCAGCTGAGTAAGAGATTTGATAAGGAAATTGCCAGGAGTGTTTATAGGGTGAGACACTGATATCAAACACCAGTTCTGGAGCTTGTCTCATCACCCAAAAGGCAGAATTGAGGCTCTGAAGAGAGTGTCTGGATGCATCTCTGGAGCAGCTGAGTAAGAGATTTGATAAGGAAATTGCCAGGAGTGTTTACAGGGTGAGACACTGCTATCAAACACCAGTTCTGGAGCTTGTCCCATCACCCAAAAGGCAGACTTGAGGCTCTGCAGGGAGCTTTACCTGTGGGATCAGGAAGGAGCTGAAGAGCTTGGCAGTGAGCAGGCACAGGTCCGACTTGTGGGGCCCGATGACGGCGGTGACGCGCGGCCGGTACTCGCTGTAGTCGCACAGGACCCCGATGGCCCTGCTGCCCTTCTGGGTGAGGAAGAGGAGGCCGGGCTGCAGGGCCACCAGGGGCTCGAAGCACGTGTCGTACATGTCGTAGCCCAGGGTGACTCCCGGCAGCAGCCGGCTGCAGTTGTTGATCTGCTCGACGGCAAATTTCATGGCCAGGGCCCAGATGAGCCCGTCCGTGAATAACCTGGCAGGGGACACGGGGACGTGGCCTGGGGCAGCTGGCTCCTCGCTTATACGTATTTTTATATAATTATTGGCATAACGGATTTCTATATTTTATATAATTATTGGCATAACTGATTTCTATACGTATTTTTATATAATTATTGGCAAAACTCATTTCTATATGTATTTTATATAATTATTGGCAGAACTGATTTCTATATGTATTTTATATAAGTATTGGCATAACTCATTTCTATATGTATTTTCATATAATTATTGGCATAACTGATTTCTGTATGTATTTTATATAAGTATTGGCAGAACTGATTTCTATATTTTATATAATTATTAGCATAACTGATTTCTGTGTGTATTTTATATAATTATTGGCATAACCGATTTCTATATTTTATATAATTATTAGCAGAACTGATTTCTGTATGTATTTTATATAAGTATTGGCAGAACTGATTTCTAGATGTATTTTTATATAAGTATTGGCAGAACTGATTTCTGTATGTATTTTATCTAATTATTGGCATAACTGATTTCTATATTTTATATAATTATTAGCAGAACTGATTTTTATATGTATTTTATATAATTATTAGCATAACTGATTTTTATATGTATTTTTATATAATTATTGGCATAACTGATTTTTGTATGTATTTTATTGATTCATTTACAATTTAAGCATTTGCTTCACTTCAAGCATTTGATTAACTTACAGTTTAACTGTTTGATTCATTAACTATTTAACTGTTTAACTGATTCATTTACAACGTGTTTGCTTCAATTTAACTGATCCATTTACAATTTAAGTGTTTGATTCAATCTAACTGATCCATTTACAATTTAAGCATTTGATTCATTTACAGTTTAAACTGTTTGATTCATTCACTATTTAACTCTTTGATTCAATTTAACCGATTCATTTACAATTTAAGTGTTTGATTCAATTCAACTGTTTGCTTCAATTTAAGTGCTTGATTCATTTACAATTTAAGCATTTGATTCATTTACAGTTTAATTGTTTGATTCATTAACAATTTAACTGTTTAACTGATTCATTTACAACGTGTTTGATTCAATTTAACTGATCCATTTACAATTTAAGTGTTTGCTTCAATTTAACTGATCCATTTACAATTTAAGTGTTTGCTTCAATCTAACTGATCCATTTACAATTTAAGTGTTTGCTTCAATCTAACTGATCCATTTACAATTTAAGTGTTTGATTCAATCTAACTGATCCATTTACAATTTAAGTGTTTGATTCAATCTAACTGATCCATTTACAATTTAAGTGTTTGCTTCAATCTAACTGATCCATTTACAATTTAAGTGTTTGATTCAATCTAACTGATCCATTTACAATTTAAGTGTTTGATTCAATCTAACTGATCCATTTACAATTTAAGTGTTTGCTTCAATCTAACTGATCCATTTACAATTTAAGTGTTTGATTCAATCTAACTGATCCATTTACAATTTAAGTGTTTGATTCAATCTAACTGATCCATTTACAATTTAAGTGTTTGCTTCAATCTAACTGATCCATTTACAATTTAAGTGTTTGATTCAATCTAACTGATCCATTTACAATTTAAGTGTTTGATTCAATCTAACTGATCCATTTACAATTTAAGTGTTTGCTTCAATCTAACTGATCCATTTACAATTTAAGTGTTTGATTCAATCTAACTGATCCATTTACAATTTAAGTGTTTGATTCAATCTAACTGATCCATTTACAATTTAAGTGTTTGCTTCAATTTAACTGATCCATTTACAATTTGTTTGCTTCAATTTAACTGATCCATTTACAATTTAAGTGTTTGATTCTAGCCCCGAGGAAGCCAGTGCTGCTAAAACCCTTTATCAAGTCCAGACTAAAGTCTGACAGCACCAAAAATCCACAAAACCATTTCCAGTTGGGGACCAGCTGACATCCCAGCGCTCCACCCCTCCAAGTCTCCTGTGCTCCATCCCAGAACCCCATATTTTCCCTTTTTTCCCCCAAAAGGCAGCCCTTACCTCTGGCAGAGCAGCAGGGTGGGCTCTGAGCGAGCGGTCAGGTTCACCGCGTCCTTCCCGAAGGGGAACAAACCCCCCAGGACAAAATCCCCCGGCCGCCTGAACTGGGCCGAGAGGCACGAGGGGCTCAGGGAGGCAGCACAGCCACAGCCCAGGCACAGCCACAGCCCTGGCAGCTGCATTTTGGGGAAAAACTGGGAAAAGGAAACTCAGCCCTTCCTGGCAAGTCCCTTTAAATAGAGATGGCATTGAATAATGGGGGGGAATTTGTTTGGTAAAATGCTGAAGTCAAAAGCACTGCCCCCATCCTGATTTCCTTTGCTCACTGAATAAATTTCCTTTACTCTGTGGGCAATAATCAAATACCCTCTGAGGGCACCTGGGTGCAAATCCTGATTTCCTTTGCTC
This sequence comes from Onychostruthus taczanowskii, assembly GCF_017590055.1. Lineage (NCBI taxonomy): Eukaryota > Metazoa > Chordata > Aves > Passeriformes > Passeridae > Onychostruthus > Onychostruthus taczanowskii. Next base: position 5,375,003 of record NW_024503790.1, read on the forward strand.
AGTGAGTGGCTTTTACTCAGTGATTTACAAATTCATTGGCACTGCTGTGGAAATTTGGGTTCCTCTGGCACAGGTTCGTCAGGTGCTCCACTCTGATTCTGGAAAAAGATTTACACAACAATCATTTTTAGTTTTTAAATTTCAGGTCACCTTATCATAATAATAACCAAATCAGGGAGGCAGCACAGCCACAGCCCAGGCACAGCCACAGCCCTGGCAGCTGCATTTTGGGGGAAAAACCTGGGAAAAGGAAACTCAGCCCCTCCTGGCACATCCCTTTAAATAGAGATGGATGGGGGTGAATAATGGGGGTGAATTTGTTTGGCAAAATGCTGAAGTCAAAAGCACTGCCCCCATCCTGATTTCCTTTGCTCAGTGAATAAATTTCCTTTACTCTGTGGGCAATAATCAAATACCCTCTGGGGGCTCCTGGGTGTAAATCCTGATTTCCTTTGCTCAGTGGCTTTTACTCAGAGTGATTTACAAATTCATTGGCACTGCTGTGGAAATTTGGGTTCCTCTGGCACAGGTTCCTCAGGTGCTCCACTCTGGTAAAAGATTTACACAACAATCATTTTTATTTTTTAAATTTCAGGTCACCTCATCATAATAATAACCAAATCAGGAAGGCAGCACAGCCACAGCCCAGGCACAGCCCTGGCAGCTGCATTTTGGGGGAAAAACCTGGGAAAAGGAAACTCAGCCCTTCCTGGCAAGTCCCTTTAAATAGAGATGGATGGGGGTGAAGTGATGGGAATTTGTTTGGCAAAATGCTGAAGTAAAAAGCACTGCCCCCATCCTGATTTCCTTTGCTCAGTGAATAAATTTCCTTTACTCTGTGGGCAATAATCAAATACCCTCTGAGGGCTCCTGGGTGTAAATCCTGATTTCCTTTGCTCACTGAATAAATTTCCTTTACTCCGTGGGCAATAATCAAATACCCTCTGAGGGCACCTGGGTGTAAATCCTGATTTCCTTTGCTGAGTAGCTTTTACTCAGAGATTTACAAATTCATTGGCACTGCTGTGGAAATTTGGGTTGCTCTGGCAGAGGTGACAAAACTCAGCCCCACTCTGGTGAAAGATTTACACAACAATATTTTTTATTTCTTTGTTTTTTAAATTTGAGGTCACCTCATCATGGCAATAACCAAATCTTCCTGAGGGCAGGATTTGCCTGCAGAGGCCATTCCTAGGTCCCAGGCTTGGTGAGCTGTCACTCAGCTCTACTGATATTTTTTTAGGAAGTTTTTACTAGCTGATCTAATTTTTTTTCCCCCTCACACTGAACTAGAATATTAATTTCAGTTTAAATCTTAAATCTGAGTTCACAGCACGGTAATTTAGGGTTTTTTGCTGTATTTTATTGTTGGATTTTAGGACAGCTCTCAATGAGAAGTTCAATTTCCTGCATTTCTAGATCAGAAAACTGCTTTTGCTGCCACAGGGATGCTCCAAGGCTGGAATATTTTCCTTGCAGGAAGAAAAGCAGACACAGAGACCTGAAAACAGGAATGCACCAGCTGCAGCTGTGTTTTCCAGGTCTGTTCATACTGACATTTTACTGACATTTTTTTAAGCATCCTGTCCCTTTACTGGACTATTTAAGTGTCAGCTTTACCTATAAAAACTTTTAAAAATAAGTTCTAAACACAATCCTGAATTTTGGCCGAGTTCATCTTCAATATTAGTAATGGTAATTATAAATATGAATATTTATCTCTTAAGAGGAATAGTTAGAATGAGTGTGACAAGGGAGAAAAAACATTTTTCTTGTGGTCACACCATCATTTCTAGAGACCTAAATCCATTTTTTCCCCCTTAACACACATTATTTGATTTAGTTGAAGGTATTTAATTCACTGCACAGGTGAAATATCAGCTGGCCTGATCTCCAGGGAAATGAAAGAGATTTTTCCAGGGAAATAAACTCTGAACAGGTTTTCTGTAAATGCTGTTCCTGCCACCAGCACAGCCCCAGGTGTGATCCCACAAAGGACACTCCTCAAAACCACATTATTCACATCATTTAATGTCCAGTGAGTCCATCTCCATGAGGTAATAGTGATTTCCTGAATTTTTCACTGTTACAGAGAGAGCATCAGCCTGCAGCAGCCCTGCAGTCCTGGACTAACCCTGCAGGGCTCCTCCAGCCTCCCAAAGCTCAGCAAATCCCTTCTGAGCCCCTCTGGCTCTTCCAGGAGCAGGCAGAAACCTCCCCAAGCAGTGATTTACAGTACAAGTGTGGATTTCCCCCGCCAGAGAGGCAGAAAAATCCTTTTGGTAGGCATTGAACACATTGATAAAAATAAAAAAGAAACACACGAGAACACAAGTAGGAAGGAAACAGCTCCAGGCTGGGCTGGACAGAGGGGATTGTGCAGCAGGAATTAAAATGTGCTGCACATCCCAAGTGCAAAAACCATTAATTGAACAGGGGAGGGGCGCAGAGGGAAGGTGCTGCTGGGTGGATCCTGCTCCAGGAACGCTTTTCTCCTCCATCCACCCCCACAACGACAGGGAAAGGGCATTTCCCCAGCACTGAATCCTCCAGGTGGGGTTTTTGTACAAACCAAAGCGTGTAAATGAGTTCAGACACCACAGCTCCAATTTGTGCTGCCACACAAGGCCACAAATATTGCTGGAAATGCACAGAAGGCTGGAGTTGGGCTTCAGAAGAAAAACCTTTTCCAGCTTTGCTGGGAATTAAAAAAAAACCAATCCCTTAGCAGCTCATCCTAATGTGGAATTATTTTTTCTAATTCTACACGGCTCCTTTTAATGTGGATTTTTTTTCTAATTCTAGAGATGTTAAAAAAAAACCTGACAGATGTAAAAAAAAGTGTAAAAAAAACCCTGTTCCATGTTTATAAAGTGGAATAACTTGGCCATCAGCTCCAGGCTGAAAAGAAAAAGTGGAAATAAGCACAGACAGAGAACCAGAGGGTTGTGCTTGTGCAAAAATGTCATTGTCACCCATCAGGGCAGGTCGAGCAGCTTGTGCTGAGCAAAGAGCTCCTGGGTGATGCTGTAAGCTAGGAATAGAAAATAATAAATCCCTTAGCAGCTCAACCTAACGTGGAATTTTTTCCTAAATTTAGAGATGTAAGAAAAGAACTGAGAGATGTAAAAAAAGAACCGGTCCATGTTTATAAAGTGGAATAGTTTGGCCGACTTTCCATCTCCAGGCTGGAAAGAAAAAGTGGAAACAACCACGGACAGAGAACCACAGGCTCGTGCAAAAAAAACAAAACGTCATTGTCACCCATCAGGGCAGGTCGAGCAGCTTGTGCTGAGCGAAGAGCTCCTGGGTGATGCTGTACACATCGCCGATGTAGGGGATGGCCTCCCCCAGCATGGCCACGGCCTCCTCGGCCGAGCCCACGTTCATGATCTCCAGGAAAGCATCCCGCGACGGCAGCGTGCAGAAGGCCACGGTGGCTGCCTTGCGGACCACCCAGGGGTGGTGCTCGGCCAGCGAGGCGTTGTAGGCGTCGGTGCAGAGCACGGAGGTGCGCGGCTCGCCGGAGCGCAGCCCCTCGAGGAAGAGCTGCAGCCAGCGCAGGGCGCGGTGCAGCCGCAGCACCGTGCGGCAGCCGGAGTCGGGCCGGGCCCGCAGCGCCGCCGGCCCCGCCGCCAGCTCGTGCTGCACCAGCGACTGCAGCGACACGAAGCCGTGCTGCTGCCGGTGACCTTCCAGCAGAGCCACCTTGGCCACGGCGTCCTTGGAGATGAAGGAGAAGACGGCGCCCAGGCTCTGCAGGAAGCTGAGGGGAGACGGGGGTGGTGGGTTAGGTGAGTGAGGGGTGGGAAGAGAAGCGGAAAAAACAACTCCAAAACCACCTCAGGGGGCCAAAGAGATGGCAAAAACTCTAGAAGGGGTGAAAAGAGAAGCCAAAAAAAAGTCTGAGGGGGAAAAAGAAAACCCAAAAAGCATCTGAGGGGGGAAAAGAGATGGCAAAAACTCTCTGAGGGGTGACAAGAGAAGCCAAAAAAAAAGCCTGAGGGGGAAAAAGAAAACACAAAAAGCATCTGAGGGGGGAAAAGAGAAGGCAAAAACTCTCTGAGGGGCGAAAAGAGAACCCTGCTGAGCCCCTGCCAAAAAAACACCTGAGGGGTGAAAAGAGAAGCCAAAAAGCGCCTCAGGGGTGAAAAGAAGGCAAAAAAGCATGAGGGGGGAAAAGAGAAGGCAAAAACTCTCTGAGGGGTGAAAAGAGAAGCCAAAAAAAGACCTGAGGGGGAAAAAGAAAACCCAAAAAGCATCTGAGGGTTGAAAAGAGAAGGCAAAAAAAAAGTCTGAGGGGGGAAAAGAGAACCCTGCTGCAAGCCGCCAAAAAATACACCTGAGGGGGGAAAAGAGAAGGCAAAAACTCTCTGAGGGGTGAAAAGAGAACCCTGCCAAACCCCCTCGAAAAAAACACCTGAGAGGTGAAAAGAGAAGCCAAAAAGCGCCTCAGGGGGGAAAAGGGAAAGCATAAAAACACCTGAGGGGGGAAAAGAGAACCCTGCTGAACCCCCGCCAAAAAAACACCTGAGGGTTAAAAGAGAACCCCAAGACCACCTCAGGGGTGAGAAAAGGCAAAAAGCACGTGAGGGGTGAAAAGAGAAGCCAAAAACTCTCTGAGGAGTGAAAAGATAAAAAGCATCTGAGGGGTCAAAAGAGAACCCCAAAACCACTTGAGTGTGAAGCCATCGCTCCCTGCCCGGTCACTGCATCCTTCTGCCCACAGTCCCCCCGCTCGCTCCCGGGCACTCACCGGATGAGCCCCCGCCAGCCGCTCAGGTAGGGCTCCAGCAGCACCTCCCGCTGCTCCGTCACGCACCTCCGGAAGGCGTCCAGAACCTCCCTCAGGCTGAACGGACCCGCGGCGGCCGCCGCCATCGCTCCGCGGCGCCGCCTCCTCGTCTTCTTCCTCCTCCTCCTTCCCCATCCCGCACCGCCCGCTCGGCCAATCAGCGCCGCGTCCGTCACCCGCCGCGCCCCGCGGGCCAATCCGCTTCGCGTGCGTCATTGCTGCTCGGCCAATCCGCGCGGGGCGGCGCAGGCGCGGAGGAGGCGCCGGGCCTGCGGCTGGGCCTGGTTGAATTTGCGGGGTTTTGTGGGTTTTTAAATGGTTTTTTTGTGTGTTTTTGTGCTTTTTTTGTCTGTTTTTCTGTGTTTCTACACGTGTTTTCCCGGCTCCCAGCAGCGGTGGTGGATATGTCAGCCAAACGGGGTCGCTTTCCCACCGGTTGTTTATCACCTCGCGCGTGTCTTGTGTCTCTCCTCAGGAAAAAGTTTGGGCTCTGCTCGAGTCTTCGGCCGGATCCTGGAAGAATAATTGAAATGTCGCCTGTGAAACCAGCGAAATCCTCTCCTGTTGTTCGCCCCGCGGATCTGCTCCTGGAGTAATTTTCTGTGCGGGTGAAAAGAGAAGCCAAAAAAAAGCCTGAGGGGGAAAAAGAAAACACAAAAAGCATCTGAGGGGGGAAAAGAGAAGGCAAAAACTCTCTGAGGGGCGAAAAGAGAACCCTGCTGAGCCCCTGCCAAAAAAACACCTGAGGGGTGAAAAGAGAAGCCAAAAAGCGCCTCAGGGGTGAAAAGAAGGCAAAAAAGCATGAGGGGGGAAAAGAGAAGGCAAAAACTCTGAGGGGTGACAAGAGAAGCCAAAAAAACGCCTGAGGGGGGAAAAGAGAACCCTGCTGCAAGCCCGCCAAAAATACACCTGAGGGGTGAAAAGAGAAGACAAAAACTGAGGGGAGAAAAGAGAAGCCAAAAAGCACCTAAGGGGGGAAAAGAGAAGGCAAAAACTCTCTGAGGGGTGAAAAGAGAACCCTGCCAAACCCCCTCGAAAAAAACACCTGAGAGGTGAAAAGAGAAGCCAAAAAGCGCCTCAGGGGGGAAAAGAGAAAGCATAAAAACACCTGAGGGGGGAAAAGAGAACCCTGCTGAACCCCCGCCAAAAAAACACCTGAGGGTTAAAAGAGAACCCCAAGACCACCTCAGGGGTGAGAAAAGGCAAAAAGCACGTGAGGGGTGAAAAGAGAAGCCAAAAACTCTCTGAGGAGTGAAAAGATAAAAAGCATCTGAGGGGTCAAAAGAGAACCCCAAAACCACTTGAGTGTGAAGCCATCGCTCCCTGCCCGGTCACTGCATCCTTCTGCCCACAGTCCCCCCGCTCGCTCCCGGGCACTCACCGGATGAGCCCCCGCCAGCCGCTCAGGTAGGGCTCCAGCAGCACCTCCCGCTGCTCCGTCACGCACCTCCGGAAGGCGTCCAGAACCTCCCTCAGGCTGAACGGACCCGCGGCGGCCGCCGCCATCGCTCCGCGGCGCCGCCTCCTCGTCTTCTTCCTCCTCCTCCTTCCGCATCCCGCACCGCCCGCTCGGCCAATCAGCGCCGCGTCCGTCACCCGCCGCGCCCCGCGGGCCAATCCGCTTCGCGTGCGTCATTGCTGCTCGGCCAATCCGCGCGGGGCGGCGCAGGCGCGGAGGAGGCGCCGGGCCTGCGGCTGGGCCTGGTTGAATTTGCGGGGTTTTGTGGGTTTTTAAATGGTTTTTTTGTGTGTTTTTGTGCTTTTTTTTGTCTGTTTTTCTGTGTTTCTACACGTGTTTTCCCGGCTCCCAGCAGCGGTGGTGGATATGTCAGCCAAACGGGGTCGCTTTCCCACCGGTTGTTTATCACCTCGCGCGTGTCTTGTGTCTCTCCTCAGGAAAAAGTTTGGGCTCTGCTCGAGTCTTCGGCCGGATCCTGGAAGAATAATTGAAATGTCGCCTGTGAAACCAGCGAAATCCTCTCCTGTTGTTCGCCCCGCGGATCTGCTCCTGGAGTAATTTTCTGTGCGGGTTTGGGACCCGGAGTGGAGTAAAAATGCCTGAGATCAAAGTCACCCCCTTGGGTAAGTCCGGCCTAAAATCGCCTTGGAATGCAAGCACTGAAACCCTGCGGGGTTTGCAATTCGGGTTGTATTTGGAATCCCTGATGTGATTCCTCTCTGCCTTCCCTTGGCTTTTCCAGTTACTGTTTGGATTAATTAATCAGGATTAATGAAGTTATCCTTGTAAAGGTATTGGTGTTGTGGAGCATTAATTCACCATGGTGCTAAAGAGCCGCAGAAAGAAAACATTTCTTATTTTTTCCCTGTTTAATCTTTTTAAAATGAGTTTTGTAGTGAGAGGGCAGAGGATGTGCTGAGCAGCAGATCTGCTTTATCCTCATGGATAATTTTCAGCCTTGCTGTGGGTTTAAATTAATGAGGCTTAACGAGGGCAGAGCAGCTGGAAAAGGAGTTCTGATCCTTGCCAGATTTTCTCTCCTTGAAACTGCAATTGCAGGAAGTTTCTGCATCCTTTACCTGCTTTTGTTTTTGCAAGAATTGCAGCTTTCCCCAGAGGTGTTTCACCAGCGTCTTACTGGTGTTTTATTGATATTTTGCTGGTATTTTGCTGATGTTTTATTGGTATTTTGCTGATGTTTTGCTGGTATTTTCCTGCTGTTTTATTGATGTTTTGCTGCTATTTTGCTGGTGGTGTTTTATTAGTGTTTTGCTGGGTTTCTGCTGGTATTTTGTGGTATTTTGCTGGTTGCATTTTGCTGATATTTTCCTGGTGTTTTTCTGGTGTTTTATTGGGATTTTGTTGGTATTTTGGTGGTGGTGTTTTCTTGATGTTTTGCTGATGTTTTACTGGTATTTTGCTGGTGGTGTTTTATTTGTGTTGTACCAATGCTTTACTGATATTTTGTGATGTTTTCCTGGTGTTTTCTTGGGGTTTTATTGTGTTTTGCTGGTGGTGTTTCATTGGTGTTTTGCTGGAGTTTTCCTGGTGTTTTGCTGATATTTTATTGGTGTTTTGCTGATATTTTACTGGTATTTTCTTGGTGTTTTATGATATTTTCCTGGTGTTTCTTGCTGTTTTTTTTGCTGCTATTTTGCTGGTGGTGTTTTATTAGTGTTTTGCTGGGTTTCTGCTGGTATTTTGTGGTATTTTGCTGGTTGCATTTTGCTGATATTTTCCTGGTGTTTTTCTGGTGTTTTATTGGGATTTTGTTGGTATTTTGGTGGTGGTGTTTTCTTGATGTTTTGCTGATGTTTTACTGGTATTTTGCTGGTGATATTTCCCTGTTGTTTTATGACATTTTCCTGGTGTTTTTTGCTGTTTTCCTGTTGTTCTATGAAATTTTCCTGTTGTTTTGTGATATTTTCCTGGTGTTTTATGATATTTTCCTGTTGTTTTATGATATTTCCCTGTTGTTCTATGACATTTTCCTGGTGTTTTGTGCTGTTTTCCTGGTGTTTTATGATATTTTCCTGGTGTTTTTTGCTGTTTTACTGGTGTTTTATGATATTTTCCTGTTGTTTTATGATATTTCCCTGGTGTTTTATGACATTTTCCTGGTGTTTTGTGCTGCTTTCCTGGTGTCCAGGTGCCGGGCAGGACGTGGGCAGGAGCTGCATCCTGGTGTCCATCGCCGGCAAGAACGTGATGCTGGACTGTGGCATGCACATGGGCTACAACGATGATGTGAGTGTCCCCTGGGCCAGGGGGGACACTGTCCTGTCCCTCCTGCATGTCTGGCCTCCTCCATCCTCCCCTGCAGGGGCTGGGCTGTGCCAGAGCTGCTCTGTCCCCTTCCAAAATCTCCCTTCCCCTCACGTTTTCCATGAAATGTCAGCCCCTCCTTTCCCTGCCTCGTGGACTTGGGGAAAATGTTTATTATTGCAGCTGCAAATGCTCCATTCCAGGTGGGTTTGGACTCTGGGGGTTTGCTGGGAGCAGGAATCCTGTCCTTAGCTTTGGGGCAGCTCGTTCAAATGTTTCACACCACATTTCTGCTGCTCCAGGGAGAGAGAAGGAAACTCCTGGTTTTGGCTTCCCTGCCCCAGCAGGAAAGGAATAATGGCACAGATATTCTGCAGGATTGAGTTCAAGCAGCAGATGTGCTGTGACAGGAAAGCTTTTGGGGCTTTGTGCCTCAGAGCCAGGGTGTGTTCAGCACCTGTGTGACTTGGGACATAAAATGACTTATTTATGAAAGGGTCAGTTTCTGTCTGTCCCCTCATTTCTGCTTCTCCCTGCACACAAAAGCTGCTGGTGCTGCCTGGAGAGGGCTCAGCACATTCCCAGTGTCCCATTCCTTCCATTTTTTGTTGGATCACTGGTGCTGGTGCTGCCTGGAGAGGCCTCAGCACATTCCCAGTGTCCCATTGTCCCATTCCCTCCACGTTTTCTGGTGCATTCCTGATGGATTTCCTGTTTCCCCCTGGCTGCAGAGGCGCTTCCCTGACTTCTCCTACATCACCCAGAACGGAAGGCTGACTGATTTCCTGGACTGTGTCATCATCAGGTGAGGCTCCTTCCTTGTCCCAGCACTTCCCAAGCCCATCCCTCACATTTTACCTGCTTTTCCCCCATCCTGCACACCTACAAAATATCTGAGCCCCCCAAGCTCAACCCGTTGTGGCTTTTTTTTTTTGCTTTTTTCTTTATTTTCAGCCACTTCCACCTGAGCCCCCCAATCTCAACCCGTTGTGGCTTTTTTTTGCTTTTTTCTTTATTTTCAGCCACTTCCACCTGGACCACTGTGGGGCTCTGCCCTATTTCAGTGAGATGGTTGGCTATGACGGCCCCATCTACATGACCCACCCCACCAAGGCCATCTGCCCCATCCTGCTGGAGGACTACAGGAAGATCACCGTGGACAAGAAAGGGGAAACCAACTTCTTCACCTCGCAGATGATCAAGGACTGCATGAAGAAGGTGGTGGCTGTGCACCTGCACCAGACCGTGCAGGTGAGGGCCTTTGGACTCAGGGCTGCAATTAGGAGTGTAGCTAATTAATCCAGGGGTGCAGTTAGGAGTGTAGCTAATGAATCCAGGGGTGCAGTTAGGAGTGTAGCTAATGAATCCAGGGGTGCAGTTAGGAGTGTAGCTAATTAATCCAGGGGTGCAGTTAGGAGTGTAGCTAATGAATCAAGGAGTGAAATTAGGAGTGTAGCTAATGAATCCAGGGGTGCAGTTAGGAATGTGCCTAATGAATCCAGGGGTGCAGTTAGGAGTGTAGCTAATTAATCAAGGGGTGCAGTTAGGAATGTAGCTAATTAATCAAGGGGTTAAATTAGGAATGTAGCTAATGAACCAAGGGGTTAAGTTAGGAATGTACCTAATGAACCAAGGGGTGAAATTAGGAATGTACCTAATGAATCCCGGGGTGCAATTAGGAATGTAGCTACTGAATCAAGGGGTTACATTGGAAATGTAGGTGATTAATCAAGGGGTTAAGTTGGAAATGTAGCTAATGAATCAATGAGTTGTTGAAAATGTAGCTAATTTATCAAGGGGTTAAGTTAGGAATATAAGCTAATTAATCAATGGATTAAGTTAGGACTGTAGCTAATGAATCAAGGGGTTAAATTAGAAATATAAGCTAATGAATCAATGGGTTAAATTCAAAATACAGATAATTAATCAAGGGGTTAAGTTAGAAATACAGCTAATAAATCAAGGAGTTAAGTTAGGAGTGTAGCTAATGAATCAAGGAGTTGAGTTAGGAATGTAGCTAATGAATCAAGGGGTCAAATTAGGAAATGTAGCTAATGAATCAATGGGTTACATTAAAAATACAGCTAATTAATCAAAGGGTTAAATTAGGAATGTGGTTAATGAATCAAGGGGTTAAATTAGAAATGTAGCTATTAGGCAATTTAGGTTTTCTCCTTCCTCCTTTTGAGTAAATCCAGAGGGATCTGGATTTCCAGATATTCCTGATATTTTCAAATTGAGTTGAAATGCTGGCATTCCTGAAGGCTTTGCTGTTTATATTTTATATATATATATCTATATATCTATGTATATAATCTGAAATATTGGCATTCCTGAAGGCTTTGCTGTAAAACTGTATACCCAACCACTGTGCTTCAATTCTATCTACAGTTTTGGCTGTGTGAGCCACCTTCTACAACCCATCCCAGATGAGCAGACTTTCATTGTGGGCAGCTGGTCTGTGCTAAGTCAGGTTTACTCCAACACTCAACTGAGATACAGAAATAATGAAGTTTACCCATGTTCTTCAGAAGCCAAAAGCTGTTTCACCTTTCATTCACCATTTATGTCATGGTAAAAACCACAATTAGTTGTGCGTGAGTGTGCTTATAATTACATTATAATTACATATAGCAATATTCGTTTGATTTGTACAGGCACATCTGCAGAAGGAGATAAAGAACAGATACACAATCCATGTGTGTGTGTGTGTATATATATATATATGTATATATATATGTATCTATAATTGCAATATTGTCACTCCTGAAGGCTCTGCTGTCTGTATTTTTATCTGCCTGTATATCAATGGAAGTGCTGGCGTGCTGAGGCTCTGCTCTTGGCAGGTGGACGAGGAGCTGCAGATCAAGGCTTACTACGCGGGCCACGTGCTGGGGGCCGCCATGTTCCACATCAGGGCTGGCTGCGAGTCCGTGCTCTACACCGTGAGTGGCACAGGGAACTCCTGTTCCCCTTGCAGCTCTGCCTGTTCCCAGACACTCCCCTTTTTATAGATTTGTCTGTATGTCTATATAGATATATGTACTTGTGTGCATATATATATATGTAATTGTGTGTATATGTATATATAATTGTGTATATATATATGTAATTGTGTGCATATATATATATGTAATTGTGTGTATATATATATATGTAATTGTGTATATATATAAGTAATTGTGTATATATATATGTAATTGCATATATATATCTGTAATTGTGTATATATATATATGTAATTGTGTATATATATATATGTAATTGTGTATATATATATATGTAATTGTGTATATATATATATGTAATTGTGTATATATATATATGTAATTGTGTATATATATATATGTAATTGTGTATATATATATATGTAATTGTGTATATATATATATGTAATTGTGTATATATATATATGTAATTGTGTATATATATATATGTAATTGTGTATATATATATATGTAATTGTGTATATATATATATGTAATTGTGTATATATATATATGTAATTGTGTATATATATATATGTAATTGTGTATATATATATATGTAATTGTGTATATATATATATGTAATTGTGTATATATATATATGTAATTGTGTATATATATATATGTAATTGTGTATATATATATATGTAATTGTGTATATATATATATGTAATTGTGTATATATATATATGTAATTGTGTATATATATATATGTAATTGTGTATATATATATATGTAATTGTGTATATATATATATGTAATTGTGTATATATATATATGTAATTGTGTATATATATATATGTAATTGTGTATATATATATATGTAATTGTGTATATATATATATGTAATTGTGTATATATATATATGTAATTGTGTATATATATATATGTAATTGTGTATATATATATATGTAATTGTGTATATATATATATGTAATTGTGTATATATATATATGTAATTGTGTATATATATATATGTAATTGTGTATATATATATATGTAATTGTGTATATATATATATGTAATTGTGTATATATATATATGTAATTGTGTATATATATATATGTAATTGTGTATATATATATATGTAATTGTGTATATATATATATGTAATTGTGTATATATATATATGTAATTGTGTATATATATATATGTAATTGTGTATATATATATATGTAATTGTGTATATATATATATGTAATTGTGTATATATATATATGTAATTGTGTATATATATATATGTAATTGTGTATATATATATATGTAATTGTGTATATATATATATGTAATTGTGTATATATATATATGTAATTGTGTATATATATATATGTAATTGTGTATATATATATATGTAATTGTGTATATATATATATGTAATTGTGTATATATATATATGTAATTGTGTATATATATATATGTAATTGTGTATATATATATATGTAATTGTGTATATATATATATGTAATTGTGTATATATATATATGTAATTGTGTATATATATATATGTAATTGTGTATATATATATATGTAATTGTGTATATATATATATGTAATTGTGTATATATATATATGTAATTGTGTATATATATATATGTAATTGTGTATATATATATATGTAATTGTGTATATATATATATGTAATTGTGTATATATATATATGTAATTGTGTATATATATATATGTAATTGTGTATATATATATATGTAATTGTGTATATATATATATGTAATTGTGTATATATATATATGTAATTGTGTATATATATATATGTAATTGTGTATATATATATATGTAATTGTGTATATATATATATGTAATTGTGTATATATATATATGTAATTGTGTATATATATATATGTAATTGTGTATATATATATATGTAATTGTGTATATATATGTGTAATTATATATTTATATTATTTATAGACTAGATATTTACATAATCCATTATATATAGGTATTATATTTATATTTATACAGTATTATATATTTATGTTATTTATATAACAGATATTTATATAATACACATTATATATATAATCTTTATATATTATATATTTATATTAGTTATATACTGGGTGCTTATATAATAGGTATTTAATATTTCATATTCATATTTATACATTATTATATATTTATATTATTTATATACCAGCTGCTTATATTATGTATAATTTATATATATAATATTCATACTTATATATTGATATATGTTTATATTATTTATATAGAAGTAGTTATATATATTATACATATTATATGCATATATTATTATATATTTATATTATTTACATACCATGTATTTATATTATTTATTATATTTATTATACATTTATATTATTGATATAGCAAATATTTATATAATACATATATAATATAGATTTTATATTTATATATTGTTATGTATTATTCATATTCCATTGTATTATATATTTGAGCCTCAAAAATATCTCTGTGTTTTTCTTCTCCCCTCAGGGTGATTATAACATGACACCAGACAGACACCTGGGGTGAGTAAACAGCTGAATTTCAATTTTGGGCTGCATTAATTGCAATTAATCTAGCAGAGCATTCCCAAATCCCACTTCACTCCCATTCCTGTGCCATTCCTCAGTCCAGCCTGGAGACATTCAGATTTAAACCACCAGGGACCATTTCCAGCAGTGATTGTGGGTTACATGTTCATGCATTTAAAACTGGTCATAAACTGGGTAATGTTGCTTTTTGAGCTCTCTAATTTCGATTTTAAGCTGAATTAATTGAAATTAAGCTGCCATAGAGCCCCCAAATCCCCCTTTATTCCCATTTCCTGTGCCATTCCTCAATCCAGCTGGGAGATTTGAGATCCCAGCAGTGATTTTGGGTTACATTTTCATGCTTTTAAAACTGGTCATAAACTGGGTAATGTTGCTTTTTGAGCTCTCTAATTTCGATTTTAAGCTGAATTAATTGAAATTAAGCTATCGTAGAGCCCCCAAATCCCAATTTCCTCCCATTTCCTGTGCCATTCCTCAATCCAGCTGGGAGATTTGAGATCCCAGCAGTGATTTTGGGTGTTCCCTGTGCCAGGGCGGCCTGGGTCGATAAGTGCCGCCCTGACCTGCTGATCATGATCATTCAGTCCAGCTTGGAGACATTCAGATTTAAACCACCAGGGACCATTCCCTGCAGTGATTTTGGGTTACATTTTCATGCTTTTAAAACTGGTCATAAAAGGGGTAATGTTGCTTTTTGAGCTCTCTAATTTTGATTTTAATCTGAATTCATTCCAATTAAGCTACTCTAGAGCCCCCAAAGCCCACTTTACTGGCATTCCTCAATCCACCTTAGAGATTTCAGATCCCAGCAGTGATTTTGGGTCTCTGTGTTCCCTGTGCCAGGGCTGCCTGGGTCGATAAGTGCCGCCCTGACCTGCTGATCACCGAGTCCACGTACGCCACCACCATCCGCGACTCCAAGCGCTGCCGCGAGAGGGATTTCCTCAAGAAGGTCCACGAGACTGTGGAGAGGGGAGGGAAGGTAAATCCTAACGAATAATTAATAAAAATAATAAGGAAGAAAGGAAATTAAATCGTAATAAATGCGTGAGAAGAAATAAAAGCAAATAATGAATGTATAAGGGGTGGTATTAATAATAAATAATGAATGTATAAGGGGTGGTATTAATAATAAATAATGAATGTATAAGAATGATTATTAATAATAAACAAGAATTAATGAATGTAGAAGAATATGAATAGAGAAGAATTATTATTAAGTATAAATAAGTATAATTAAGTATAAATAGCATAAATTATTATAAGTAATAAATAATGAATATAGAAGAATTATTATTAATAATAAATAATGATCAATATAGAAATATCTATCCCACACATTAACAAATCCTCAAAAAAGTCAAGGAATGCTGGAGATACCAATTATCAGTTGATGATTGGAAATAATAGAATGCAAAAATTAATTTTTTATATATAACTTAATGTATATATTATATATATTATATATTACATGTTTTATATATATACTTATATAAGTACAATAAAATCTAATTATATAATATATATAATTTTTGATATTAATATGTGATATATTTATATAAGTATAATAAAATCTAATTATATAATATATATAATATTTGATATTAATATGTGATATATTTATATAAGTATAATAAAATCTAATTATATAATATACATAATATGTGATATTAATATGTGATATATTTATATAAGTATAATAAAATCTAATTATATAATATACATAATATGTGATATTAATATGTGATATATTTATATAAGTATAATAAAATCTAATTATATAATATACATAATATGTGATATTAATATGTGATATATTTATATAAGTATAATAAAATCTAATTATATAATATACATAATATGTGATATTAATATGTGATATATTTATATAAGTATAATAAAATCTAATTATATAATATACATAATATGTGATATTAATATGTGATATATTTATATAAGTATAATAAAATCTAATTATATAATATACATAATATGTGATATTAATATGTGATATATTTATATAAGTATAATAAAATCTAATTATATAATATACATAATATGTGATATTAATATGTGATATATTTATATAAGTATAATAAAATCTAATTATATAATATACATAATATGTGATATTAATATGTGATATATTTATATAAGTATAATAAAATCTAATTATATAATATACATAATATGTGATATTAATATGTGATATATTTATATAAGTATAATAAAATCTAATTATATAATATACATAATATGTGATATTAATATGTGATATATTTATATAAGTATAATAAAATCTAATTATATAATATACATAATATGTGATATTAATATGTGATATATTTATATAAGTATAATAAAATCTAATTATATAATATACATAATATGTGATATTAATATGTGATATATTTATATAAGTATAATAAAATCTAATTATATAATATAAGAATGATTATTAATAATAAACAAGAATTAATGAATGTAGAAGAATATGAATATAGAAGAATTATTAAGTATAAATAATATAAGTATAATTAAGTATAAATAATATAAATTATTATAAGTAATAAATAATGAATATAGAAGAATTATTACTAATAATAAATAATGATTAATATAGAAATATCTATCCCGGAGGTTTCAGATCCCAGCAGTGATTTTGGGTGTTCCCTGTGCCAGGGCTGCCTGGGTCGATAAGTGCCCCCCTACCTGCTGATCATGATCATTCAAATTAATCACTGAATTAATTCCAATCAAGCTGCCGTTGAGCCCCCAAATCCCACATTATTCCCATGATAAAATCTAATTATATAATTATGTGATACATAATATACAACAATATGTAGATATGTATTATAATGTACTATTGTAATGTATATTATATATATACATATTTTTATATTTAGATATTTTTTAATATTTATATACATTTATTTCTGTATATATTTTATATATGTAGCATTTCATATTTCTCCAAGAGAGGAGTTGCCCTGGGGCAGGGAGAGCTGTGCCTTCCATTCAGAAATAATAAATAATAATACATTAAAAATAAATTAGAAATCAAGAGTAATAAATAAAAAATAAATAGAAATAGTAATAAAGAAGAAATAATAAATACATATGAATAAATTAAAATAACGGATATATTATAATAATAATGGTAAGTAGTAAATCGTGATAACACATAATAATTAATAGTAAATAAAAATGAAATAATAATAATAGTAGTAACCGTGCAGCCCCGGGCGTTGGTGCTGCAGTCCCCCTGAGCCCTGCTGTGCCCCTGCAGGTTCTGATCCCGGTGTTTGCCCTCGGCCGTGCCCAGGAGCTCTGCATCCTGCTGGAAACCTTCTGGTGAGCCCGGCTGCCCTGGGACCGTGTGTGCTGCAAAGGTCGTGGGGACAAAGGCCCTGAGCATCTCAGGATGTGGAAATAAATCCTGTGTAGGAACACAGAAATGTGTTTATAGACATGTGTTGGTTGGGTTAGTTAATGTTCCTCCTGCACAGGAGCTGCCCTGGGTGCAGGGAGAGCTACAATTAAAATGATTCAATATGGAAAACGTTCAGTGTTTTAATGTTAACTGGTTTATGTAGTAGCTAAATTCTTAGAAATGTAATCATTTATATATTGTATCTTTTATATATAATATAAATATATATATATTTATATATATTATATATTTTATATAATATATAAATATATATATTTATATATATTATATCTTTTATACATTCATATTTATATATAAATATATAAATATTTATATATTTATATATTTATATATTCTTTTAATATAGTATATAAAATATATAG
>NW_024503790.1:5393773-5476832 GCF_017590055.1 Onychostruthus taczanowskii
AATATAATATAATATACTACAATATAATATAATATAATATACTACAATATAATATAATATAATATACTACAATATAATATAATATAATACAATATAATATAATATAATATAATATATAATGTAATATAATGTAATATAACATAACATAACATAACATAATATAATATAATATACTACAATATAATATAATATAACATAATATAATATAACATAATATAATATAATATAATATAATATAATATAATATAATATAATATTAGTAATATTATATTATATATATGTTATATATTTTATATTTTATATATTGTATATGTATATAAATAATATATATACATCTATATTATTATATATTATAATAGATATAATTTTAATATAATTTTATATATTCATATATATTATTTTTATATATACATATAAATAATTTCTATTTAGATTATTTATTATTTATAGATGTTTTTATATTTATATAAAAATATAAATATAACATTTTATATTATTTATAAAACATTTATAAATAATATATAATTTTATATTTATATATAAAATTAATTATTTATATACATTGCTATATACATATTTTATTTACATGCATTATTATAAAACATTTTTATATTAATTTATATCATGAAAACAGGGAAATCCACCCCAAAAAAACCCCACCTCCATGAACATCCAGCATTTATTTACCTCTTCCTCCTTTCCAGGGAAAGGATGAACCTGAAAGCTCCAATTTATTTCTCCACGGGCCTGACAGAGAAAGCAAATCATTACTACAAACTCTTCATCACCTGGACCAACCAGAAAATCAGGAAAACCTTCGTGCAGAGGAACATGTTTGAGTTCAAGCACATCAAAGCCTTCGACAGAGCCTTCGCAGACAACCCGGGGCCCATGGTGGGTGGGGCTGGGGGGCTCCCAAAATCCTGGGGGGATCACCCGGGGGTCCTCAGCCCCCCACAGCTCTGTGGCCAGGCCAGCTGTGCCAGTTCTCTGAGTTTGTATTGCATTTGAGGTGAAACACCCCAAAAAAATGAACATTTTTAATGTTTATGCCTTCAGTCCAACCCGGGGCCCATGGTGGGGGGGGCTGGGGGGTTTGCTTCCAGGCTCCCAAAATCCTGGGGGGAATCACC
Source organism: Onychostruthus taczanowskii (assembly GCF_017590055.1). Classification (NCBI taxonomy): domain Eukaryota; kingdom Metazoa; phylum Chordata; class Aves; order Passeriformes; family Passeridae; genus Onychostruthus; species Onychostruthus taczanowskii. The sequence continues at coordinate 5,394,907 of NW_024503790.1, forward strand.
CAGGGGTCCTCACCCCCCCACAGCTCTGTGGCCAGGCCAGCTGTGCCAGTTCTCTGAGTTTGTATTGCATTTGAGGTGAAACACCCCAAAAAAATGAACATTTTTAATGTTTATGCCTTCAGTCCAACCCGGGGCCCATGGTGGGTGGGGCTGGGGGGTTTGCTTCCAGGCTCCCAAAATCCTGGGGGGAATCACCCAGGGGTCCTCACCCCCCCACAGCTCTGTGGCCAGCCAGCTGTGCCAGTTCTCTGAGTTTGTATTGCATTTGAGGTGAAACACCCCGAAAAAAATGAACATTTTTAATGTTATGCCATCAATCCCGCCTGAAAACCTCTCATGGCCAGGTCATCTCTAGAAATTCTGTGAATTTTTATTGCATTTAAGGTGAAACTCCCAGAAAAAAATGAACATTTTTAATGTTATGCCATCAATCCCACCTGAAAACCTCTCATGGCCAGGTCATCTCTATAAATTCTGTGAATTTTTATTGCATTTAAGGTGAAACACCCACTAAAAAATGAACATTTTTAATGTTTGTGCCTTCAGTCCCACCTCCAACCCTCTCCTGGCCAGGCCAGCTGTGTCAGTTCTCTGAGTTTTTATTGCATTAGAGGTGAAACACCCCGAAAAAAATGAACATTTTTAATGTTTATGCCATGAGTCCCACATCAAAACCTCTCCTGGCCAGGTCATCTCTGTAAATATCACATCTCTTTCTGAATTTTTATTTAATTTAAGGTGAAACCACCCAGAAAAAAAAGAACATTTTTAATGTTATGCCATCAATCCCACCTGAAAACTTCTCCTGACCAGGTCATCTCTGTAAATTCTCTGAATTTTTATTGCATTTAAGGTGAAAACACCCTGAAAAAAATGAACATTTTGCATGTTTATGCCATCAATCCCACCTGAAAACTTCTCCTGGCCAGGAAATTCTATGAATTTCTCTGAATTTTTCTTTAATTGAAGGTGAAACACCCCGAAAAAAAATAAAAATTTTGCATATTTATATCATCTCTACATCCTGATTCAAACCAGGATTTTCTTTTCCACTCAGTCTTTTATTGCTGCTTTAATTCTGGCTGCTTTATTTTTTTTACCATTAAAAAAACCACTCAGAGTTTTCCTTCAGACACTGGGGATGCTCACAAATATTTCCTAAACCAGAAAATATTGGTTTTATTTCTTAAAATATTGGTATTATTTCTCTAAATATTGGTATTATTTCTCTAAAAATATATTTTTTATTTCTTAAAGCAGCAGCTCAGCTCGTGAGAATTTTAGAGAGGGTAGGAAAAAAAATCCAAAAGCAAAAATTCCTATTTTTCAGTGTTGGGGATGGGTATTGGTGGATGCTCTGCAGAGATTTAGGATATTTCTATAAATCATGATAAAAATGGGTTTTTATAGTGATTTTTGGCCCATCTTTCATTCCAGGTGGTGTTTGCAACCCCTGGGATGCTCCATGCAGGACAGTCCCTCCAAATCTTCAGGAAATGGGCAGGGAATGAGAAGAACATGGTAAGAAATTGGGGTTTTATTGAGTTTTTATTGGGTTTTATGTGTTTTTTTATGGGTTTTTATTGAGTTTTTATGGGGTTTTTATGTCTCTTATTAATGTGATTCACAATACTGAGATTTCAGCAAAGCTTTCCTTGAGGAGCTGGAATTCAATGACAAAAATCCTCTTTGAACTAACTCTAAATCAACTCTTTTGATGTTGTACATGGATTTTTACACCAAATCCATGGAAATTTTGTTTTTTTTGGTTTTTTTTTTCCCCAGGTGATCATGCCTGGCTACTGTGTCCAGGGAACTGTGGGCCACAAGATCCTCAGTGGGCAGAGGAAGCTGGAGATGGAAGGGAGACAAATTGTGAGTTGGATTTTCACTTTCCAGCACTGAAAACACCTCAAAATAATCTTTATATTTGCACTTTTTTATTTTCTTTTTGCTTTAGCAAAGTTGGATTTGGTTGGGGTTTTTTTCCCCTTTTGCAATAATTTCTGCCAAAAAAAAAAAAAAAACAACTTTGAGGGGCCCTTTGCTTCTACTATAAAATTTAGGTTGCTAAGTTTTAGTAAAACTAATTAAGTTTTACTAAAATTTTAATGCTTAGGGACACTTTTACTGTTTAGTAACCAGGTAAATAGTTGAAATTGATATATTTTCACATTTCAGCTGATATATTTTTCAACTTTTCATTTTCCAGTTGATACATTTTCACCCATATGAAGCACATTTGCATAATAAAACACCAGCTTACCTTCAATATTTGCTTTTTGTGACAAGTATTGTCTGAAATGAGGCAGCTGGAGCCTTTTAAATTCCAACAGCTTTGTGTTGAGGCAATTTAGGTTTTCTCCTTCTTCTTTTGAAGTAAATCCAGAGGGATCTGGGTGTGTTCCCAGAGGAATTCCCAGTTCCAGTGCTGTGCTCTGCTCCCCCAGCTGTAGGTGAAGCTGCAGGTTGGAGTGCACATCCTTCAATATTTGCTTTTTGTGGCAAATATTCTCTGAAATGGGGCAGTTGGAGCTTCTAAATTACAACAGCTTTGTGGTAAAAAATGTAGATTTTCTCCTTCTTCCTTTTAAGCAAATCCAGAGGAATCTGGGTGTTCCTGGGTGTTCTGGTAAATCCAGAGGAATTCCCAGTTCCCAGTGCTGTGCTCTGCTCCCCCAGCTGCAGGTGCAGTTCACACCCTTTAACATTTACTTTTTGTGACCAATGCTCTGCTCCCCAGCTGTGAAGCTGCAGGTGCAGTTCACACCCCTCAACATTTGCTTCTCTGCTCCCCAGCTGCAGGTGAAGCTGCAGGTGCAGTTCAGTCCTTTTACATTTGCTTTTTGTGCCAATGCTCTGCTCCCCAGCTGGAGGTGAAGTTGCAGGTGCAGTTCAATCCTTTAACATTTACTTTTTGTTACCAATGCTTTGATCCCCCAGCTGTGAAGCTGCAGGTGCAGTGCACACCCCTCAATATTTACTTTTTGTGACCAATGCTCTGCTCCCCAGCTGTGAAGCTGCAGTGCCGTTCACACCCCTCAATATTTGTTTTTTGTGCCAATGCTCTGCTCCCCAGCTGGAGGTGAAGCTGCAGGTGCAGTTCAATCCTTTAACATTTACTTTTTGTGCCCAATGCTCTGCTCCCCCAGCTGAAGGTGCAGTTCACATCCTTTAATATTTATTTTTTGTGACCAATGCTCTGCTCCCCAGCTGGAGGTGAAGATGCAGGTGCAGTGCACACCCCTCAATATTTGTTTTTTGTGCCAATGCTCTGCTCCCCAGCTGTGAAGCTGCAGTGCCGTTCACACCCCTCAATATTTGCTTTTTGTGCCCAGTGCTCTGCTCCCCAGCTGTGAAGCTGCAGGTGCAGTTCACATCCTTTAATATTTGTTTTTTGTGCCAATGCTGTGCTCCCCAGCTGTGAAGCTGCAGGTGGAGTTCACACCCCTCAATATTTGCTTTTTGTGCCCAATGCTCTGCTCCCCAGCTGCAGGTGAAGATGCAGGTGCAGTTCAGTCCTTTTACATTTGTTTTGTGTGACCAATGCTCTGCTCCCCAGCTGTGAAGCTGCAGGTGCAGTGCACACCCCTCAATATTTGCTTTTTGTGCCCAGTGCTCTGCTCCCCAGCTGTGAAGCTGCAGGTGCAGTGCACACCCCTCAATATTTGCTTTTTGTGCCCAGTGCTCTGCTCCCCAGCTGTGAAGCTGCAGGTGCAGTGCACACCCCTCAATATTTGCTTTTTGTGCCCAGTGCTCTGCTCCCCAGCTGTGAAGCTGCAGGTGCAGTGCACACCCCTCAATATTTGCTTTTTGTGCCCAGTGCTCTGCTCCCCAGCTGTGAAGCTGCAGGTGCAGTGCACACCCCTCAATATTTGCTTTTTGTGCCCAGTGCTCTGCTCCCCAGCTGTGAAGCTGCAGGTGCAGTGCACACCCCTCAATATTTGCTTTTTGTGCCCAGTGCTCTGCTCCCCAGCTGTGAAGCTGCAGGTGCAGTGCACACCCCTCAATATTTGCTTTTTGTGCCCAGTGCTCTGCTCCCCAGCTGTGAAGCTGCAGGTGCAGTGCACACCCCTCAATATTTGCTTTTTGTGCCCAATGCTCTGCTCCCCCAGCTGCAGGTGGAGTTCACATTCTTTAACATTTGTTTTTTGTGCCCAATGCTCTGCTCCCCAACTGAAGGTGCAGTTCAGTCCTTTTACATTTGCTTTTTGTGCCAATGCTCTGCTCCCCAGCTGGAGGTGAAGATGCAGGTGGAGTACATGTCCTTCAGTGCCCACGCTGATGCCAAGGGCATCATGCAGCTGATCCGCCAGGCTGAGCCCAGGAATGTGCTGCTGGTCCACGGCGAGGCCAAGAAAATGGAATTCCTGAAGCAGAAAATCGAGCAGGAGTTCCGTGGGTATCCCTGGGCAGGGAGGGAGGGAAGCACAGCTGGGAATTCTCACTTTGCACCCCTCAGCACAGCTAGGGAGGGTGGCATTTATAGCTTCCCTCAAGGAAGTGATGCCTGTAACACCTTAATTAACCCTGTTAATTGCAGTGATAGCCTTGGACATGACTTAGGATTGTTTTCCGTGGGAGAAAAGGGGATGGAATTAAAATTTTACACATTTTGGATCCATTTTGGATCCCTCAGCAGAGTTATAGAGGATGGCTCTTACAGCTCCCCTCAAGGAAGTGATGCCTGTAACACCTTAATCACCATTAATTAAGCCCAGTTAATTGCAATGACCTCTTGGACATGACTTAGGATTGTTTTCCATGGGAGAGGAGGGAATGGAGTTAAAATTTTACACACTTTGGATCCATTTTGCATCTTTCAGCAGAGTTAGGAAGGGTGGCACTTGCAGCTCCCCTCAAGGAAGTGATGCCTGTAACACCTTAATTAACATTAATGAAGCCCAGTTAATTAAGTGATACCCTTGGACATGACTTGGGATTGTTTTCCATGGGAGAGGAGGGAATGGCATTAAAACTTTACACATTTTGGATCCATTTTGGATCAATTTTGGATCCATTTTGGATCCCTCAGCATAGTTAGGTGGGATGGCATTTACAGCTCCCCTCAAAAACTGATGCCTGTAACACCTTAATTAACCTTAATTAAGTCCAGTTAATTGCAGTGACCTCTTGGACATGAATTAGGATTGTTTTCCACGGGAGGGGAGGGAATGGAGTTAAAACTTTGCACATTTTGGATCCATTTTGGCCCTCGGGGTGGCATTCACACCTCCCCTTTAAGCAAGTAATGCCTGCGACACCTTAATTACCATTAATTAATGGCAGTGAGCCCCTTGGAGCTGAGGTTCTGTTGCTGCTGCTCCCTTTGCAGATGTCAGCTGCTTCATGCCAGCCAATGGAGAGACCACCACCATCCTCACCAACCCCTGCATCCCCGTGGACATCTCCCTGGGCCTCCTCAAGAGGGAAGCAGCCATAGGTGACCCTTCCCTCCCCATTCCCTCCCTGCTGCTGGCTTTACAGAGCTTAAAACAGAAAAAAAAAATTAAATTTAAAATATAAAATATAGATGTTATAACATGGTAAAATAGAATTTTACAAATTTAAGATGCAATTTATGTGTTTAAATTCGATGTGCACGCCCTGCCTGGTTTGCTGTTCTTGTGTGCTTGGTTTGGGAGAGATGGAATTAGTTTTATAAACTGAATTTTAGATAAATAATTGGATTTTTACAGCAGGAAGTGCTCTGAGAAGAGAGGGAGTTGCTCTAAACACCAAATATTATCACTAAATACCAAATATTATCACTAAATACTAATTATTCTCACTAAATACCAAGTATTATCACTAAATACAAATATTATCACTAAACACCAAATATTATCACTAAATACCAAATATTATCACTAAATACCAAATATTATCACTAAATACTAAATATCATCACTAAACACCAAATATTAACACTAAATATTATCACTAAACACCAAATATTATCACTAAACACCAAATATTATCACTAAATACCAAATATTATCACTAAATACTAAACATTGTCACTAAATACTAAATATTATCACTAAATACCAAATATTATCACTAAACACCAAATATTATCACTAAATACAAACATTATCACTAAATACCAAATATTATCACTAAACACCAAATATTATCACTAAATACTAGATATCATCACTAAAAACCAAATATTATCACTAAATACCAAATATCATCACTAAATACCAAATATCATCACTAAATATTATCACTAATTACCAAATACCATCACTAAATACCAAATATCATCACTAAATACCATCACTAAATACCAAATATTATCACTAAACACCAAATATCATCCCTAAATATTATTTTTTATTCCTGCTAATGGCTAACCACCCCTGATACATTGAACACCTCAAAGAAAGTTCCCAGATTTCCACGTGTGCAGCTCAGCAGTGCCTCAGGCTCAGTGCTGGGGCAGTTTGGGGTGAGGAACCCCAACTCCTGACGTGTTTCTGTTTGGGGTTTGGGGTGAGGAACCCCAACTCCTGACGTGTTTCTGTTTGGGGTTTGGGGTGAGGAACCCCAACTCCTGACGTGTTTCTGTTTGGGGTTTGGGGTGAGGAACCCCAACTCCTGACGTGTTTCTGTGCCCTGCCCTCCTCCAGGTGCTGCCCCTGATGCCAAGAGGCCCCGGCTGATGCACGGCACGCTGCTCATGAAGGACAACGTGAGTGCAGGGCTCTGCAGGGGGGTTGTGCCCTCTCAGGGTGGTGTTTGTGCCCTCTCATGGTGGTTTTTGTGCCCCCTCAGGGTTTTCTTCATGTCCTCTGTGTTTTGTGCCCTCTCAGGGTGGTTTTTGTGTCCTCTCAGGGTGGTTTTAGTGCCCTCAGGGTGGTGTTTGTGCCCTCTTAGGGTGGTTTTTGTGTCCTCTCAGGGTGGTTTTTGTCCCCTCTCAGGGTGGTTTTTGTGCCCCCTCAGGGCTTTCTTCATGTCCTCTGTGTTTTGTGCCCTCTCAGGGTGGTTTTTTTTTGTGTCCTCTGAGGGTGTTCTTCATGTCCTCTCTTTTGTGCCCTCTCAGGGTGGTTTTTGTGCCTTCTCAGGGTGTTTTTTGTGTCCTCTCAGGGTGGTTTTTCTGTTCTCTCAGGGTTTTTTTTTCGTGCCCTCTCAGGGTTTTCTTCATGTCCTCTGTGTTTGTGCCCTCTGAGGGTGTTTTTTGTGCCCTCTGAATGTTTTTTGTGCCCTCTGAGGTTGTTTTTTGTGCCCTGTCAGAGTGGTTTTTTTGTGTCTTCTCAGAGTGTTTTTTTTGTGTCCTCTCAGGGTGGCTTTTTTGTCCTCTGAGGCTGTTTTTGTGCCCTCTGAGGTGTTTTTTGTACCCTCTGAGGCTGTTTTTTGCCCTCTGAGGTGGTTTTTGCCCCCTGAGGTTGTTTTTTGTGCCCTCTCAGAGTGGTTTTTTTGTGTCCTCTCAGGGTGGCTTTTTTGCCCTCTGAGGTGTTTTTTATACCCTCTGAGGCTGTTTTTTGCCCCCTGAGGCTGTTTTTTGCCCTCTGAGGTGGTTTTTGCCCCCTGAGGTTGTTTTTTGTGCCCTCTCAGAGTGGTTTTCTTGTGTCCTTTCAGGGTGGCTTTTTTGCCCTCTGAGGCTGTTTTTGTGCCCTCTGAGGTGTTTTTTATGCCCTCTGAGGGTTTCAGGCACACAAAGAACCCAAATCCCCGCGAGCGCTTTCGCTTCCTCATAACGGAGGCTCCTCATCTTCAACCTCATCTTTCTTTTCAAACATCACTCCCCTGCTGGAGGTTCAGCCACCTTCCAGAGACCACCTTGATGGTGTTAAATATTTATTTACAATCACTGAGGTGGAAGTTTTGTCCCACTCTCAGCTCCCCACCCTCAGCAGCCCCAAACACCCCGCGTTATTCCAGCACGGCAAAACAACACCCATCCCTTCTTCCCCCCACGCCAGGGCAGCACCACAACTCCCCCAAGCTCTGAGGATTCATTTTATCCCTTTAATCTCTTTTTCCCCTCAGAGTTTCAGGCTGGTTTCCCCCGAGCAGGCCCTGAAGGAGCTGGGGCTGACTGAGCATCAGCTGCGCTTCACCTGCCGCGTGCACATCCAGGACCCGCGCAAGGAGCACGAGACCGTGCTCAGGGTCTACAACCACCTCAAGGGGTGAGCCCTGAGCCCTGCCTGGCCTTTTCTGGCCCTCAGGGATTCACTTGATTCCTTTATCCCCATGGGTTTTTATCCCCACGTGTTTTTAAGGTCGTGTTTCCAAGCATGGGCTTGGAAAATGTAAAGGAAGTGGAACAAACCCGAGCAAAACTTGGAGGAAGTGGAACATCTCTCCAGGCACCTTGGTTTGGAAGGTGTCTGCTTAAGGAAGGCAGGAGCCTGCCCTGAAATGGAAAAATCAGTTGATTTCTTTATCCCCATGTGTTTTTAAGGCCATATTCCCAAGCATGGGCTTGGAAAATTTAAAGGAAGTGGAACAAGCCCAAGTAAAAAGTGGAACATCTCTCCAGCCACTGCTTGAGAGAATTGTCTTGATTTGGAAGGAGGTTTCTGCTTAAGGAAGGCAGGAGCCTGCCCTGAAATGCAAAATCAGTTGATTTCTTTATCCCCATGGCTTTTTAAGCCAAATTTTCCAAACATGGGGTTGGAAAATTAAAAGGAAATGGAACAAACCCAACCAAAACTTGGAGGAAGTGGAACATCTCTCCAGCCACTGCTCAAGACAATTGTCTTGGTTTGGAAGGAGGTTTCTGCTTAAGGAAGGCAGGAGACTTCCCTGAAATGGAAAATGTAAATCCCTTCCCTCTGAATTATTATAATTTTGGAATTAAGGGGCTCTCAGGCAAAGATATGGGAAAAGTATGACAGTTCTTTATTAGGAAAATTAAAAAAAAAAACAAATGCAATAGTACAAAAAGAAAAAAACCACTGCCAGAGTCAGAAGAGGAGCTGGAGCCCCATCCCAGGGGGGCTCAGCCCTCCTGCAGTGCCAGCTGTGCTTCTGCTGGAGCAGGGATCCTGCACAAGGGGGGAGTTTTCCTCTGGAGCTCCAGGGCTGCTGGGGATGGGGCTGGTGTTCCTCTGGAATGCAGGGGAGAGGAAAGCTGCTCCTCTGGAATGCAGTGGGAAAAGGCTGATCCCTTGGGAATCCAGTGGAGAGGAAAGCTGCTCCTCTGGAATGCAGTGGGAAAAGGCTGATCCTTTGGGAATCCAGTCAAGAAAGCTGCTCCTTTGGGAATGCAGTGGGAAAGGGCTGATCCTTTGGGAATGCAGTGGGAATAGGGCTGATCCTTCAGGAATCCAGTCAAGAAAGCTGCTCCTCTGGGAATGCAGAGAGGAAAAGGCTGATCCTTTGGGAATCCAGTGGAGAGGAAAGCTGCTCCTCTGGGGATCCAGTGGGAAAAGGCTGCTCCTTTGGGAATCCAGTCAAGAAAGCTGCTCCTTTGGGAATGCAGTGGGAAAGGGCTGATCCTTTGGGAATCCAGTGAAGAAAGCTGCTCCTCTGGGGATCCTCCTGTTTTTTCCAGACAGAGCAGAATGATTTCTTTGCAGGGAATCAGAAACCCACCATCCCTGTGGGGCCGCTGGGTTATTTTGGCAGCTCAGCTGTGGCACAGGGGCCCTTCCTTTGAGCTGGCAGCAGCAGAATGGTAAAATTTGGTTTTCCCTCCATGCAGCTGCTGCTCCCTGAGCTCTTCCCTCAGGGCAGGGCTCGGGCTGAGCTGGGTGAACTCTGCAGGAACCATTGGAAACACCACAACGAGCTGTGCCTCAGCCACAGGAGCCAGGAACGGGCTGGGATTTGGGGTGCAAACCCAGCATTTATTCCCCCAAATCCCAAATTTCCGCTCTCCTTGCAGGGTCCTGAAGGATTACTCCGTGCAGCACCTCCCTGACGGCTCCATCACTGTGGAGTCCATCCTGATCCAGGCCACAGCTCACTCCGAGGACCAAGGAACCAAAGTCCTGCTCGTCTCCTGGACCTACCAGGTGGGAATTGCTCATTTCCAGCCCCAGCTCCCATCCCAAACCTCCCTCCTCTGCCTTGGAGGGAACTTGGAAGATGAGGGCAGTCCCTGCTGTTTGCTGAGCTTTTGGGGTTGAGCACAAATGGTTTCCCAGCTCTGTAAGGCACAGAACTTCTGGGGTAATTCCACTTAATTCAGTTCTGAATTAAATATTTCACTTTGTATTTCTAGGAAAATTTCAAAAAAGTGCAGAACTATTTCTGATTTTAACATTCTGTTATTTGAGTCATCCCAGCACCTTCCCTTTCTGTGGCTGGATTATTAAACTTTCTGGGTTATTAAACCTGGATTATTAAAATTGCTGGATTATTAAAATTTCTGGATTATTAAAATTTCTGGATTATTAAACCTAGATTATTAAACTTTCTGGGTTATTAGACCTGGATTATTAAAATTGCTGGATTATTAAAATTTCTGGATTATTAAACCTAGATTATTAAACTTTCTGGGTTATTAAACTTTCTGGGTTATTAAACCTGGATTATTAAATTTGCTGGATTATTAAAATTGCTGGATTATTAAACCTAGATTATTAAACTTTCTGGGTTATTAAACTTTCTGGATTATTAAATTTGCTGGATTATTAAACTTTCTAGATTATTAAACCTTCTAGACTATTAAACTTTCTGGATTATTAAACATTCCAGATTATTAAATTTGCTGAATTATTGAATTTGCTGGATTACTAAAGTTTCTGGATTATTAAACATTCTAGATTTTTAAACTTGCTGGATTATTAAACTTTCTTGACAGCAAGGGAATTCCTTTGGAAGGCAGAGCAATAAAATCAGTTTATTCTTGATTTCAAGCACGAATGGAGCTTTTCCTCAAAGGAAACCCTCAGGCCCTTTGGGAGGTGGGAGTTTCACAGCAATAATTTGTCAGGAACAGCCAGAAATGAATTTTTGGGTTGTTGCAGTTTTTAAACACAGCTCCCACGAGGTCCTGCAGGCTCCAGGAATTGTCTCCCTTCATTCCCAAATTTCCTGCCCCGGCTGGGACAGTGGAAGGAAGATGTTGCTCTCACCCTGGTTTTGTTTTTGTGCCTTTCAGGATGAAGAGCTGGGCAGTTATCTCACGTCCCTGCTGAAGAAGGGGCTGCCCCAGAGCACCCCCTGAGAGCAGAGATTTCTTTTTTATTTTATTTGAACTCTCAGTGCTTTCTTCTGCTCGGTTTTAATAAAAGAATTCCAGTGTTTGTTCGATTCCTGCGGTGACACCAGCACTGGGACTTTGGAATTTGGATAAAAAAAAAACTTATCCAGGGAGTCAAGAACCCTTTTTGTAACATTGGGGAGCAATTTGGGATGAAAACCCAGCGTTTGTTTTCCCAAATAAATCCTAAATTCAAAAAAAAATCCCAAATAAATCCCAAACACATTCAAGTAAAAGTTACTCAGCTGAATTCTCTTCAAATCCCCTCAGTGCTGCTTGAAACTGATAAAATTCAAAGTGTAAATATATTTATATAAATTATATTTATATAAATATACTTCTATTTGTATAAATATATTTCTATAAATATTTATAGAAATGAATGAATAAATAAAAATAAATGAATATATTTAGTATAAGTAATATTTATGCCCAATGTTGATTTTATTCAGGGCAAGCAGGCAGAGCTGAGTGGTTCAAATCAAATAATAAATGTTATTTAAATAATAAAGATAAATATGAGCTCTTTGCTCCCTGGTTAAAATTAAATTATAGCTATTGTTTAAATAATTTTGCATTTTTTATTGTGAAATGTTGGTGGTTTTTGTAATCTTTATTTTAATGCTGTGTGGGAAATGGGTTTGTAGGAAATTCTTCAGAATTTGTAGAAATTTCTTAAAATTTGTTTAAAAAAATAAATAAATTTCAGAATTTTCTAGAAACCCAGTTCCCACATTGCTGCATTTTCTGCTCTGCTCTCAGCCTGCCTCCCACACACCCACAGAAAAAACAAAATCTAAAAACATAAAATCTAAAAATATAAAAACAAAATCTAAAAATATAAAAGCAAAATATAAAAATATAAAAATCACCCGGCCCCTCTCCTCCCTCCTGCTGAGGCAGCAGAAGCTCAGAGACATTCTGACAATTGTGACAGAGAGGCTTTAAATTCAGAAAAAAGCAGAAAAAATGAGAAAAAAATCAGAAAAATTCAGAAAAAATTCAGAAAAAAAATCAGAAAAAAATCAGAAAGAAATCAGAAAAATTCAGAAAAAAATCTGAAAAAAAATCAGAGAAGAAAAACCTGAAAAAAATTGAAAAAACCTAAAAAAATCCAGAAAAAATCAGAAAAAAAAGGAAAAAATCAGAAAAAATCTTGGAAAAGCTGGGACCTGCTTCACTCCCCTCCCTCCCCGCTGGAAGCAGAATTTTTTATCATTTAGGAATGATAAAAAAACAGGATTTTTTATCATTTAGGAATGGAGGAACTGAGAGGGGTTTGAAAAAATTTCTGGTGTTATGGGAAGGGTGAGACAATAGAGATGCTGTAATTTTTCTAATTGTTTAATTAGTTTTATAAATAATTTATCATTTCCTTTCAGCTCAGCTCGCAGAGCTCCTCTTCTGCTGGGGCACTCGGGGTGGCCAAATCTGAGGGAAGAGCAGAAAAAACATTGATTTAGGGAAAAATATTGATTTATGGAAAAAATATTGATTATGGGGAAAAATATTGATTTAGGGAAAAATATTGATTAAGGGAAAGGAAATATTGATTTAGGGGTAAAGGAAATATTGATTTAGGGGAAAAATATTGATTTAGGGAAAGGAAATATTGATTTAGAGGAAAGATACTGATTTAGGGAAAAGGAAACATTGATTTAGGGGAAAAAATTAATTTAGGGGAAAATAATATATTGATTATGGGGAAAAGAAAATATTGATTTGGGGGAAAAATACTGATTATGGGGAAAAGAAAACACTGATTTTGGGGAAAAGGAAATATTGATTTAGGGGGAAAGAATATATTGATTATGGGGAAAAGGAAATATTGATTTAGGGGGAAAGAAAATATTGATTTAGGGTAGAAATATTGATTTAGGGGAAAAGAAGGTTCTGGAAGCAGCTGGGATCTGCTTCACTCCCCCATCCCTCCCCACTGGAGGTTTTTGTGATTTAGAGATGGGGAAACTGAGAGATGTTTCAGAAACATTTATTCTATTTTTAGTGTTATGTGGAGGGCGAGACAATAACGATCATTTTTATAATTAATTATGCTAGAATTGATGTTCTAGATGTTATCATTTCCTCCCACAGGAGGAAAAAAACACCCCAAAATACCAAAAGCACGCAGCCGCACTCCTTGCTCCTGCTGAGGAGGAGCGAAGGACCATTGATCAATGGATAATTACCGATTAGTTAATCAATTAAGCCATGCCCACCTGCCTGGCTGTACTCCACGCTGTGCAGGAAGAGCCCCGAGGCCGGGGCCACGGCGTGCGGGGGCAGCGCCCGGGGGTCCCGGAGCTGCAGCAGCTCCTGCAGCTGCCCGGGGGCCAGCCTGCCCTGGCCCACGGCCACCAGGGCCCCCACCATCCTCCTGACCTGCGCGGAGGGACAGGAGAGCTGGCTTCAGCCACACAGGAACCGGCCTGGCTCAGGTCCAGGCCCAGCCTGGTGTGACCGACCCAGCCCCGGTGTCACCAACCCAGCCCTGGTGTCACCAACCCAGCTCTGGAGTGACCAACCCAGCCCCGGTGTCACCAACCCAACCCTGGAGTCACCAACCCAGCCCTGGTGTCACCAACCCAGCCCTGGTGTGACCAAACCCAATCCTGGTGTCACCAACCCAGCCTGGAGTCACCAACCCAATCCTGGTGTGACCAACTCAACCCTGGTGTGACCAAACCCAATCCTGGTGTGACCAAACCCAGCCCTGGAGTGACCAACCCCACCCTGGTGTCACCAACCCAGCCTGGTGTGACCAAACCCAACCCTGGTGTGACCAAACCCAACCCTGGTGTGACCAACCCAGCCTGGAGTCCCCAACCCAGAGCCTGGAGTGGAATCACCAACCCAGCCCTGGTGTGACCAACCCAATCCTGGTGTGACCAAACCCAATCCTGGTGTCACCAACCCAGCCCTGGAGTCACCAAATCCAACCCTGGAGTCACCAACCCAATCCTGGTGTGACCAACCCAGCCCCGGTGTCACCAACCCAACCTGGTGTCACCAACCCAACCCTGGTGTCACCAACCCAACCCTGGTGTCACCAACCCAGCCCCGGTGTCACCAACCCAACCTGGTGTCACCAACCCAACCTGGTGTCACCAACCCAGCCCTGGTGTCACCAAACCAACCCTGGCTGCTCCTGGTGTGCCTTTGGGCTCATCCAGGGAGCATTTCTGTCCCTTAGTCCCACCCAAACCCTCCCTGCAGTGCTGAACAAATCCCTGCACTGAGTTTGTGACCCGTTAATTAAAATAATTAACAAACCAAAGCCCACTGAGCAACCTGCTCACGATTATCGCTTAAAAAAGGTCAAAAGATTCAAGGGCTTTTTATGCAGAGGGAAATTTTGGCATCCTGGAGTGCCCAGAATTTCTCCCCAAGCAGCTCAAATCCCCCCCTCTGTTATTTCATCCTCCCTCACTAGAGGTCATTGCATGCCACGACTTTGCTGCCTCCACATTCAGGAAAAATCTGATTTTTGGCACCCACCAGACTGAAAATCAAATTAAAACAATCAGATTTCTGGCACCCATCAGATTAAAAATCAAATTAAAAATCAGATTATTGGCACCCATCAGGTTAAAAATCTGATTATTGGCACCCATCAGATTAAAATCTGATTAAAAATCAGATTTTTGGCACCCATCAGATTTAAAATCAGATTATTGGCAGCCACCAGAATAAAAATCTGATTATTGGCACCCATCAGATTAAAAAAATCAGATTATTGGCACCCATCAGATTAAAAATCTGATTAAAAATCAGATTATTGGCACCCATCAGATTAAAAATCAGATTATTGGCAGCCACCAGAATAAAAATCTGATTTTTGGCACCCATCAGGTTAAAAATCTGATTATTGGCAGCCATCAGATTAAAAATCAGATGTATTAATTAACTTTTAGGTTAATTAATGAACTGAAATTGGGGTAGCAGCAGCTGCAGGCAGTACCTGGCGGTACAGGAAGGATTTGCTCTTCACCTTCACCTCCCAGAACTCCAGTCCCCTAAAAAAAACCAAAAAAAAGCATTTAAATAAAATTTCAGGTGGTTTTTAATCTCCCAGAACTCCAGTCCCCTTAAAAAAACACAAAAAAAGCATTTAAATCAAATTTCAAGTGGTTTTTAGCACATAAACCTCAGGTTAATGAGAGTAATTAACCTGCAGTGCCCCAATTAAGCTGAAACCTGGGACACAATTCTTTCCTAAAAATGACCAAAAAATCTGATAATCACATTAAATACATAAAATAAAAATAAATACATAAAAATACAAATAAATACATAAATATTTCAATATAAAAATATATATTAAATTTATATTAAATTTATAAATACTATATTTATATTTATAAATGTAATTATATTATTTTATATTTGTATTAAATATATATTTATATATATAAAATTTTATATATATAAAATTTATATTTTATATTTATATTAAATATATAAATACAGATAAATGGAGGTGGTCACACATCAGAAAAAAATCTGATATTCACATCAAATACATAAAAATACAAATAAATACAAAAAATCCACATTTCAATTTATAAATATATACATTTATATTAAATATATAAATACCCACAGATAAATGGAGGTGGTCACACATCAGAAAAAATCCGATATTCACATCAAATACATAAAAATAAATACTAAAAAATACAAATAAATACCAAAAACCAAAACAAACCCTAAAAAATCAATTCCCAAAAAACCTCTGGAAGCAGATTTTGAGGAAAAATCTGAATTTTTTTTTTTTGCTGTGCTCATAGGAAAAAAGCCCAGTGACTCTCAGTGGATGTGCTGAAGGAAAATCCAATTTTTTTATTCCTCAGTCATTAAATAAACAAAAATAAAAAGTTGAGGATCAGGTTTGTTCCTTCAGGCCTGGCAGGTATGGAAATGAAGTGGCTGAATTAAGCAGAAAATGGAGTTTTTTTGTTTTCCCAGAAAGATCAGGAATATTTTGGGAATATTTATCAGCTGAAAGTGAGATTTGGTGTGTGTGAGCCCTGAGAATCCCACCCTGCAGCCGGATTGTTGGCACCCATCAGAATAAAAATCCGATTAAAATCAGATTAAAAATCAGATTACTGGCACCCATCAAGTTAAAAATCAGATTAAAAGTCAGACTAAAAATCAGATTTAAAATCAGATTATTGGCAAACATCAGATTAAAAATCAGACGAAAAATCAGATTAAAAATCAGATTACTGGCACTCATGAGAATAAAAACCAGATTAAAAATCAGATTATTGGTGCCTATCAGATTGAAAATCAGATTATTGGCGCCCATCGGATTAAAAATCAGACTAAAAATCAGATTACAAATCAGATTAAAAATCGGATTATTGGCACCATCAGGGTAAAAATCAGATTACTGGCACTCATGAGAATAAAAACCAGATTAAAAATCAGATTATTGGCACCATTAGGTTAATAATCAGATTACAAATCAGATTATTGGCACCATTAGGTTAATAATCAGATTACAAATCAGATTATTGGCACCATCAGGTCAAAAATCAGATTAAAATCAGATTAATGGCACCCATGGGAATAAGCATCAGATTAAAAATCAGGTTAAAAATCAGATTACAAATCGATTATTGGCACCATTAGGTTAAAAATCAGATTACAAATCAGATTATTGGCACCATTAGGTTAAAAATCAGATTACAAATCAGATTAAAAATCAGATTATTGGCACCATCAGGTTAAAAATCAGATTACAAATCAGATTAATGGCACCCATGGGAATAAGAATCAGGTTAAAAATCAGACTAGTGGCGCCCACGGGAGCAAGGCCCAGGCCGTGGGTGTCCCCGGTGTCCCCGGCTGCCGTCACCTGTGCAGGCCGTGCTGGCCCAGCAGCGCCCGGCCCGGCTGCAGCTGCAGCAGCCGCAGCGTCCGCACGGGGCTCTGGCTGTCGGCGTGCGGCGAGCAGAAGGTGCTGAAGTCATGGGTGCCCAGCAGGAACTGCGCTGCTTCCCTCATGGCTGCGATGTCCAGGGGGCTGGAATGCAACAGAGCCCGGCTTAGGGCGCTGGGGCCCGGGGTGGGGGACTGGCGCTGGGGCACGCCCCACGGAGTAATGCCAGGCTCAAACCCCACAGAGTTACGCCAGGCTCAAACCCCACAGAGTTACACCAGGCTCAAACCCCACAGAGTAATGCCAGGCTCAAACCCCACAGAGTTACACCAGGCTCAAACCCCACAGAGTAATGCCAGGCTCAATCCCTAATAAATTACACCAGATTTAAACTCCAGTGAGTTACACCAGGCTCAAACCCCATAGAGTTATGGCAGGCTCAAACCCTAATAAATTACACCAGGCTCAAACCCCAAAGAATCATGCCAGGCTCAAATCCCATTAAATTAAGCCAGGCTCAAACTCTAAAGGAATTCCACCAGGCTCAAACCCCAAGGAATTACGCCAGCCTCAAACTCCAATTAATTAAACCAGATTTAAACCCCAAGGAATTACGCCAGGCTCAAACTCCAATTAATTAAACCAGATTTAAACCCCAAGGAATTACGCCAGGCTCAAACTCCAATAAATTAAGCCAGGCTCAAACCCCAGTGAATTCCACCAGGCTCAAACCCCAAGGAATTACGCCAGCCTCAAACTCCAATAAATTAAGCCAGGCTCAAACCCCAGTGAATTACGCCAGGCTCAACCCCAGACTGGTTTTAAGGAGGGAAATCAGAGCTCTGACCCATCTCCCTGCCCTCTGTGACTGCTCCAACATCCAGAAAAGGGTTTGGCCTTCCAGGTCCTGACTGGTCCACCAGGCTCAAACTCCAATAAATTAAACCAGGTTTAGACCCCAAGGAATTATGCCAGGCTCAAACCCCAGACTGGTTTTAAGGAGGGAAATCAGAGCTCTGACCCATCTCCCTGCCCTCTGTGACTGCTCCAACATCCAGAAAAGGGTTTGGCCTTCCAGGTCCTGACTGGTTTTCAGTCTGAGCAAAACGAACAACCCAAAACCCTGCCCAAATTCTACTTCAAGGGGTTTTTTTTTTGCCACCTCCAGGGATGGGCACCCCAAACCTCCCTGGGCAGCAATTCCCAGATGTAACAACTCTTTAAAAGGGGAAATTCCTCCCTAACCTCTCCTGGGACCCTTAAACCCTCCTGATGTCCAACTTAAACCCCAGCCTGAGGCCATTCCCTCTCCTCCTGTCCCTGCTCCCTGTCCCAGAGCCCAGCCTGGGGCTGTCCCCCCCTGTCAGGGATTTGTTCAGAGCCAAAAAATCCCTTTTTTCCCCACTTCCAGCCCTTATTCCCTAGTTTTCCTTGCAGAGGAGTCTCCCAGGGAGCCGTTCTCACCCTCCTGGAGGAGCCCAGCACAGATCCTGCTCGAAGACGGGGATTTGGGAGTGGTGGGCACAGCCCAGCAGCAGGCGGTAGATGTAGGTCCTGGAGAGGGCACAGAAACGGGCATGGAAGGTGCTGGGAACCCGCTGGGCACTGAGGATGCTGTGGACAGAGGGGACACGTGACAGGGACACAAATTCCAAAGCTTTTTCATTGACAGGGACACAAATTCCAAAGCTTTTTCATTAACAGGGACACTGAAATTCCAGAGGTTTCCCACTGGGAGGTGCTGGGAACCCGCTGGGCACTGAGGATGCTGTGGGACAGAGAGGACACGTGACAGGACAGAAATTCCAAAGCTTTTCCATCAACACGGGACACAGAAATTCCAAAGGTTTTTCACTGAAAGGTGCTGGGCACTGAGGATGCTGTGGGACAGAGGGGACAGGTGACAGGGACACAAATTCCAAAGGTTTTCTACTGACAGAGACACTGAAATTCCAAAGCTTTTCCATTGACAGGGACACCAATTCCAAAGCTTTTCTACTGACAGAGACACCAAAATTCCAAAGCTTTTCCATTGACAGGGACACAAATTCAAAAGTTTTCCATTGACAGGGACACCAATTCCAAAGCTATTCCATTGACAGGGACACCAAAATTCCAAAGATTTTCCATTGGAAGGTGCTGGACACTGAAGATATTGTGGGACACAAGGGAAAGTGACAGGGACACAGAAATTCCAAAGATTTTCCATTGGAAGGTGCTGGACACTGAAGATATTGTGGGACACAAGGGAAAGTGACAGGGACACAGAAATTCCAAAGGTTTTCCTCTGGAAGGTGCTGGGCACTGAGGATGCTGTGGGACACAAGGGACAGGTGACAGGGACACAGAAATTCCAAAGATTTTCCATGGGAAGGTGCTGGGCATTGAGGATACTGTGAGACACAAAAAATTCCAAAGCTTTTCCATCAACAGGGACAAAAAAAATTCCAAAGATTTTCCATTGACAGAGACACAGAAATTCCAAAGATTTTCCATTGGAAGGTGCTGGGCATTGAGGATGCTGTGGGACACAATAATTCCAAAGCTTTTCCATCGACAGGGACACAAAAATTCCAAAGCTTTTCCACTGGAAGCTGCTGGAAACGCGCTGGGCACTGAGGATGCTGTGGGACACAGGGACAGGGACACAGAAATTCCAGAGTGAGAGGGAAGAATTCCCCTCTGCCCACCCCCGAGGCAGCTCCTCGAGCCGAAGGAGAGGCTTCGAAGGAGGCCACTTCCCCAGGACCTGCAGGGCTTTGTGCAGCCAGGAAAATTCAGGAAAATCCCAACATCAGAGGGGTGGGGTGGGAGTGAACCCAGCAGAATCCTCTCAGCCCCAAAAGCCATTCCCTGCCGTGTCCACCCAGCTCCCACCGACGCCACAGAACCCAAAAAGGAGCTCCCCAGGCAGCTGAGCTTTCCCTGTTTTCCTCCACAGGCAGCAGGGAGAAAATTCCCTGTTCCTGCAAAGCCAAAATCACCGCCCCACACAGCCTGGCAGCCAGCAAGGAGGGGCCCAGAGACCAAATTCTCCCTGCCAAGGAAGGAAATGGAGCTTTCCTGAGCTCCTGCAGCTCTCCCAAAATCTCCTCATGCACTGGCTGTGACTCTCCCTTATCCCAAAATTCTGCTGCTCTCCATCCTGCAGGAAAAACCCAGCAGGGAGCCCCTGCACGGAGCCACAACCCCTGCAGGTGCTGCTTTAGAGCAGAGCTCTCCTTACAAGGGAGTTTTTCTCCTGCTCTTTTGCCTCCCTGCCTTTGGAATTTAGTGAGGAGAAAGGAGCCAGGGCAGCCAAAAAAACAGGACGGATTTGGGACCACAAATGTCTTTATTTACTTGAAGGAAGGTTGGTGCTCTGGGGATTTTTTGCCAGCTCAAGAGCCTCTGGCTCACAGCCCTCCCTCCCCTGGCTCAGACCACAGAGGGAGAAACGAAAGCCGAGCCACAAAGATTTGCAAAAACAAGGCCAGGAATTGCTGCAGAGCCACAAACCATCAGGAGAAATGCAAACTCCATCCTTCCAAGGTTTGAAGGCAGGACCTCCAGGCTGCTCTAAACACAAGAATAAAACATTTCTTTCCCTCTGTCTGCGTGCCTCCACAAGCACACAGTCTGTCTGGAGCTAACACTCGTGTGGTTTTTATTAAATAACCATTCCTTTTAGGAAGATTCTTTCAGAGCAGCTTATTTCTGCTCACCAAATTCCTCAGTGCAGGCAGCTTTTCCTGTTCTAATTGTTCTTTTTAGCCAGGAATGTTCTTCCAGAATTTTCTCCAGCAGCCGCATTTCAGATCCCATTTTTTAAAAATGATGGAAAAATAAAGCGATCCCATTTTTTAAAAGTTATGGTAAATAAAGAACTGTGGCATTTTTTAGCATTTCCAATAGGGCCTGAATTTTGAGATCAAAGGCAAAAAAAAAAAAGCCCAAAGACATTTAGAAATGGCAAAGTATGAGGGAAAAAAATGCTCTGCTCTCTCCACGACAGCACTGGAAGGCAGTTTGCAGGAGGTGGGAGGAAAGGCAGCTCTGCCTGTCACTCAGGAATCTTTAATTGCGAGTTCCACAAGCAGGAACAGGAGGTGTGAGACTCCCACACTGCCCGGCCCACCCTGGGGACAGCAGAGCCCTCCTGAAACGCCTCCAGCTCCCAAATACGCTCCGAGTTTTGGGGGATGCTGCTGGAGTCTGAAATGTAAAGAGCTCTCAGGCCTGGAAGCCAAAGCTTGGAATTAAACCCAGGATTTGATTTTAGACCTTCCAGACTTAGGGGTTACAGGTGAGAATGTGAATTTGTAGTGAATATAAATAGTGAATGTAAATAGTGAATTCACTATATAATAGTGAATTTATACAGATATAATATAGATATAACATATAATATATACAGATATAATATACATAGATGTAATATTTTAGAATATATAATAGAATATATAGATATAATATT
This sequence comes from Onychostruthus taczanowskii, assembly GCF_017590055.1. Taxonomy (NCBI): domain Eukaryota; kingdom Metazoa; phylum Chordata; class Aves; order Passeriformes; family Passeridae; genus Onychostruthus; species Onychostruthus taczanowskii. The sequence goes on from NW_024503790.1 coordinate 5,416,420, forward strand.
TAGAATAGATAATATTGTAATGTATAATAATTATATTACAATATATAATATATAACATAACATTATTATATTATAATGTATTATATTATATCATATATTTTCTATTATATATTATATATTATATATTATAAAGTATATATTATATAGTATATATTATATATTATATATTATATATTTTCTATTATATAGTATATATTATATATTATATATTTCCTATTTTCTATTATATATTATATATTATATATTACATATTATATATTATATATTTTCTATTATATATTTTCTATTATATATTTTCTATTATATATTTTCTCTACAGCAAAAATACGGCAAAAATGTAGCAATAATTCGGCAAAAATTCGGCAAAAATCAACAGAAATACAGCCATAATTCTGCAATAATTCGGGGGAAATTCAGTACTAATTCGGCAAAAATACAGCAAAAATGCAGCAAAAATACGGCAAAAATACAGCAAAAACGCAGCAAAAATACAGCAATAATGCAGCAAAAATACAGCAAAAATGCAGCAAAAATACAGCAAAAATCTAGCAATAATTTGGCAAAAATTCAGTAAAATTCAAGTAGAAATTCAGCCATAATTCTGCAATAATTCGGGGAAAATTCAGCACTAATTCGGGGAAAATTCAGCAATAATTCAGCAATCATTCAGCAATGATTTAGTAATAATACAGCAGTAATTCAGCAAAAATCCAGCAATAATTCAACAAATATTCAGCAAAACACCAGCAAAAATTCAGCCATGAGTCAGCAATAATTCAGAAAAAAAATCCTGGCTCACCACACCTTGTGCTGCTCCCAGAGGAGTTTGGAGTTACTGTGGGCTGAAAAGAACTGAGGGTTTGGGAGAATTTCTCCTAAAATCAGTGTTTTTTCAGCTTCTGCCCTGAAATCACCTCAAACAGAGGATCCAAAATGCCACGAGAGCTTCCTTAGGGGGATAAAATAAAGTCAAAAATAAACTCATCTCTATCCCCTGCTTTGTGTCATGTGAGCTTCCTTCAGTGCACAAAATAAGTGAAAAATGTTCATTTCTTTATCTGCTTTGTGTCGTGTGAGCTTCCTTCAGTGCACAAAATAAGTGAAAAATGTTCATTTCTTTATCTGCTTTGTGTCGTGTGAGCTTCCTTCAGTGCACAAAATAAGTGAAAAATGTTCATTTCTTTATCTGCTTTGTGTCGTGTGAGCTTCCTTCAGTGCACAAAATAAGTGAAAAATGTTCATTTCTTTATCCTCTGCTTTGTGTTTTTGGGTGAGGGGGATAAAAGACAGAGGATCACCCATTTCAGCTCATTTCAACCCAAACCCCAGACAGAAAATCCAGTGAAAAATACTGCAGGGAATAAGTGAAACATGTAAAAGAGTGAAAAACCACAAAAGAAGGCAGGAAACCAAAGGCATGACTCAAAATTTCCTTCTCCTTCCCATCCCCACTCCCGAGCACTGAACCCAACGGTTTTTATTGGATTTTAATTTGGTCCAAGAGTCAATAAAATCCGAATTGCTGACTCACAAATACCTTCCAGGCTCCTGTAGGAGCAGTCAGGGTTGTGAGCTCTCAGAAATGTTCCATGAAAACGCACAGGGAGGCAGAAAAAAAACGTAACCAAGCCGCAGGGGGAGGCCTGGGAAACAGAACCAGACTGGTTTTTCCCTTCCATTTGCAGCTCACATGTGGTTACAATTAACAGTGAAAAAAAAATAATAAAAAAATCTGTATTTATCACCCCCAAGCAGAGAGGAGCAGACAGAAATGAAATCAGTTTCCTGCAGCAGACCTCGGCCTGTGCCTCAGCAATTTGTCTGAGAGCAGGAGATGATTTTGAAGAGAAAGTTCCTCCAGAGATGTTTGGGTTTTGCAGGCTCCTCCCTCCCTCTCTCCACCCTTTTCTCCCCCTCCTTCCTCAGCAGACAAAAACCAGCCAGTGGAAACAGGAGTTGAGAGAGACAACAGGAGAGAACATGGAAAATATCCTTTTTTTTTTTTTATTTTTGGGTGCATCCCAGCTCCACCTGGATAATCAGGAACCAAGCTGGATCAGCACAACACTGAATTTCTCCACTGGAAACCAGACTGGAGAGGAAAAGAGGAGCAGAGCCTCAAGTAAATCTGATTATTTCCCCAGCAAAATCCACAAAGGTGCCAGGACTGGGGGTTTTCATTCCACAAATGAGATTTTTCTTCTCCATCAGATTTTTCCCACCTTTCTGAGCAGCCCAGGGAGGAATGTCACCATCAACACCACCAAATAAATCCCAGTCTGTGAAGCTCAAAGCTTTGTGGATTTTTTTTTCCTCCAAAATACTCTGATAATATTCTACCAACTGCTGCCTCCAGCTTCAATTTTAATGTTCCATTTCTTTTGGATGGGATAAAATCTCCTGGAAGAGACAACTCCTGAACTTCTCTTTGCAGGCAGCTAAGAAATGACCCCTTCACCTTTGCAAATATCTCCTGTCTGAATATCCAAAATCCTTTGAGCACTGAAGGTTTCCTCCCCTCCTTTAATCTTTTCATATCCCCCACCCTGAATTTCAAAAAAAAAGCATTATTTACATGCAGGAATTGCTTGGATAGGGACCAGTTTTTCCTGTCCTTGCTCTCTTTCATCTGAGCTTTTGGTGCTGTTCATCCTGCTTGGGATCCTCTGTGGGTTCCCAGGGGGAAATGAAGCAGGAGTTAAAGATTTCACCCAGCCAAAAAGAAATGAAGAAGATAAAGGAATAAAGGAGCTGGGCTCTCATGTGAACTGAGAGTTCACAGTTCTCTGCTCCCTCCTTTAAGCCACAGGAAACATCAATTAAAAAAAAAATATTATTTTTTTATTTAGCAGATGCTATAAACACTGAAATCTTGGCTTTGGCACCTGCTGGAGGCCTCTCACATCTCGCCCATCTGAATTTATCCTGAATTTTTCCACCCAGCCACATTCCTGGAGCAGCCAGGGTGGAAGTTTATCCCTCAGACATGCCAGGGATGCAGGGGGAAGCATTAATTGCATTTAGCTGCTGTGTCCTGCTAACAGGCTCCATTCACTGGGCCTTCCATAGCTGGAATTACGCTGGAATTTCCACTGCTGGCTGCCAGAACGATATGGATCCACATTCCAGCTTGCTTTTATTGCTCCCAGCTCACTTTTCCTCTCATGCTGGAGGGAAGAACGACCCCACTGATGAACATCACCCATGGCAGGGGAGCAAAAGTTCATCCACTTCTCTTCCTGAAGCCTGAATTTAAAAAATAAAAATAAAAAAATCCTCCAGATTTTCCATTGACCTTTACAGGCATTGGGAATGTTTTGGAAAAATAAATTTTTCTTCCTCTGGACTGGTCATGCTTTCATCCTCTGGCCTCAGACACAGAGGCTGCAGAGCCCTGCCAAGGAGCTGCACAATTTATTAATTACAGTGTTCTAATAATTAATAACAAGCAAGCTGCTGGTTGCAAGTCATGCCAGCCTCCCTGACTCACTGGGTGCTATGTCAGCTGAAAGTAATTAAAAACCCAGCTCATTTGCAGTTGGATGGATGAAATGGAAGTGAATGCCAGAAAGGACACGCTGAGAATGTGGATTTTGTTAGAAGAGAAGGTTTCCAAAGCAATCTGCGACGTCGCCGGGGTTATTATCAAAACAGAGGCTGAAGATGACATTTCTCTTTGTCTGCTTGAATTTCTTGCTCTTTTTTTAAAGGATGTGGGGAAGGGGGTTGGACCAGAGCTGCCTTGCATAGTAAGGAGCTGGTGTTTCTCCTTGCTCTCCTCTCCTCCTCCCTTTTCCTTTCATGAGGAACAATTTCTGCCCTCAGCACAAGGCTGCTGGCCAAATCAGGATTTTGGGAGGGGAAGATGAGTCTGGGCAGCAATTCCCAGCAAAATGGGAAATGGGAGATGGTTCAGGCAGGCCTGAGAGGGAAGGGAACTCTGCAGATCCCAAGGAAATAGCAAAAGGTGAGATCTTCCTTTACAGCAAAGACATTTCTAAGAATTGAGACAGAGCCTGAAGTCCTGGATGTGAAAATTTCCATGAATAACTGGAGGGAGCCAAATGACAGAGCTGCGACCTCCCCATGAGGGGAAACAAGGCCTGGAATTTGCTTTGGGCCCAAACTGGGATTCTGAGTGCTTCAACATTTGTGTCCAAGAAATGAAATGTTGTCAGCAAAGTTCATCCCCTCAAAAAGAGATGAAAAGCTCTTACAGGAGACACAGCATGAAGTTCTGGATGTTGAAAGTTCCAAAGAATAACTGGAGGGAGTCAAATGACAGAGCTCCAAGCCCTGGATGTGGGGAAACAAGGCCTTGAGTTTGCTTTGGGCCCAAACTGGTGCTCTAAGACTTATTTCCAAGAACTAAAATGTTGTCAGCAAAGCTCACCCCCCTCAAAAAGACATGAAAAGCTTCTACAGGAGACATAGCATGACATCCTGGATGTTGAAAGTTCCAAGGAATAACTGGAGGGAGAGAAATCACAGATCTGCAACCTCCCCGTGAGGGGAAACGAGGCCTGGAGTTTGCTTTGGGCCCAAACTGGTGCTCCAAGACTTGTCTCCAAGAAATCAAATGTTGTCAGCAAAGCTCACCCCCTCAAAAAGGGATGAAAAGCTCTTACAAGAGACAGAGCATGAAGTCCTGGATGTTGAAAGTTCCAAAGAATAACTGGAGGGAGTCAAACGACAGAGCTCCAAGCCCTGGATGTGGGGAAACAAGGCCTTGAGTTTGCTTTGGGCCCAAACTGGTGCTCCAAGACTTGTCTCCAAGAAATCAAATGTTGTCAGCAAAGCTCACCCCCTCAAAAAGGGATGAAAAGCTCCTACAAGACACAAAGCATGAAGTCCTGGATGTGAAAAGTTTCCACAAAGAACTGGAGGGAGACAAATGACAGAGCTCCAACCTTGCCATGAGGGGAAACAAGGCCTTGAGCTTGCTTTGGGCCCAAATTGGGATTCTGAGTGCTCCAAGACTTGTCTCCAAGAAATAAAATGTTGTCAGCAAAGCTCACCCCCCTCAAAGAAAGATTAAAAGCTCCTACAAGTATCTCTGGACTAAACCAAGGCTCCATTTCCTCTGGGCAGCCGCAGGGCTCTGTCACAGAGCAGCAGCAAGGACTAAAAAAGCTTTGCAGTGACACAGATCTGCTCAGCCCCAGCCCAAAGTGACACAAAACCAACCAGCCCACTCCAATTTCCAAAAAACAGCTGCTGGAACACCAAGTCTGCACCTCCCAGGTTATTTGCTTGCAAACAAATGGCTGAACATCCTCAGAACACAATAAGGATCTCATTAGAGCTTTAATTTTGCCCTTCCCTTCGCTCGCCTTCCTGGCTTTGGGGAAAGCAGTGAAGTTCAAGGCTGCAGAGAAAAGGAGGAAGGAAGAGAAATTCCTGCAGGCCCCAGAAGTTTTCTATTAAAGCTGCTTTAAGGCTTCCCATGTGGTTCCAATAGACACAGCAGTGCCCAGCATCAATACCACCACATGAAAGCACCGAGCTGGCCCACAAAGTGCTGATACTGGGGAAAAGGCAACACCAAATAAGCTCATGTTTGTCTTTTTCTCCTCTTCTTTTCTCCTCTAATCATCCACCCTACCCATGTGCCTGCTCAGACATCGCTGGGATAATGCGGAACAACTGCTGGGCTCACCCCCACATCCAGAGCCTGGGGCCCTGCATGGCTCAGAGGATGAGATAAATGGGATAAAAAATCCTTTTTGGGCTCTGCACGATATTTAGCCACTTTCTCTGCCACAGTCTCAGGCAAAAAGCCACATGAATACACCCTGAGAACTCTTGATTCCAGCCATAATTCCTCACACTTTCCTTTTGAGTTCATGCCTCAGGTTTTAGCTTTTCTATTTTTCACATTCTGTGCTGCTTTAGTGTGTGGGTCTGGGTTCATATTATGGGATGGTGAGCTCTCTGCACAGAGCAGAGAGACAAAACAATTCCTGCTCCAGCTGGGAACCAAGGACAAATGATCCAAATCTCAGCCCAAGAGCACAAACCCCGTGGGCTGGAGAGAGAAAAACAAGGATGGGACTGCAGGGGCTGGAGCTGGAATTGGACAATGAACTGCAATCTGCACATGGACCAAAACTTGTAATTTTGTGCCCGATCATCCATTTTTTGGATGACCATTTTGGTTCCTCTGGGGTTCATTTTGGGACCATTCTGGTTCACCTTGGGTTCATTTTGGAGAGCAGCAGGAAATCTGAGCCCCACAGAGCATGGGGATGTCCTGCCCTTGTCACCTGGGGTGTCACCAAGGCTGCTCCTGGACAGCTCTGTCCTCCACAGCACCAGGGCTGCAGAGCAGAGCATCCCACAGTGCTGCAGTTTGGGATTTGGGTCAGACAGACTGACCACAGATGGGAGCTGAGTGACAAAATGTGCTCTGACCCGCAGGAATCAACATCCCCTTATCTTCCAAGCAGGCACAACTTTCATTTTGAACTCCATGATGCTTCCAAGACAAGAGAAATAATTCACCTTCCTTTTGATTCCTGACTCAGCAGCACAACAGCAGCTTGTAATTAATTTACAATTTAAATTCACAACTGCATTTCGACGCTCAGGTGACCCATTTTCTACTCCTGGGTGTAAAATTGGGCTTTTTTTCATTCCTATTCACACTCTCTGCCAGCCCAAACAGCACCTGGGCTCCTCAAACCATTCCTAGGTCCAAGGGAATCCCTGAGAGCAGTGGATTAACAGGATATTTTTTTTTTTTTTTCCCCTGGCATAACAGAACTCCAAAATAAATAAAAAAAATGGGAAGCAGCACAGAACAATGGACATCCTGCTGGGCTTTGTTCTGCAAACCTCTGTCAGGAACATCCTCTCCTGGGAGAAAACAGCATCCAGCTGCTAAATCCATGAAGGAACTGGACATGAAGCAGGACTGAGGCAGTCTTTAGGACAAGCCACAAGTGTTAACAAAGCTCAGGTGGGGCAGCAGCTGAGGGGCTCTCAGAGCCAGCTCTGGGCTCAATGAAGTCTCACTGAAGGGTTCACGTCTTTTTAAGGTCAGAATCTGTATCATGACATGATTTTAGGTATTTGGTTTTGAACTTTGCAGTGTTTAGCACTCTGCCAGTTTTACTGAGTGTCCACCTCAAAATAATATTCAGCCCTGGTAATTTCTGGAGCTGAAAAATGTGACCCTAAAAGCTTCATTTTCATGACAACAGGACCTACCTCCAGATAATTCTGGACTCCAACCAGGGCCTGATCACTCTTGGTCTCCATAACCCCACTGCAGAGCAAAACAAATATGATTTATTGATGTGTGGCAACATTTAGGGAATTGACAGAGCCCACCAACAAATCCAGGACTTCCTGGGGGACTTCCTGGATCTTGCAGGGAACAAACACTGAGGATTGGGAAGGGAAAGTGCCTTATTGGTTATTGAACTTATTAAAATTTAAATTATTAAAATTAAAAGTGGTTATTTTCAAGAAGGGATGTTGGAAATAAAATAATCCTTCAAATGTTCCTCTCTGGACTGGCCCTTGAGACTGAGGCTGACAGGAGAATAAAGCAGATAAATTAAATTAGTTTGAGATAGAATTATTTTAGGGTCAGGAGCTGGTTGCCAGTTGGAGGCCAGGACTTGTGAACGTCATAAATTGATTAAAAGGCCACAAAGAGTTTGTGATGAGCTTCCTGCTCTGTCCTCCTGCCCCAGCCTGGGAGAAACCTCCCTTCTTCTCTGCCCTTTCCTGTCTTTTTGCCTTGTTGGTTTTATGCATTTCCTGCCTGAACCATCCCTTTTTCTGTGCACAGCAAGGTCCAGCTCCCTGCCTGCTCTCACCTGCCCAGCAAGGGGTTAATTCCTCACCTGGACACTGTTCTCATCCATCCCTCACCAAACTCTGCCCTCTCCAAATTCTGTCATCCCAAACTCTGCTCTCCCAGACACTGCTCTCCCTAAATTCTAAATTCTGCTGTCCCAAACTCTGCCATCTCAAACTCCGCTCTCATTGCTCCCTCCCCAAACTCTGCTCTCCCAGATTCTGCTCCCCCAAGTTCTGCTCTCATCCATCCATCCCCAAACTCTCCCCTGCCTAAACTCTGCTCCCCAAACACTGTTCTCATCTGTTCCTGCCCAAACTCTGCTCTCTCAAAATCCTGTCATTCCAAACCCTGCCCTCTCCAAGCTCTATCCCCAAACCCTGCTCTCTCCAAGCTCTGTCCCCAATCTCCATCCCCCAGCCCTACTCTCTCCAAGGCTCTGTCCCCAAGCTCTATCCCCAAACTCTGCTCTCTTCAAACTCTGTCCACAAGTTCTATCCCCAAACTCTGCCCTCTCCAAACTCCATCCCCCAGCCCTGCTCTCCCAGCCCTGCTCTCTCCAAGCTCTGTCCCCAAGCTCTATCCCCAGGCTCTGTCCCCAATCTCCATCCCCCAGCCCCGCTCTCTCCAAGCTCTGTCCCCAGGCTCTGTCCCCAAGCTCCATCCCCCAGCCCTGCTCTCTCCAAGCTCTGTCCCCAGGCTCTGTCCCCAAGCTCCATCCCCCAGCCCTGCTCTCCCAGCCCAGCTCTCCCAGCCCTGCTCTCTCCCAGCCCTGCTGTCCCAGCCCTGCTCTCTCCCAGCCCTGCTCTCCCAGCCCTGCTCTCTCCAAGCTCTGTCCCAAATCTCCATCCCCCAGCCCTGCTGTCCCAGCCCTGCTGTCCCAGCCCAGCTCTCCCAGCCCTGCTCTCTCCCAGCCCAGCTCTCCCAGCCCTGCTGTCCCAGCCCAGCTCTCCCAGCCCAGCTCTCCCAGCCCTGCTGTCCCAGCCCAGCTCTCTCCCAGCCCAGCTCTCTCCCAGCCCAGCTCTCCGCGGGACGCGCCCCCCGCCCGACCCGCGCCCCGAGCCCCGTGCCCCGGTACCTCCGACGCAGAGCAGCGACATGGCGGCGGGGTGGGTGCCGGGGGGCGCGGGGGGCCCTGGCCGCCGCCCGGCTCTAGCGCGCCGCCATCTTCCCTCAGCACCGCGGACAGCGCCTGACGTCACCGCCGCCCCCGCCCGCGCGGCACCGCCCCCGAGCCCCGCCCGGCGCCGGGGCCGAGACTGGTCTGGGGTCCCTCCGGCACGGCTCGACTCGGCACGGCTCGGCTCGGCACGGCACGGCACGGCACGGCACGGCCGCGGAGCGGGAGAGAGCGGGGCGGGCTGGGCACCGGGACGGGCTGGCGAGGAACGGGATGGGATCGTGGGGACCGGGATAGGCTCGTGGGGACGGGGATGTGGTCATGGGGACCGGGGATGGGCTTCTGAGGAGCAGGGATGGGTTGATGGGGACCGGGAATAGACTGATTGGGACCGGGGATGGCTGCTCATGGGAACTGGGAACTGCTCATGGGAACCTTGGGTCTGCTCATGGGGGCCTTGGATCTGCTCATGGGAACTGGGACCTGCTCATGGGAACCTTGGATGTGCTCATGGGGACTGGGACCTGCTCATGGGAACCTTGGATCTGCTCATGGGAACCTTGGATCTGCTCATGGGAACCTTGGATCTGCTCATGGGAACTGGGATCTCCTCATGCGAACTCGGATCTGCTCATGGGGACTGGGACCTGCTCAGGGGAACTGGGATCTGCTCATGAGAACCTTGGATGTGCTCGTGGGGACTGGGACCTGCTCAGGGGAACTGGGATCTGCTCATGAGAACCTTGGATGTGCTCGTGGGGACTGGGACCTGCTCAGGGGAACTGGGATCTGCTCATGAGAACCTTGGATGTGCTCGTGGGGACTGGGACCTGCTCAGGGGAACTGGGATCTGCTCATGAGAACCTTGGATGTGCTCGTGGGGACTGGGACCTGCTCAGGGGAACTGGGATCTGCTCATGAGAACCTTGGATGTGCTCGTGGGGACTGGGACCTGCTCAGGGGAACTGGGATCTGCTCATGAGAACCTTGGATGTGCTCGTGGGGACTGGGACCTGCTCAGGGGAACTGGGATCTGCTCATGAGAACCTTGGATGTGCTCGTGGGGACTGGGACCTGCTCAGGGGAACTGGGATCTGCTCATGAGAACCTTGGATGTGCTCGTGGGGACTGGGACCTGCTCAGGGGAACTGGGATCTGCTCATGAGAACCTTGGATGTGCTCGTGGGGACTGGGACCTGCTCAGGGGAACTGGGATCTGCTCATGAGAACCTTGGATGTGCTCGTGGGGACTGGGACCTGCTCAGGGGAACTGGGATCTGCTCATGAGAACCTTGGATGTGCTCGTGGGGACTGGGACCTGCTCAGGGGAACTGGGATCTGCTCATGAGAACCTTGGATGTGCTCGTGGGGACTGGGACCTGCTCAGGGGAACTGGGATCTGCTCATGAGAACCTTGGATGTGCTCGTGGGGACTGGGACCTGCTCAGGGGAACTGGGATCTGCTCATGAGAACCTTGGATGTGCTCGTGGGGACTGGGACCTGCTCATGGGAACTGGGATCTGCTCATGGGGATCTTGGATGTGCTGTTGGGGACCTTGGATCTGCTCATGGGAACCCTGGATGTGCTCATGGGGACCTTGGATGTGGGACTGGGATCTGCTCATGGGAACCTTGGATGTGCTCATGGGGACCTTGGATGTGGGACTGGGACCTGCTCATGGGAACTGGGATCTGCTCATGGGAACCTTGGATGTGCTCATGGGGACTGGGATCTGCTCATGGGGACTGGGACCTGCTCATGGGGACTGGGACCTGCTCATGGGGACCTTGGAAGTGCTGTTGGGGACCTGGGATGTGCTGATGGGATGGGAGCTGGGATGTTGTGCAAACACCAAACCCCTCTGGACCCCTGTGCTCTGCCTTGGCTGCTCCTCAGCTCTCCAGCTGTGCTGCCTGCAACTCAGCTGGATGGAAGAAAATCATAATAATAAAGATAATAATAATATTGTGTTGATTTCAGCTAAGAAAACACATAAAGCAGGGGCCACAAGAGATGCTCCAAGGGCTGGGAGAGCTGGGAATGTGAAAAACCTGGAGAAGAGAAGCTCCAGAGAGACCTCAGAGCCCTTCCAGGGCCTAAAGGAGCTCCAGGAGAGCTGAAGAGGGACTGGGGACAAGGGACAGAGTGACAGCTCACAGGGAATGGCTTCCTTGGAATGGAATTCCCAGAGAAGCTGCCCCTGGATCCCTGAAGTGTCCAGGGCCAGGCTGGAGCACCCTGGGATGGTGGCAGGGGTGGGAACTGAGTGATTTTTAAGGTCCCTTCCAAGCCAAATCCTGCCAGCACGGGCGTTCCAGGCAATCCCAAACCATCCAGTTCAGCCTGGAAAGATGTGTAAATAACAGCTGAGAGGAAATAACAGTTCCAGGGACAAAAATAAACCAAGAAAATGGTAAAACACAAAGGCTGCAGATGTTCCCAATGCCTGTAATCTGTGTTTAAAACTCCTTTCTAAAACACTGAACTGCAATATCTGGATGGGCAAGAACCTCAAACCAGCACAAACAGGCACCCAACTCACTGGTGAAGCAAGGAGAGGAAGAGAAAAATCCCTGGAGAGAAAAATTCCCCTCATGCAAGTCTGAGATCTGTTTTGAATGGCAAAACCCAGGCAGCTTCCAGGCCACACACCATGCTGGAATGAAAAAAAGTGATGACTCTCAGCCCTGGAGAGGAGGGGGATTTCTAATCCTTGTGCAGGCAGGAGCTGCTCACTTCCATCCCTGCCGGTGATGCCTTTGGATTTTAACTTCTGTATTTTTAATATATTTGCAGTTCTGTAGTGCAGAACTCTAAATTCCATGTACAGTGTGAGCTGCTGTCTTCACATTTTATTTTCAGACACAACAATTCCTCTCTAGGCCTGGGAATCATGGACACCTCACTGCCTCAGGACCCAAAAAAAAGTTAAACAAAAATGAGTTGGGGGGGCAAGAAAATTTGGGGTAAATTCCTTCATTACCTGAAGCTATAATTGGGAGATTCACCCCCAATATGCAGATGAACCAAACATAAAAATATGAAAACCTGTGATTTGTTGTCCATTTTTTGGGGGGGCTTCATCTGCCCTAAATGTACCTGAAGGCCCTTCAATAAATAGAACTGCTTTTTATTCTCTTAATTTTGTCTGGCCTCTGTTTTTAGGCAGCACAAAAAGGCATCACTGGAAAAGGAGCCTTGGGTTGGTTTGACCTCTGTGAAACCTCACAAAACAGAAAGAACAAGTGCTCACCTCACCCCTTCTCCTGGGCCCAGGTGTTTGCCAGGACTAATTCCTGAATTCCTCAGAACACTCCAGCCTCTGATAACCCTTAAATAATTCACATTTTTGCTCTCACTCGTGGCTGTGGCCAACAAATCAAGGTCTGGGTACAAGAGCCTGGTCTAGAGGTGAATTTTGGCTGTAATTTGTGTACAAAAATGGCATTAAACATCAAATTTCACCTCATTTCACTTCTGGGAACTCAGATGGAAACGACAGCCTGGTCTGGAGGTGAATTTTGGTGCAATTTGTGTGCAAAAATGGCATTAAACATCAAATTTCACCTCATTTCACTTCTGGGAACTCAGATGGAAACGACAGCCTGGTCTGGAGGTGAATTTTGGTGCAATTTGTGTGCAAAAATGGCATTAAACATCAAATTTCACTTCATTTCCTCAGTGTTCCTGTCCGTGGCTGGGTGAGGTCTCCCTGTGACACCTTCCATGGATTCAGACACACTTGGGGCTCTTGTTTCACTCTTGGCTTCAGTTTAGGTCTTTATTATGTAGGATTTTCTTCAAACATGGGATTTCCACTTCAAGCCTTTCTCTCAGTTCCGATAGAAACAACAGCCTGGTCTGGAGGTGAATTTTGGTGCAATTTGTGTGCAAAAATGGCATTAAACATCAAATTTCACTTCATTTCCTCAGTGTTCCTGTCCGTGGCTGGGTGAGGTCTCCCTGTGACATCTGCCAGGGCCCCCTGGCCCTCTTGTTTCACTCGTGGCTTTAGTTTAGACGTAGGATTTTCTTCAAACGTGGGATTTCCACATCAGGCCCTCCTCTGAGTTCACAGAAAGTTCATTTAAAACCATCAGTGAACGATGTGGTTGCTGCTGCTGTGTCTGTGGTGCTGGGTGGGTGGAAGATCGGGATTAATTAACCTCAATTAGCCACACCACATTTCGCTGCCTGTCCTGTGGCAATGGAATTCAGTTCGGCTGGACCCACAAATCCAGATGTGCTCCTTCCCCGGGGGATTCCTGAAGATTTATCTCCTGGATGCTGGCAGCAGCAAATCCACTGCCCATGGAAAATTAAAAAGTGGATTAAGGAGGGACAGGATTGGTGCCAATCCTGCTGCTGGTTATGGAATTTTACCATTGGATTGGGGTTGTTCTTCCTGCCTGAAAATCCTGCCTGGAAATCATGGCATGATTTGGATTGGAAAGCTGAAATTCAACTGTTCCAGAAATCCTGCCTGGTTTGGATTGGAAAGCTGAAATTCAACTGTTCCAGAAATCCTGCCTGGTTTGGATTGGAAAGCTGAAATTCAACTGTTCCAGAAATCCTGCCTGGTTTGGATTGGAAAGCTGAAATTCAACTGTTCCAGAAATCCTGCCTGGTTTGGATTGGAAAGCTGAAATTCAACTGTTCCAGAAATCCTGCCTGGTTTGGATTGGAAAGCTGAAATTCAACTGTTCCAGAAATCCTGCCTGGTTTGGATTGGAAAGCTGAAATTCAACTGTTCCAGAAATCCTGCCTGGTTTGGATTGGAAAGCTGAAATTCTGGAAATCCTGCCTGGAAATCCTGGAATGCTTTGGATTGGAAAGCTGAAATTCAACTGTTCCAGAAATCCTGCCTGGTTTGGATTGGAAAGTTGAAATTCTGGAAATCCTGCCTGGAAATCATGGAATGGTTTGGATTGGAAAGCTGAAATCCAGCTATTCCAACCCTCTGCCATAGCAGGGTCACCTTCCACCAGGCCAGTTTGCTCACCCTGACCTTGAATGTTTCCAGGGATAGGAATATTTCCAGCCAAAACTCTCTGGACAATCTAATGTGGGAAATAGATTTGCAGAGAATTATAACATCTGTATTGTCTCACCCTTCACGTGAGACCAAAAATAGAAGTTTTTAAAACATCTTCCAGTTACCCCATCTCCGGGTCAGAAAAAAAAGCATAATCCAACAATCTTTGACGCTGTTTTAACACCCTCATGGTAAAAAATTCCTCCCTGGTGTGACCAGCTGGCCCTGAGGTTGTCACCATCCACCCGAGCTGGTGTCACAGCCAGCTCAGCCCTGAGCCACTCCTGTCCTGAGTGTCTTCTGAGCCTCACCCTCACCCAAATACCAGGAAGAGGCAACGTTTTCTTCATGGAAAGGGTTTGGAATGAGCTGTCCAGGGAGGTGCTGGAGTCCCCATCCCGGCAGGTTTTTAAGGGTGTGGCACTCAGTGCCAGGTCTGGGTGCCAAGGTGGAGTTGGAGTCGATGATTTCACTCTGAAAAGGACACTGAGGGGTTGGAGCACGTCCAGGGGAGGCCAGCGAGGCTCTCAAAGGGCTGAAGATGACTTTTGAGGAACAGCTGAGGGAGCTGGGTTGGGTCAGGCTCGAGAAGAGCAGGCTCGGGGAGCCTCAGCACTTCACAGGGGCCCTTCAGGTGGGGTCTCATCCCTTCTGCCGTTCCCACGGTGAGAGGAGGAGAGGAAACTGAGGCAGGGGAGATTCCCATCAGACACTGAAACCTTGGGGTGCTCAGCTCTGGAATGGCTGCCCAGGGAGGCAGAGGGGTCCCCAGCCCTGGAGGTGCCCAGGGTGCCTCTGGTGCTGCGCTTTGGGGGTGCTGAGCCGAGCTTAAAGCTCCCCCCAAGGCTGGGGACTCCGGGCATCTCCGAGCTCCTTCCCAGCCTGGCAGAGCCCGTGGGGCTGGGGACAGGGGACGGGGACGTGCCCGTGTCACCCACCCAGCACAGCCGGGGGGGCTGGAGGGGTCAGGGCTGTGTCCGGTGTGCGGGAGGGGGGTCAGGGCTGTGTCCGGTGTGCACAGGGGGTCAGGGCTGTGTCCGGTGCATGGAGGGGGGTCGGGGCTGTGTCCGGTGTGCACAGAGGGTCAGGGCTGTGTCCGGTGTGCGGGAGGGGGGGTCAGGGCTGTGTCCGTGTGCACAGGGGGTCAGGGCTGTGTCCGGTGTGCACAGAGGGTCAGGGCTGTGTCCGGTGTATGGAGGGGTCAGGGCTGTGTCCGGTGTATGGAGGGATCAGGGCTGTGTCCGTGCCGTGTCCGGTGTGCAGGAGGGGTCATGTCCGTGTCCGTGCCGTGTCCGTGCCGTGGCCGGTGTCCGGAGGCGGTCCGGTTCTGTCCGTGTCTCTGCGCTGTTCCCGGTTCTCTCTCGGTGCTGCGGGAGGCGGATCGGAGCCGTGGCAGGGCCGGACCGGGGGTTGTACCCGGTACTGCGGGAGGCGGGCCCGTTCTGTGTCAGTGCCGTGTCGGTGCCGGGAGGCGGGCCGGTCCGTACCGGGGCTGGGCTGGGCCCGGTGCCGTACCCGGTTCCGTGGGAGGCTGGGCTGTTCCCGGTGCTATTCCCGGTGGTGTTCCCGGTTCCGTGGGAGGCTGGGCTGTACCCGGTGCTATTCCCGGTGCCGTCCCCGGTTCGGTGGCGGTGCCGCGGGAGGCTGGGCTGTACCCGGTGCTATTCCCGGTGCCGTTCCCGGTTCGGCGGCGGTGCCGCGGGAGGCTGGGCTGTTCCCGGTGCTATTCCCGGTGCTGTTCCCGGTTCCGGGGGAGGCTGGGCTGTACCCGCGGCTATTCCCGGTGCCGTTCCCGGTGCCGTCCCCGGTTCGGCGGCCGTGCCGCGGGAGGCTGGGCTGTTCCCGGTGCCGTTCCCGGTGCCGTTCCCGGTGCCGTTCCCGGTGCCGTCCCCGGTTCGGCGGCCGTGCCGCGGGAGGCGGGGCTGTTCCCGGTGCCGTTCCCGGTGCCGTCCCCGGTTCGGCGGCCGTGCCGCGGGAGGCGGGCCGGTGCGGGGGGCGGGCGCTGCCCGCGCGTCTCGCAGCCGGCGGGCGATGCGCTTCCTCCGCTGAGCGCAGCGCGGCCGAGCCCGAGCCGGCAGGATGACGGTGGAGTTCGAGGAGTGCATCAAGGACTCGCCCCGGTTCCGGTAAGCGCAGGAGCGCCGCGGCCGCCTCGGGAACGGCTCGGGGCGGTGCCGTTCCCGGTGCCGGTCCCGGTGCCGTCCCCGGTTCGGTGGCCGTGCTGCGGGAGGCTGGGCTGTTCCCGGTGCTATTCCCGGTGCCGTTCCCGGTTCGGCGGCCGTGCCGCGGGAGGCTGGGCTGTTCCCGGTGCTATTCCCGGTGCCGTTCCCGGTTCCGGGGGAGGCTGGGCTGTTCCCGGTGCCGTTCCCGGTGCCGTCCCCGGTTCGGCGGCCGTGCCGCGGGAGGCGGGCCGGTGCGGGGGGCGGGCGCTGCCCGCGCGTCTCGCAGCCGGCGGGCGATGCGCTTCCTCCGCTGAGCGCAGCGCGGCCGAGCCCGAGCCGGCAGGATGACGGTGGAGTTCGAGGAGTGCATCAAGGACTCGCCCCGGTTCCGGTAAGCGCAGGAGCGCCGCGGCCGCCTCGGGAACGGCTCGGGGCCGTGCGGGGCGAACGGGAGGACGGGCAGGGCCGCGCCCGGGCCCGGGAAGGGCCGGAGCCGGGGCCCGGCGCGCTCAGCCGGCGATGCCTCGGGCCGCAGGCGCTGCCCTCCGTGCCCGCATCCCTCCCGTTCCCCGCGAATCCCTGCCGCGTGCCCCGCATCCCTCCGCGCCCCGCCGCGCCCGGCACACGAACACCGCGGCGTTCTCGGGGCTCCGGAGCCCGCCGGGAGCGCGCATCCCCCGCGGGGCTCGGCCGGGCGGCGCTGCTCGGAGCCGCCCGCTGGGGAACGCGCTCATTTTCCATGCGCTCACATCTCCGTCTCTCGGATGATTTTTTATTTATTTATTTATTTATTTTTTTAAGCGGTCTTGGAGGAATGCGGGCTGTGACAACAAAGGCTCCGGCTTGGCTGTGCTCGCAGCCACATCAGGCCGCTGCGGGGCTGGGGGGGAAGGAGCCGGCAGCTGCCGCTCCATTGTGCCCGGAGCATCCCGGCTGCCGTGTGCCGGGATGTGCCGGGATGTGCTCGGGGCAGGGCAGGGATCCCGCAGCGCTGTGTGCATCAGCGAAATGCAGACAAAAGCCTGCGGGAGCGGCTGGGGCTGCCTGCCTGCCTGCGCGGGGGAAGCTCCTGGGGCTGCCGCTGCTTCCTGCAGATGTTTCGTCTTGTTCCTGCTCGGAATCTTTTTTGTTTTTTTGTTTACCGCAAGAAAAAAAAGAAAAAAAAATCCAGATCACAAAACCCGTTTTGTCGGAGGAGCGTTCAGAGGTGGATTCCGAGCCGCGCGATGGTTTTCTGCATTTCTGCATTTCTGCATTTCTAGAAACGCTCGTACCGCGGGCTCCGTGCAGAAGAGCTCCGCTGCCAAATTGGCGTTTTGTGGTGGGTTTGTGTGTGCTCGTGGAGGTCAAAGCAGTGCGGAGGGTCCTGCCGTGGCCGGGGTTCACCCTGCTCGTCCCAGCTCCGGCATCCTGGCATCGCGGGGCTTATTCATGGAGCTGGGCAGGAAATGCTTGCAGCAGCCCTCTGCTCACTTAGCACCCAGTGGGATTTATCCAGTAGGGTTTATTCACCTTTATTTGCCTTTTTTGAACCTGTAATTAGGATTTATCCACCTTTTTCCTCCTTTTTTTAGCCTATAATTAAGATTTATCCACTTTTTTTTTACCTGTCATTTGGATTTATCCACCTTTTTCCCCCCTATCATTAGGATTTATCCGCCTTTATTTCCTCTTTTTTCACCTATAATTAGGATCTATCCACCTTTTTTCCCATTCTTTTGGCCTGTCATTAGGATTTATCCGCCTTTATTTCCTCTTTTTTCACCTATAATTAGGATTTATCCACCTTTTTTCCAATTCTTTTGGCCTGTCATTAGGATTTATCCACCTTTTTTCCTCCTATCATTAGGATCTATCCACCTTTTTTCCCATTCTTTTGGCCTGTCATTAGGATGTATCCACCTTTATTTCCCTGGTTTTTTCACCTGCCATTTGGATTTATCCACCTTTCTTCCTCTATCATTAGGATTTATCCACCTTTTTCCCCCTATCATTAGGATTTGCCCACCTTTATTTCCCTTTTTTTTTGCCTGTCATTAGCATTTACCCACCTTTATTCCCTTTTTTCCACCTATCATTAGGATTTACCCACCTTTATTCCCCTTTTTTCCACCTATCATTAGGATTTACCCACCTTTATTCCCTTTTTTCCACCTATCACTAGCATTTCCCCACCTTTATTCCCATTTTTGGCCTGTCATTAGCATTTCCCCACCTTTATTCCCTTTTTTTCACCTATCACTAGCAATTCCCCAAGTTTATTCCCATTTTTCCCCCTATCATTAGCATTTCCCCCCCTTTATTCCCATTTTTTGGCCTGTCATTAGCATTTCCCCACCTTTATTCCCATTTTCCCCCCTATCCTCAGCCTTTCCCCACCGTTATTCCCATTTTTCCCCCTATCATTAGCATTTCCCCCCCTTTATTCCCATTTTTTGGCCTGTCATTAGCATTTCCCCACCTTTATTCCCATTTTCCCCCCTGTCCTCAGCCTTTCCCCACCTTTATTCCCGTTTTTTCCCCCATCACTAGCATTTCCCCACCTTTATTCCCGTTTTTTCCCCCATCACTAGCATTTCCCCGCCTTTATTCCCATTTTTCCCCCTGTCCTCAGCCTTTCCCCACCTTTATTCCCGTTTTTTCCCCCATCACTAGCATTTCCCCGCCTTTATTCCCATTTTTCCCCCTGTCCTCAGCCTTTCCCCACCTTTATTCCCGTTTTTTCCCCCATCACTAGCATTTCCCCGCCTTTATTCCCATTTTTCCCCCTGTCCTCAGCCTTTCCCCACCTTTATTCCCGTTTTTTCCCCCATCACTAGCATTTCCCCCCCTTTATTCCCATTTTCCCCCCTGTCCTCATCCTTTCCCCACCGTTATTCCCATTTTTTGTCCCCCCTGTGCCGCAGAGCCCGTGAGCTGCTGGCTGGCCCCGAGCCAGCGCTGTGCCCTCGCTGTCCCCGTGTCTGTCCCACATGGCAGTGACTCTTTCCTGCTGACGTCAGCCCCCGATTGATCTGTTCATTTATTTATTTTACCCATTTTCAGTGTGTGCGTGGGCTCCAGGCCAAGTTTTTTAGCATTCAGGCGACATCATTCTGCTCTGTCCACAAAAAACAAAACAGCTCTCAGAGCCCTGCCTTGGATTTTTATCAAAAGCACTTTTTTTTAAGGCTGGAATTATGAACTGCTTCCCCCGTGGCCAGACACAGAATGTCTGTGAGAGGGAGAACACGAGCTTGGGCTGGGGAAATCAGCTTGGAATATTTAAGTTATGAGCACCTCAGGTATTGAGAAATCCTGGTGTTAGGAGGGAAGAAAGGAACCAAGTGGAAATATTTAGAATTTACATCTCAAATATTGAGAAATGCGGGTGTTAGGAGGGAAGAAAGGAACCAAGCTGAAATATTTAGAATTTACATCTCAAATATTGAGAAATCCTGGTGTTAGAAGGAAAAAATTCATTGAGTTATTCAGAATTTACACCGTGGATATTGAGGAGTCCTGATATCATAGGGAAAAAAGAACCAAGTTAAATTACTGAGATTTTGCACCTCAAATATTGAGAAATCCAGGTGTTAGGAGGGAAGAAAGGAACCAAGCTGAAATATTTAGAATTTATATTTCAAATATTGAGAAATGCTGGTGTTAGGAGGGAAGAAAGGAACCAAGCTGAAATATTTAGAATTTACATCTCAAATATTGAGAAATCCTGGTGTTAGAAGGAAAAAATTCATTGAGTTATTCAGAATTTACACCGTGGATATTGAGGAGTCCTGATACCAGAGGGAAAAAAGAACCAAGTTAAATTACTGAGATTTTGCATCTCAAATATTGAGAAATGCTGGTGTTAGGAGGGAAGAAGGGAACCAATTTGAAATATTCAGAATTTATACTTTGAATATTGAGAAATCCTGGTGTTAGAGGGAAAAAGAAGAACCAAGTTGGATTATTCAGAGTTTACCACTTGAATATTGAGAAGTCCTGATGTTAGAAGGAAAAAGAACTGAAATCTTCACACTTGACACCTCAAATGTTGAGAAATCCTGAGGTTAGAGGGGAAAAAAAAGGAACCAAGTTGAATTTTTGAGACTTGACACCTCAGATATTGAGAAATCCTGATGTCAAATCCACCTCATCCCTTCCCAGCTGATCAATTCCAGTTCCTAAAAGGAAATTTGACTTTTTTAATGTTTTATCTCCCTGGTTTAGCTGTGTCTCAGCAGCTTGGCAGGTGAGGCTGATTTCTAGAAGGCATCTTGTAGAACAAACACCTGATAATTAACATCTAATAATTAACAATCACCCCCAACTCCATTTTAAATCCACCTCATCCCTTCCCAGCTGATCAATTCCAGTTCCTAAAAGGAAATTAGACTTTTTAAAAGTTTTAGCTCCCTGGTTTAGGTGTATCTCACCTGTTTGGCAGGTGAGGCTGGCTCCTGGCAGGCGTTTTTGGGGTGTGCCCGCAGTTCCAGTCAACAATTTAATGAGCTGGCAGGACCCGTTCCTGCACCTCTCAGATAAAGTGATTTTATCTCCCACCAGGAGTTTGGGAAATCTAGGAACGCTTTTTTTGTGGGAATGGATTTGTGGGGAATTCTTAAATCCACGGAGAAATCCAATTTAATCAGTCCTCTGCTCACTTAGCATCCGTTGGGATTTATCCACCTTTATTTTTTCCCTTTTTTTTCACCTGCCATTAGGATTCATCCACCTTTATTTCTCTTTTTTTTGGTCTGTTGTCAGGATTCATCAACCTTTATTTTTTCCCTTTTTTTCACCTCTCATTAGGATTTATCCACCTTTATTTTTTCCCTTTTTTTCACCTGCCATTAGGATTCATCCACCTTTATTTCCCTTTTTTTTGGTCTGTTGTCAGGATTTATCAATCTTTATTTTTTCCCCTTTTTTCACCTCTCATTAGGATTTATCCAGCTTTTTTTCCCCTTTTTTTGGTCTGTCATTAGGATTTATCCAGCTTTTTTTTCCCCTTTTTTTCCCTGCCATTAGGATTTATCCACCTCTTCCCCCCTACCACTGGTATATTTATTTATACATATTTTATATATTTATATAATGTGTATTTCTTTATGCAAACATATTTATATTTATAGGTATATTTATATTTATATTTATAGGTATATTTATAGGTATATTTAGACTTATATTTATTTTTATTTATCTATATATTTCAGTGCTGGGTTGTTGTTGGTTTTGGTTTTTTTTTTGTTATAAGGTATTATTTATATATAAAAATGCTGCTCATGGTGGAGGGAATGAAGCACCAGTTTGGTGTCAGGGCTTAGCAGGGAACAGCTGAATTTTGGAGAGGTTTTTGCCCTGGATTATTTTGGGCAGGAAGGCTGGGAGCTGTAACCTGAGCTGCAGGAGGGATTTGGGATTTGGGATTTTGGGGTTTGGGGTGGCTGCAGCTGTCCCCGAGTTTGTCACAGCACTGCTTCAAAATCAGAAACTAATTTATTTCCTGCTTCTCTAAACAGATTTATATAATAATAATTTATTATATAAAATTACATAAAAATTATATATAAAATATATAATAATTTATTATATAAAATAATAAATTATTTTCTGTTTATTAGCTGAAAATATACATTTATCTATTTTAGTTTATCTGTTTTAGATTTGGGGTCTTCCCACAGGGATAACTGGGGTCTTTATAATGAGATATTTGGGGTCTTTATAAAGAAATATTTCTGGTATTTATAAAAAGATATTTGGGGTCTTTGTAAAGAGATATTTGGGGTCTTGATAAAGAGATATTTGGGGTCTTTATAAAGAAATATTTGGGTTATTTATAAAGAGATATTTGGGGTTTTCCCACACAGATATTTGGGGTCTTTATAAAGAAATATTTGGGTTATTTATTAAGAGATATTTGGGATTTTCCCACACAGATATTTGGGGATATTTGGGGTCTTGATAAAGAGATATTTGGGGTCTTTATAAAGAAATATTTGGGTTATTTATAAAGAGATATTTGGGGTTTTCCCACACAGATATTTGGGGTCTTTATAAAGAAATATTTGGGTTATTTATAAAGAGATATTTGGGGTTTTCCCACAGGGATATTTGGGGATATTTGGAGTCTTCATAAGGAGATATTTAGGGTCTTCCACAGAAGTATTTGGGGTTTTCCCACACAGATATTCGGGGTCTTGATAAAGAGATATTTGGGGTATTTATAAAAAGATATTCGGGGTTTTCCCACAGGGATATTTGGGGTTTTGATAAAGAGATATTTGGGGTTTTCCCACACAGATATTTGGGGATATTTGGGATCTTGATAAAGACATATTTGGGGTCTTCTTAAAGAGATATTTGGGATCTTCCTACAGGGATATTTGGGGTCTTCATAAAGAGATATTTGGGGTCTTCATAAAAAATATTTGGGTTTTTCCCACAGGGATATTTGGAGTCGTCATAAAGAGATATTTGGGTTATTTATAAGGAGCTATTTGGGGTCTTTGTAGAGATATTTGGGGTTTTCCCACAGGGATATTTGGGGTTTTCTCATGGAGATATTTGGGGTCTTCCCAGAATATTATTATTTATAATTTTTGAGGATTTATAACAGTTCTAATTCTCTAAAATACCTAGTTAAAAACTACAAAATCTTTAACCCAAATTCAATTCCTGAGCCCAAAACCAACCTGAAACTGGAAAGCTCCTGAAGTGGAGGAAGGAATGAAATTCAAATTTCTTTAGCACTGGCCCCTTTAAATCCTGCTTTCATAACTATGACATTTCAGCCACAAGATGAATTATTTTATATAAAAAAATGATTTTTTTCTGGTTTTGCTTAAAATTAAACCAAGCTTCTGCTGGCTGGGGGAACTTGGTTATCTGGAATAAAGAAAAGAGCCCTTGAAAGGGGCGTGGAGTCCAAGTCTGGCTGGATTTTGGGGACAGGACAAAATGTTTCTGGGAGCTTGAGGGGTGTTTTTTTTTCCTTTTTAAATTTTTTTTTCTTGTTTGCTCCTCTCTCTCGGGGCTGGATTGGGATTCCAGGCATTTGTTTGTTCCACTCAGGGGTTGCTGGGCTTTGTCTCAGGTAGAGCTTTGCTCCAGGAATGAGGGTGGAGGAGAGGAGGTGAGAAAAAAGCAGAATTCAGAGTTGCTGTGGGGAAAAGAAGGGAGAATTTGTTCCTTTTTGATGGCAATTCCAGGCTTGGAGGGAGGAGGGAACGTGGGAAAAATGAGGTTTTTATGCCTTGAAGCTGATTTTCCTTCTTTGGGGCAATGCAGAGTTAAAATCTTGGAACGGGCGAGAATTTGAGGGGCAGAATTTCCTGCCTGGAGGGTGGTGGAGTTGTGTTCCTTGTAATTAATTAAGGAATTAATTGCATTCCTAAATCCCAGGCTGTGGGGGTGAATTTGGGGTGAATTTGGGGTGAATTTGGGGTGAATTTGGGGATGAAGTGGAGGTGAATTGTGGGTGAATTTGGAGTGAATTTGGGGTGAATTGAGGGGGAATTTGGGATGAATTGAGGGTGAATTTGGGGATTAAGTGGAGGTGAATTGAGGGTGAATTTGGAGTGAATTTGGGATGAATTGAGGGTGAATTTGGGGATTAATTGGAGGTGAATTTGAGGTGAATTGAGGGTGAATTTGGAGTGAAGGGAAGGATTAATTGGAGGTGAATTTGGGGATTAATTTGTGAAAAGCCCATATTAAAATAGATTATATTTATTATGAATGATATGAATTATAAATATGAATTAATATTATATCAATTATACAGACATTAAAATAGAAATTAATATAAAATATATAAAATATACTATATAAAGATGAACTAATATTAGATTAATTCTAAAGACACAGAATATAAATATTATATGGAATATAACATAAATATAACATATGCATATTTTATCCAATATTATATTTATTACAAATTTTATATTTACTATAAGCATAGAATTATTAGTTTAAATAATAAATACCAAAATGAATAAATACCAATACAGATTTTTATTTATTATCTAGCAATATTTATAGATATTCATTATGACACAGGGCTGATGGCCCAGCTCACGGGTGGCACCTCCCAGAGCCAAGTGCTCACTCAGTCCTTAAATAAGCATGGAGTGGCACTGTCTAAACAGATTATATCATATCAGGGACTGGGAGAATCCTTCCTGCATCCCCAGGCTGCTCCATCATTGCCATTCCCTTGGGAAATGCTGCTGCTCAAAGCACTGTGTGTGTGAGCACAGATGAGCTTCCAGGGCTTGGAATCTCAGGATAAACTCACAGGATGTTTAATAAAAAGTGAATAAAAGCCCTGCCCACCCGGGGTGAGGCTTTCCTCAGCACCCAGGGCTTGTTCAGGATCCTTCCTGCATCCCCAGGCTGCTCCAGCTCACTCCATCATTGCCATTCCCTTTGGGATAAACTCAGAGGATGTTTAATAAAAAGGGAATAAAAGCCCTGCACACCCAGGGGTGAGGCTTTCCTTAGCAGCCAGGAGTTGTGCAGGATCCTTCCCTGCATCCCCAGGCTGCCCCAGCTCACTCCATCATTGCCATTCCCTTGGGAAATGCTGCTGCTCCCAGCACTGGTGAGCACAGATGAGCTTCCAGGGCTTGGAAAGTTGGGATAAATTCACAGGATGTTTAATAAAAAGGGAATAAAAGCCCTGGCTTGCCTCAGCACCCAGTGCTTGGTCAGGATCCTTCCTGCATCCTCAGGCTGCTCCATCATTTCCATCCTTTTGGGAAATGCTGCTGCTCCCAGCACTGGTGAGCACAGATGAGCTTCCAGGGCTTGGAATGGTTGGGATAAACTCAGAGGATGTTTAATGAAAAGGGAATAAAAGCCCTGCACACCCGGGTTGAGGCTTTCCTTAGCACCCAGGGCTTGTGCAGGATCCTTCCCTGCATCCCCGGGGTGCTCCATCATTGCCATTCCCTTTGGGAAATGCTGCTGCTCCCAGCACTGGTGAGCACAGATGAGCTTCCAGGGCTTGGAATCTCAGGATAAACTCACGGGATGTTTAATAAAAAGTGAATAAAAGCCCTGCCCGCCCGGGGTGAGGCTTTCCTCAGCACCCAGGAGCTGTGCAGGGTCCTTCCTGCATCCCCAGGCTGCTCCAGCTCTCTCCATCATTGCCATTCCCTTTGGGAAATGCTGCTGCTCCCAGCACTGGTGAGCACAGATGAGCTTCCAGGGCTTGGAATCTCAGGATAAACTCACGGGATGTTTAATAAAAAGTGAATAAAAGCCCTGCCCGCCCGGGGTGAGGCTTTCCTCAGCACCCAGGAGCTGTGCAGGGTCCTTCCTGCATCCCCAGGCTGCTCCAGCTCTCTCCATCATTGCCATTCCCTTTGGGAAATGCTGCTGCTCCCAGCACTGGTGAGCACAGATGAGCTTCCAGGGCTTGGAATCTCAGGATAAACTCACAGGATGTTTAATAAAAAGTGAATAAAAGCCCTGCCCACCCGGGGTGAGGCTTTCCTCAGCACCCAGGGCTTGTGCAGGATCCTTCCCTGCATCCCCAGGCTGCTCCATCATTGCCATTCCCTTTGGGAAATGCTGCTGCTCCCAGCACTGTGTGTGTGAGCACAGATGAGCTTCCAGGGCTTGGAATCTCAGGATAAACTCACAGGATGTTTAATAAAAAGTGAATAAAAGCCCTGCCCACCCGGGGTGAGGCTTTCCTCAGCACCCAGGAGTTGTGCAGGGTCCTTCCTGCATCCCCAGGCTGCTCCATCATTGCCATTCCCTTGGGAAATGCTGCTGCTGCCAGCACTGGTGAGCACAGATGAGCTTCCAGGGCTTGGAATCTCAGGATAAACTCACAGGATGTTTAATAAAAAGGGAATAGAAGCCCTGCCCACCGGGGGTGAGGCTTTCCTCAGCCCCCAGGGCTTGTGCCAGGCTCTGGGGAAGCGTGCCCAGGCTGCTGCCCGCCTGGCAGAGCTGGGGGATGCAGGGATCCCCTGAGGAGCAGCCCTCCAAGCCCTGTCCTTGCTGCTGCTCCATTCCAGCTCAGGGACACACTGCTGCTTCCCAGGGCTCGGCCCGGAGCAGGGAGTTCCCCTTTGTTCTCTGTTAAACCCAGATTTGGGCAGGGAGGCAGGGTTTGTGCCCAGCGTGGCAGAAACGCCACTGACCGAGCAGGAGGCCCCGCTGCCTTTCCTTTGTTTTTTCTTTTTTCCTTTTTCCTTTCCTTTCTCTTTTCCTCTCTTCTTTTCCTTTTTATTTTTTCTTTCTTCCTTCCTCCTTCTCCCTTCCCTTCCCTTCCCTTCCCTTCCCTTCCCTTCCCTTCCCTTCCTTTCCCTTCCCTTCATTTCCTTCCATTCTTCCTCCTTTTTCCTCTTCTCCTCCTTTCCTCTCCCCTTCCCTCCCTTCCTTTCCCTTCCCTTTTCCTTTCCCACATTTCTCCACCCTTCACTTCCCTCTTCTCTCCCTCATTTCCTCTCCCCTTCTCTCCCTTTCTTTCCCCTTCCCCACCTTTCCCCACCTTCCCCATTCCCAGATTTCCTTTTTCCTTTCCCCCTTCTCCTTTTCCCTCTCTTTTCCTCCTTTCCTTTCCCTTTTTCCCCTTTCCCCACTTTCCCCCATTCCCCGATTTCCTTTTTCCTTTCTCCCTTCTCCTTTTCCCTCTCTTTTCCTCCTTTCTTTTCCCTTTTTCCCCTTTCCCCCCTTTCCCCCATTCCCAGATTTCCTTTTACCTTTCCCCCTTCTCCTTTTCCCTCTCTTTTCCTCCTTTCTTTTCCCTTTTTCCCCTTTCCCCCCTTTCCCCCATTCCCAGATTTCCTTTTACCTTTCCCCCTTCTCCTTTTC
The DNA here is from genome assembly GCF_017590055.1 of Onychostruthus taczanowskii. NCBI lineage: Eukaryota > Metazoa > Chordata > Aves > Passeriformes > Passeridae > Onychostruthus > Onychostruthus taczanowskii. The sequence continues at coordinate 5,443,364 of NW_024503790.1, forward strand.
CCTCTCTTTTCCTCCTTTCTTTTCCCTTTTTCCCCTTTCCCCACCTTCCCCCATTCCCAGATTTCCAGCTCTGCCCACCTGGCATTCGGGGGCCGGCAGTGGCAGCAAAGTGACATTTTTTTTTTTTTGCGGAGGGACATCCTGCCTTTTATTCCCAGAGTGGAATCCGAGCCAGATTGAGCCGGGGAGTTTGGAAGGAGGCGAAGCTCTTGGTGTGCCACTGACTCATCTGAGCTGGGAGATAAAACGTGGGATGGTGCCAGCTCCTGAGCAGGGCTGGGAGCCTGGAAAACGCCGGGCTTGGGTGGGATGGGATGGGAAGATGTCACAGCCAGGCTTGTGGGCTTTCATCTCAGCTCAGGAGGTGGATGGAGGGGTGCACAGGAAATCCAGGAGTGAGGTTTTCAGCTGAAATGTGGAGGATGGAAATCCGGGCATCCCGCAGGGCTGGGTCCTGCTCTGCTCCTGGATCTGCTGCTGGAGTTCTCAGCTCAGCCCCGGGTCCTACAAGGCCGGCTTTGTTCTTCTCCCAGCACAGAGCATGCTTTCATTTTCCTCCAGAGCCTCATCCCTGCTTCCTCCAGATGATTCCCCTTCCTTCACCCTCAGCTCAGCACCCTGAGGGGAATTCCTCAATTTCCTGTGAGCCTGGGAGTGCAGGGATGCAGCAGGACAGGGATGCTCATCCTGCAGAGGGGATTGAGGATCTCAGAGGGATGTGACAGTCCAGCACACGGCCTGTCACAGGGCACACAAACCTCGTGAGGCTGGTGAAAATCCCCTCCAAAATGTCCTTTCCCAGAGCTGGAGCACCGAGACACTGATTGAAAATTCCCTCTAAAACGTCCTTTCCAAAGCTGGAACACCGAGACACTGATTGAAAATTCCCTCTAAAACGTCCTTTCCAAAGCTGGAACACCGAGACACTGATTGAAAATTCCCTCTAAAACGTCCTTTCCAAAGCTGGAACACCGAGACACTGATTGAAAATTCCCTCTAAAACGTCCTTTCCAAAGCTGGAACACCGAGACACTGATTGAAAATTCCCTCTAAAACGTCCTTTCCAAAGCTGGAACACCGAGACACTGATTGAAAATTCCCTCTAAAACGTCCTTTCCAAAGCTGGAACACCGAGACACTGATTGAAAATTCCCTCTAAAACGTCCTTTCCAAAGCTGGAACACCGAGACACTGATTGAAAATTCCCTCTAAAACGTCCTTTCCAAAGCTGGAACACCGAGACACTGATTGAAAATTCCCTCTAAAACGTCCTTTCCAAAGCTGGAACACCGAGACACTGATTGAAAATTCCCTCTAAAACGTCCTTTCCAAAGCTGGAACACCGAGACACTGATTGAAAATTCCCTCTAAAACGTCCTTTCCAAAGCTGGAACACCGAGACACTGATTGAAAATTCCCTCTAAAACGTCCTTTCCAAAGCTGGAACACCGAGACACTGATTGAAAATTCCCTCTAAAACGTCCTTTCCAAAGCTGGAACACCGAGACACTGATTGAAAATTCCCTCTAAAACGTCCTTTCCAAAGCTGGAACACCGAGACACTGATTGAAAATTCCCTCTAAAACGTCCTTTCCAAAGCTGGAACACCGAGACACTGATTGAAAATTCCCTCTAAAACGTCCTTTCCAAAGCTGGAACACCGAGACACTGATTGAAAATTCCCTCTAAAACGTCCTTTCCAAAGCTGGAACACCGAGACACTGATTGAAAATTCCCTCTAAAACGTCCTTTCCAAAGCTGGAACACCGAGACACTGATTGAAAATTCCCTCTAAAACGTCCTTTCCAAAGCTGGAACACCGAGACACTGATTGAAAATTCCCTCTAAAACGTCCTTTCCAAAGCTGGAACACCGAGACACTGATTGAAAATTCCCTCTAAAACGTCCTTTCCAAAGCTGGAACACCGAGACACTGATTGAAAATTCCCTCTAAAACGTCCTTTCCAAAGCTGGAACACCGAGACACTGATTGAAAATTCCCTCTAAAACGTCCTTTCCAAAGCTGGAACACCGAGACACTGATTGAAAATTCCCTCTAAAACGTCCTTTCCAAAGCTGGAACACCGAGACACTGATTGAAAATTCCCTCTAAAACGTCCTTTCCAAAGCTGGAACACCGAGACACTGATTGAAAATTCCCTCTAAAATGTCCTTTCCCAAAGCTGGAGCTCTGAGACAGAAACTGATTGAAAATTCCCTCCAAAATATCCTTTCCCAAAGCTGGAGCACCGAGACTGATTTTTCACATGGGAATGAATTCCACAGCCCCATCACCACAGCCCTGATCCCTCAGGAGAAGTGTCAGGGAAGCTGGAGCTTGAAAAATGGGAGCTTGAAAATGGAGCTGTATGAAAAATACCCAACCCTTGAGAGGAATAAATACAAGTAATTATAATATATAATGATAATGTAGAAATATATTATAGAGTTAAATATTATATAGTAAATAAGTAAGGTTTGGGTGGTGTCTGGGGCTCATTCCCCCAGGCATAAACTCTGATCCTTTTGGGATGGGTTTGTTCTGCCCTCACCCCACACACAGGATGCTTTCATTTTCCTCCAGACCCTGACCCCTGTTTCCTCCTGATGAAATTTGAAATTTGAAATCTGAAATTTGGCTTTTTCTGGGAATGCAGAGCAGGGCAGGGATGCTCATCCTGCAGAGGGGATTGAGGACCTCAGAGGGATGTGACAGGCAGCAGGAAATCTGGGAATGGGGGAAATGTGGGGAAAAGGGGAAGGGGAAAAGGAAAAGGAGGAAAGGGGAGAGAGAGCAGCCAAAGCACGTGGGGCTGGTGAAAATCCTCTCCAAAATGTCCTTTCCCAAAGCTGGAGCACCGAGACACTGATTGTGCACGTGGGGATGAATTCCACATTCCCCTGGAAAGTGGGACTGTGCCCAGCCCCTGAGAGGAATAAATCAGAATTAGGGGTGAGTGGTTCCAGGACTTTCAGTCATGCTCCCCCAGCAGCCCCATAAACTCCCAGCCTTTTAGGAAAGGGTTGTGGCACTGGGAAAAAAAATCCCAGTTTTGAGGCACTGGGAAAAGAATCCCAGTTTTGGGGCACTGGAAAAAAAAAAATCCCAGTTTTGTGGCATGCAAAAAATCCCAGTTTTGGGGCACTGGGAAAAAAAAATCCCATTTTTGTGGCACTGCAAAACAAAAAAAAAAAAAAAATCGCAGTTTTGTGGCACTGGAAAAAATCCCAGTTTTGTGGCACTGGAAAAAAAAAAAATCTCAGTTTTGTGGCACTGTAAAAGAATCCCAGTTTTGTGGCACTGTAGAAAATCCCATTTTCGTGGCACTGGAAAAAATCCCAGTTTTGTGGCACTGGAAAAAAAAAAAATCTCAGTTTTGTGGCACTGTAAAAGAATCCCAGTTTTGTGGCACTGTAGAAAATCCCATTTTCGTGGCACTGGAAAAAATCCCAGTTTTGTGGCACTGGAAAAAAAATCCCAGTTTTGTGGCACTGGAAAAAAAATCCCAGTTTTGTGGCACTGGAAAAAAAATCCCAGTTTTGTGGCACTGGAAAAAAAATCCCAGTTTTGTGGCACTGGAAAAAAAAAAAATCTCAGTTTTATGGCACTGGAAAAAGTCCCAGTTTTGTGGCACTGGAAAAAAAATCCCAGTTTTGTGGCACTGTAAAAGAATCCCAGTTTTGTGGCACTGGGAAAAAATCTCAGTGTTTTGGCACTGGAAAAAGTCCCAGTTTTGTGGCACTGTAGAAAATCCCAGTTTTGTGGCACTGTAAAAGAATCCCATTTTTGTGGCACTGGAAAAAAAAAATCTCAGTTTCTGTGGCACTGGGAAAAAAAAAATCCATTTTTGTGGCACTGAAAAAAAATCCCATTTTTGTGGCACTGGAAAAGAAATCTCAGTTTGGTGGCGCTGGAAAAAGTCCCATTTTTGTGGCACTGTAAAAGAATCCCAGTTTTGTGGCACTGTAGAAAATCCCATTTTTGTGGCCCTGGAAAAAGTCCCATTTTTGTGGCACAGCAAGATCCACCTGGCGCCTCTGGTCGGGTGCCAGACTGTCACTCGTCACCCGAGTGCCACCAGCTGGGACGGGGCAGGGCCTGGCAGGAAAAGCCTTTCAGCCCCCAACAAAGCCAGCCCTGAGGCTCCAGCTCCAGGGAGGGAGATAAAAAAGAGCAAAAATAAAAAGAAATAAAGAGCATTTGGTGCTGGGGGAAGTCTCAACAAAAGCTGCTGGAGCTGCTCCAGCCCTGTGGGGACGCCGATGCCACCAAGGTCGCTTGGGGAGAAGACAGAGCTGTTTGAGGCAGGTTTTAAAAAAAAAATTTAAATCTGTTTTGCTCGTCAGAGAAAGCAAAGAAATGTCTGAAGGGTCTCGTGGCACGTGATGAGTGTTTCTTCAGCTCAGGAAGAGAAAATTCCCGTGTTCAGAGAAAATTCCTGCTGTTCCTGGATTTTCCTTTGGGCAGCAGGCCTGCATCTCTCACCTTGGAGATGGGTGCTGAAATCTGAAATCTGTCCTGCTGAAATCAGCTCTGCAGCTGTGATGTTCTCCTGCAAAAAAAAAATTTTAAAAAATTTAAAAATTAATATTCGGAGCAGGGAGGAAGGTGGGGATCCATCCAGGGATAAATTCCTGTAGGGAGCTCAGGGTTGGAGATGTAAAAATTAAAAAAAAAAAACATAAAAAGAATATTCAGAGTAGAGAGGAAGGTGGGGATCCATCCAGGCCTGTAACAAGGATTAATTCCTCCAGGGAGCTCAAGGTGGGAGATGTAAAAATTAAAAAAAATAACATAAAAAGAATATTCAGAGTAGAGAGGAAGGTGGGGATCCATCCAGGACTGTAACCAGGATAAATTCCTGCAGGGAGCTCAAGGTGGGAGATGTAAAAATTAAAAAAAATAACATAAAAAGAATATTCGGAGCAGAGAGGAAGGTGAGGATCCATCCAGGGATAAATTCCTGTAGGGAGCTCAGGGTTGGAGATGTAAAAATTAAAAAAAAAAACATAAAAAGAATATTCAGAGTAGAGAGGAAGGTGGGGATCCATCCAGGGATAAATTCCTGCAGGGAGCTCAAGGTGGGAGATGTAAAAATTAAAAAAAAAACATAAAAAGAATATTCAGAGTAGAGAGGAAGGTGGGGATCCATCCAGGACTGTAACCAGGATAAATTCCTGCAGGGAGCTCAGGGTTGGAGATGTAAAAATTAAAAAAAAAACATAAAAAGAATATTCAGAGTAGAGAGGAAGGTGAGGATCCATCCAGGGATAAATTCCTGCAGGGAGCTCAAGGTGTGAGCAGTAAAAATAGAAAAAAAAAATAACATAAAAAGAATATTCAGAGCAGAGAGGAAAGTCCAGGGATAAATTCCTGCCATGAGCTCAAGGTGGGAGCTGCAAAAATATAAAAATATTCAGAGCAGAGGGGAAGGTGAGGATCCATCCAGGGATAAATTCCTGCAGAGAGCTCAGGGTGGGAGATGTAAAAATTAAAAAAATAACATAACACAAAAAGAATATTCAGAGCAGGGAGGAAGGTGGGGATCCATCCAATTTCAGGTGGGAATCCTGCCCAATTTCAGTTTGCCCAGAAATCTTCATTCTGCTGCTCTGGATCCACCACAGGAGGAGGCAGCCAGACCCACCTGCCCTAAAAAAAATCCTTTTTTTTTAACTGAAATTCCCCTTTTCACACCCCCTGACAGACAGCAACAGAAATTCAGAATTCTGACCTTGTCTGCTTCCCTTTCCTCCCAAAATTTGGGAAGCTGCTGAAGCCCCAGGGGCAAAATGAGGAAATAATCTGCTGTAATTTCTGTCAGGATTTCCCCTCTGCGTTGCACCAGGGGGTGGTGAAAATTAAAATTCCTTCATTGCAGCTTTCCCCCTTCTGTTTTACACCCAGAGAAACCCTGGAGAAATGTTCCTGGGGAGGTTTGGCTGGGAATTGCCAAAGAAAATCTGGGGAAAAACCTCTTATCATCAGATCCATGACATCAGGAGTGCATTAGGAGGGCTAAGGAGGGATTTCTTCTTTAAGCCATTAAATCCTGGAGTAATTGAGGTTGGGAGAAACCTCTGGGGGTCACCTAATCCCAGTGACCTTCTCCAAGTAGCTCCTTGGTGCTGCAGGAGAAAAACACTCAGTCAACTCAAAAACTTGATTAAATCCCAACTCCTAATTCTTCAAATCGGAGCAGAAACGAGGAGAAAAACGGGAGGAAGAAGGAAAAGAAACGGGAATTTTGTGTGCATTAAAAAAAAAAAAAACAACCCATATTTTCTCCTGAAAGCTGCCAGGGTTTTTTTTTTTTTTTTTTTCAAAATATTAATGTAAAAAAAAGTCAACACAGCAAGGAGCAAAACTCTGAAATCTTACTCATCTTGCTTCAAAGCCTTGTCTAAACATCCACCTCCAGCGTCTCAGGAAGTGACATTTAACAAATTCCAGCCAGGGGCTGTGTGAAAACCTTCAGAGTGCTGCTGCCAGAGCTGAGCCTGGGCACAGGAAGGGAGAAAAGTTCATTTGGGGCTGCTGCACCTGCTTGAAGTGGTGTGAAAATGGGAAAAGCAGAATTCAGACACCAGGAAATGGAGTGCAAACAAGATTTGGGTGTTAAAGAGAGGGTTTGGGAGAGGAGCTGGAGGTGATGGATTTGGTGAAAAAGTCCAATTTTTGTGGAGCCACTGGAATGATGAAGAAAGTTTTCATTAGGTTTTAAAAAAACAAGCCAGAAGAGAATAAAATAATGGAGATGGAGATGATTTTGGTGTCACAGCATCCCAGTTTCTGCTGTTCCACCTGGATTTTCCTGCAGGAACCTCCCACAGCTGCACCTCAGAGCAAACACAATGGAAGCTGGTTTGGGGTTTTGTTCCTGCTTAAACCTCTGTGAAAATGGGAAAAGCAGAATTCAGATACCAGGAAATGTGTGTGAAGTGCAAACAGGATTTGGGCGTTAAAGAGAGGGTTTGGGAGAGGAGCTGGAGGTGATGGATTTGATGAAAAATTCAAATTTTTGTGGAGCCACTGGAATGAAGAAGAGAAAATTTTCATCAGGCTTTAAAAAAACCAACCAGAAGAGAATAAAATAATGGAGATGGAGATGATTTTGGTGTCAGTGTCTGAATTTCTGCTGTTCCACCTGGATTTTCCTGCAGGAACCTCCCACAGCTGCACCTCGGAGCAAACACAATGGAAGCTGGTTTGGGGTTTTGTTCCTGCTTAAAGTGATGTGAAAATGGGAAAAGCAGAATTCAGATACCAGGAAATGGAGTGCAAACAAGATTTGGGCGTTAAAGAGAGGGTTTGGGAGAGGAGCTGGAGGTGATGGATTTGATGAAAAAGTCAAATTTCTGAGCAACCACTGGAATGAAGAAGAGAAAATTTTCATCAGGCTTTAAAAAAACCAACCAGAAGAGAATAAAATAATGGAGATGGAGATGATTTTGGTGTCAGTGTCTGAATTTCTGCTGTTCCACCTGGATTTTCCTGCAGGAACCTCCCACAGCTGCACCTCGGAGCAAACACAATGGAAGCTGGTTTGGGGTTTTGTTCCTGCTTAAACCTCAGTGAAAATGGGAAAAGCAGAACTCAAACACCAGGAAATGTCTGTGAAGTGTAAACAGGATTTGGGCATTAAAGAGGGGAATTGGGAGAGGAGCTGGAGGTGATGGATTTGATGAAAAAGTCCCATTTTTGAGGAACTGCTGGAATGAAGAAGAGATTTTTTCAGCAGGCTTTTGGGGAAAAAAATAAACAAAACAAAACCAAAAACTGAAATGAAGATAAAACTATGAAGAGAGAGATGCTTTTGGTGCCAGTGTGAATTTCTGCTGTTCCACCTGGATTTCCTGCAGGAACCTCCCCTGCTCACGCTGGCACAGCCTCCCACAGCTGCACCTCAGAGCAAACACAATGGAAGCTGGTTTGGGGTTTTGTTCCTGCTTAAAGTGATGTGAAAATGGGAAAAGCAGAATTCAGATACCAGGAAATGGAGTGCAAACAAGATTTGGGCGTTAAAGAGAGGGTTTGGGAGAGGAGCTGGAGGTGATGGATTTGATGAAAAATTCAAATTTTTGTGGAGCCACTGGAATGAAGAAGAGAAAATTTTCATCAGGCTTTAAAAAAACCAACCAGAAGAGAATAAAATAATGGAGATGGAGATGATTTTGGTGTCAGTGTCTGAATTTCTGCTGTTCCACCTGGATTTTCCTGCAGGAACCTCCCACAGCTGCATCTCAGAGCAAACACAATGGAAGCTGGTTTGGGGTTTTGTTCCTGCTTAAAGTGATGTGAAAATGGGAAAAGCAGAACTCAAACACCAGGAAATGTCTGTGAAGTGTAAACAGGATTTGGGCATTAAAGAGGGGAATTGGGAGAGGAGCTGGAGGTGATGGATTTGATGAAAAATTCACATTTTTGAGGAACTGCTGGAATGAAGAAGAGATTTTTTCAGCAGGCTTTTGGGGAAAAAAATAAACAAAACAAAACCAAAAACTGAAATGAAGATAAAACTATGAAGAGAGAGATGCTTTTGGTGCCAGTGTGAATTTCTGCTGTTCCACCTGGATTTCCTGCAGGAACCTCCCCTGCTCGCCCTGGCACAGCCTCCACATCTCCGTGGTGCCTGCAGCCATCTGTGGAGAGATTTTAGTCAAGATTAGAAATCCTGCTTATTCCATTATCCTGGAGCAAAACCAGGAGAGCCCAACCACTGCAAACAGCTCTTTATGACCATTCCTGCATTAAGAAATTGCTGAGAGGGGAAAAAAAAACCCCTTTATCCCAAGGACAGGGACATTTAATAATGAGTTAAATCCCCTCCACACTCCTTAGCTCACAAAAGGGGAAATAAGTGAATTATTCTTTACAAAACCTGACATGAACCTCAGGTAAGGTGATAAAACAATTAAATTTTAAATTATTTTTAGTGACTTAAATACGAGTGGCTTTAAAATGATCTTTTTCCCTGGGTTTCTCCCACTTATTCCAAATTTTGGGGTGAACCAGCAATTTCCAGAGGGAGGAAATCAGTGGGAATGGGGATGTCAGGAAAGGGAAGAACACAGAGCTGCTGATTGGAGAATTTAACATTTTCTGGCTGCTCAGGGTGGTTGAAAGGACAGGTAGCAGAAAATATCATTCCTGCAGCGGTGCCAGCAGATCAGATCCCTGTGGAATTAGCATAACACTTGCTATAAATAGATTTATCTGGGCCAGAGCAAAGCTCAGCTGCTTTTGCCCAGAGTCACCTCCAAACAAAGCAGCTCCTTGCTGCCCAAATTCTCCTCCTGGGGGCTCTGGAGCTCTTCTGCCCCTGGGATTTAAAGGAGATTTTTGGGGATGATCCCACTGAGGATTGCACTGAGCCAGACTCTCCTTTTTGTGGCAGCCAGGCTCCCAGGAAAAAAAGCTTTGCCAAAAAAGCTCCTTGCCAAAAAAAACCCAAAAAAACCAACTTTGCCAAAAAAGCTTATTGCCAAAAAAAGCTTGTTGTCAAAAATCCTTTGGGTGCCCAGGGCAGGGAATGTCATCCCTGGATGCCAGTGCTGGGAAATGGGAGAAATGGGAAATGGGAGAAATGGGAAATGCAGTGAATGGGAAATTGGATAATGGGCAATGGGAAATGGACAGTGGGAAATGGGGTAGTGGGAAATGGAAAGTGGAAAATGGACAATGGAAATGAAAATGGGACAATGGACAGTGGAAATGGAGTAATGGACTGTGGGAAATGTGATAATGGAAATGGGAAATGGACAATGGGAAATGGACAATGGGAAGTTGGATAATGGGAAATGGAAATGGGATAATGGACAATGGGAAGTTGGATAATGGCAAATGGAAATGGGATAATGGACAATGGAAATGGGAAAATGGACAATGGAAATGGGAAAATGGACAATGGAAATGGGAAAATGGACAATGGAAATGGGAAAATGGACAATGGAAATGGGAAAATGGACAATGGAAATGGGAAAATGGACAATGGAAATGGGAAAATGGACAATGGAAATGGGAAAATGGACAATGGAAATGGGAAAATGGACAATGGAAATGGGAAAATGGACAATGGAAATGGGAAAATGGACAATGGAAATGGGAAAATGGACAATGGAAATGGGAAAATGGACAATGGAAATGGGAAAATGGACAATGGAAATGGGAAAATGGACAATGGAAATGGGAAAATGGACAATGGAAATGGGAAAATGGACAATGGAAATGGGAAAATGGACAATGGAAATGGGAAAATGGACAATGGAAATGGGAAAATGGACAATGGAAATGGGAAAATGGACAATGGAAATGGGAAAATGGACAATGGAAATGGGAAAATGGACAATGGAAATGGGAAAATGGACAATGGAAATGGGAAAATGGACAATGGAAATGGGAAAATGGACAATGGAAATGGGAAAATGGACAATGGAAATGGGAAAATGGACAATGGGAAATGGAAATGGGAAATGGAAATGGGATAATGGACAATGTGAAATGGGATAATGGCCAGTGGAAATGGAAATGGGCTGATTGGAAGCCAAGGCCAGCATGAAGAGGCCCAGCCTTGGCAGGGGAGCAGGGAATCTCGCGGAGCAGGAGAATCGTGGGGATGCAGCCAGGGGAACACAGCCCCAGTGTGGGCTCACAAGGAGCTGCTGTGGTGCTGCCACAAGGGAGGGCATTGTCCCCTGCCCAGGCTGGCCCTGCCCCACGTGCCGGCAGCAGGGGACAGGGACAGGCAGGGACCAGAGCAGGATGGGCCCAGGACAGAGAGGATTCCCTGTCCCCGAGTTCTGGGAACAAGGGCGGAGTGTGAGGAAAAAGAAGAGAAAAGAGGGAGAAGAAGAGAAAAGAGGAAAAAGAAGAGAAAAGGGAGAAAAGAGCAGAAAGCTGAGAGGCAGCGGGAAAAGAGGAAAAAGAAGAGAAAAGAGGGAAAAGGAGAGAAAAGAGGGAAAAGGAGAAAAAAGTGGGGAAAGAACAGAAGCACAAGAAGTAGTGGGAAAAGAGGAAAAAGAAGAGAAAAGAGGAAAAAGAAGAGAAAAGGGGGAAAAGAAGAGAAAAGGGGGAAAAGAGCAGAAAGCCTAGAGGCAGCAGGAAAAGAGGAAAAAGAAGAGAAAAGGGGGGAAAGAACAGAAATCCAAGAGGCAGTGGGAAAAGAGGAAAAAGAAGAGAAAAGGGGAAAGCAGGAAGCCGAGGGGCAGCAGGAAAAGAGGAAAAGAAAAGGGGAAAGCAGGAAGCCGAGGGGCAGCAGGAAAAGAGGGAAAAGAAAAGGGGAAAGCAGGAAGCCGAGGGGCAGCAGGAAAAGAGGGAAAAGAAAAGGGGAAAGCAGGAAGCCGAGGGGCAGCAGGAAAAGAGGGAAAAGAAAAGGGGAAAGCAGGAAGCCGAGGGGCAGCAGGAAAAGAGGGAAAAGAAGAGAAAAGGGGAAAGCAGGAAGCCGAGGGGCAGTGGGAAAAGAGGGAAAAGAAGAGAAAAGGGGGGAAAGAACAGAAACTCAAGAGGCAGCAGGAAAAGAGGAAAAAGAAGAGAAAAGGGGGGAAAGAACAGAAATCCAAGAGGCAGCAGGAAAAGAGGGAAAAGAAGAGAAAAGGGGAAAGCAGGAAGCCGAGGGGCAGCAGGAAAAGAGGGAAAAGAAGAGAAAAGGGGAGAAAAGAGCAGGAAGCCGAGGGGCAGCAGGAAAAGAGGGAAAAGAAGAGAAAAGAGGGAAAAGAAGAGAAAAGGGGAAATGGACAATGTGAAATGGGATAATGGCCAGGTGGAAATGGGATAATGGCCAGTGGAAATGGGATAATGGCCAGTGGAAATGGGATAATGGCCAGTGGAAATGGGATAATGGCCAGTGGAAATGGGATAAGAAATGGGATAATGGCCAGTGGAAATGGGATAATGGCCAGTGGAAATGGAAATGGGCTGATTGGAAGCCAAGGCCAGCATGAAGAGGCCCAGCCTTGGCAGGGGAGCAGGGAATCTCGCGGAGCAGGAGAATCGTGGGGATGCAGCCAGGGGAACACAGCCCCAGTGTGGGCTCACAAGGAGCTGCTGTGGTGCTGCCACAAGGGAGGGCATTGTCCCCTGCCCAGGCTGGCCCTGCCCCACGTGCCGGCAGCAGGGGACAGGGACAGGCAGGGACCAGAGCAGGATGGGCCCAGGACAGAGAGGATTCCCTGTCCCCGAGTTCTGGGAACAAGGGCGGAGTGTGAGGAAAAAGAAGAGAAAAGAGGGAGAAGAAGAGAAAAGAGGAAAAAGAAGAGAAAAGGGAGAAAAGAGCAGAAAGCCGAGAGGCAGCAGGAAAAGAGGAAAAAGAAGAGAAAAGAGGGAAAAGGAGAGAAAAGAGGGAAAAGGAGAAAAAAGTGGGGAAAGAACAGAAACACAAGAGGTAGTGGGAAAAGAGGAAAGATAAGAGAAAAGAGGAAAAAGAAAAGGGGGAAAAAGAAGAGAAAAGGGGGGAAAGAACAGAAACTCAAGAGGCAGTGGGAAAAGAGGAAAAAGAAGAGAAAAGAGGAAAAAGAAGAGAAAAGGGAGAAAAGAGCAGAAAGCCTAGAGGCAGCAGGAAAAGAGGAAAAAGAAGAGAAAAGGGGAAAGCAGGAAGCCGAGGGGCAGCAGGAAAAGAGGGAAATGGGAAAAGAGGGAAAAGAAGAGAAAAGGGGAAAGCAGGAAGCCGAGGGGCAGCAGGAAAAGAGGGAAAAGGGGAAAGCAGGAAGCTGAGGGGCAGCAGGAAAAGAGGGAAGAGAAAAGGGGAAAGCAGGAAGCCGAGGGGCAGCGGGCGGCGCAGCTGCTGCCGGAGCCGCACATTTCCAGCAGAGCTCGAATGTAGGTCAGGCTCGGTCTGGAGCTGCCTCGTCAGCACAGCAGGGCTGCACTGAACCACTCCAGCCCTGGAGGTTCCCAGAGTGCTGCCTTCTGCCTGCCAGGGTGGCACGGGTGGCACCGAGGGCATGGCACGGACAGCGGGGGGATAAATGGCATGGGAATGGGGATGAAAGGGGAGATAGGAATGGGGATAGGGTAAAAGGGGATGAACGGCATGGGGACAGGGGTAAAAGGGGTTAAATGACATGGGAATGGGGATGAAAGGGGAAAAAGGGAATGGGGATGGGGTAAAAGGGGATGAACGGCATGGGGACAGGGGTAAAGGGTTAAATGACATGAGGATGGGGGTAAAAAGGGTTAAATGCATGGGGACAGGAGTAAAAATGGATTAATGACACGGGGACAGGGGTAAAAGGGGATGAACAGCATGGGGACGAGAAGAGAAGAGAAAAGAGGGAAAAGAAGAGAAAAGGGGAAAGAGGGAAGCCGAGGGGCAGCAGGAAAAGAGGGAAAAGAAAAGGGGAAAGAGGGAAGCCGAGGGGCAGCGGGCGGCGCAGCTGCTGCCGGAGCCGCACATTTCCAGCAGAGCTCGAATGTAGGTCAGGCTCGGTCTGGAGCTGCCTCGTCAGCACAGCAGGGCTGCACTGAACCACTCCAGCCCTGGAGGTTCCCAGAGTGCTGCCTTCTGCCTGCCAGGGTGGCACGGGTGGCACCGAGGGCATGGCACGGACAGCGGGGGGATGAATGGCATGGGAATGGGGATGAAAGGGGAGATAGGAATGGGGATAGGGTAAAAGGGGATGAACGGCATGGGGACAGGGGTAAAAGGGGTTAAATGACATGGGAATGGGGATGAAAGGGGAAAAAGGGAATGGGGATGGGGTAAAAGGGGATGAACGGCATGGGGACAGGGGTAAAGGGTTAAATGACATGAGGATGGGGGTAAAAAGGGTTAAATGCATGGGGACAGGGGTAAAAGGGGTTAAATGGCATGGGAATGGGGGTAAAAAGGGTTAAATGCATGGGGACAGGAGTAAAAATGGATTAATGACACGGGGACAGGGGTAAAAGGGGATGAACAGCATGGGGACAGGGGTAAATGGTGTTAATGGCATGGGGATGAGGGTAAAAGGGGATAAATGACATGGGAACAGGGATAAAAAGGGTTAAATGACACGGGGACAGGGGCAAAAGGGGATGAACAGCATGGGGACAGGGGGAAATGGTGTTAATGGCATGGGGATGAGGGGAAAAGGGGATAAATGACATGGGAACAGGGATAAAAAGGGTTAAATGACACGGGGACAGGGGCAAAAGGGGATGAACAGCATGGGGACAGGGGGAAATGGTGTTAATGGCATGGGGATGAGGGGAAAAGGGGATAAATGACATGGGAACAGGGATAAAAAGGGTTAAATGACACGGGGACAGGGGCAAAAGGGGATGAACAGCATGGGGACAGGGGGAAATGGTGTTAATGGCATGGGGATGAGGGGAAAAGGGGATAAATGACATGGGAACAGGGATAAAAAGGGTTAAATGACACGGGGACAGGGGCAAAAGGGGATGAACAGCATGGGGACAGGGGAAAAAATGGATTAATGACACAGGGACAGGGGTAAAAGGGGATGAATGACACGGGGACAGGGGTAAAAAGGGTTAAATGGCATGGGGACAAGGACAAAAGGGGATAAATGACACGGGGACAGGGGTAAAAAGGGTTAAATGGCATGGGGACAAGGACAAAAGGGGATAAATGACATGGGAATGGGGACAGAAGGGGATAAAGGACATGGGGACAGGTGTAAAAGGTGTTAAATGACATGGGGACAGGGGTAAAAGGAGGATAAATGACATGGGAACAGGGATAAAAGGGGATGAACGGCATGGGGACAGGGGTAAAAGGGGTTAAATGACATGGGGACAGGTATAGAAGAGAATAAATGGCATGGGGACAGGGGAAAAAAGGGTTAAATGCATGGGGACAGGGGGAAAGGAGGATAAATGGAATGAGGATGGGGTAAAAGAGAATAAATGGCATGGGGACAGGGGAAAAAAGGGTTAAATGCATGGGGACAGGGGGAAAGGAGGATAAATGGAATGAGGATGGGGTAAAAGAGAATAAATGGCATGGGGACAGGGGAAAAAAGGGTTAAATGCATGGGGACAGGGGGAAAGGAGGATAAATGGAATGAGGATGGGGTAAAAGAGAATAAATGGCATGGGGACAGGGGAAAAAAGGGTTAAATGCATGGGGACAGGGGGAAAGGAGGATAAATGGAATGAGGATGGGGTAAAAGAGAATAAATGGCATGGGGACAGGGGAAAAAAGGGTTAAATGCATGGGGACAGGGGGAAAGGAGGATAAATGGAATGAGGATGGGGTAAAAGAGAATAAATGGCATGGGGACAGGGGTAAAAGGGGATAAATGACATGGGAACAGGGATGAAAGGGGATGAACGGCATGGGGACAGGGGTAAAAAGGGTTAAATGCATGGGGACAGGGGTAAAAGGGGATAAATGACATGGGAACAGGGATAAAAAGGGTTAAATGACACGGGGACAGGGGTAAAAAGGGTTAAATGACACGGGGACAGGGACAAAAGGGGATAAAGGACACGGGGCCGGGGGATCCCTTTGGTGAGAGGAGGAGCAGCAGGATGGCAATCCCAGATTCCCCCAGCAGCATTTCAGTTCCCGGTTTCCTTTCTCTTCAAACTCCCAAAGTTCTCCCGAATTCCCGCTCCTCACCCTCACACACCTGTGGCTGTGCCCTGAGCTCTCCCGGGCCATTCCCAGGAGGAAAAATCCCTGGAATTCCCCAGGGCCCGGGCAGGATGGGGCTGCCATGGATACTGTCACCATGGAGCTGTTGTCATGGTGACGCCACCATGGATGGGAGGGAAGGAAAAGGGAAAGGGAAAGGGAAAAGGGAAAAGGGAAAAGGGAAAGGGAAAAGGGAAAGGGAAAAGGAAAGGGAAGGAAAGGGAAAGGGAAGGGAAGGGAAGGGAAGGGAAGGGAATGGGTTTTTAGGAATTCCTCACTCAGGTGTGTTTATTCCCTCTGAATTCCTGCTGAAAGGTTTTTTTTTTTTTAGGAATTCCTCACTCAGGTATTGGCAGCACAAGGGACCAAAACTCTGCTCCCTCTGAATTCCTGCTGGAAGTTTTTTTTTTTAGGAATTCCTCACTCAGGTGTGTTTATTCCCCCTGAATTCATTCTGGAATGGGTTTTTTAGGAATTTCTCACTCAGTGGGGTTTATTCCCTCTGAATTCATTCTGGAATGGGTTTTTAGGAATTCCTCACTCAGGAGTGTTTATTCCCCCTGAATTCCTGCTGAAAGGTTTTTATTGTTTTTTTAGGAATTCCTCACTCAGGTGTGTTTATTCCCTCTGAATTCATTCTGGAATGGGTTTTTAGGAATTCCTCACTCAGGAGTGTTTATTCCCCCTGAATTCCTACTGAAAGGGATTTTTTAGGAATTCCTCACCCAGTGGGGTTTATTCCCTCTGAATTCATTCTGGAATGGGTTTTTAGGAATCCCTCACTCAGGTGCTGCCAGCACAAGGTGCCAAATCCCTGCTCTGAGTGTGGCACTCCTGATTTATGATCCATCCAAAATGGGAGAAATTTGGCAGCTGCGAACAGCTGGGAACAGCTGGAACAGCTCAGGGCAGCTCCAAACCCCTCCTTTCCAGCTGGGAGAGGCTTCTCTGGAGTTTTTAGGGTGGGAGAGGCAGGAATCAGCCGGAGCTGGAGCTGGCAGAGGCGCAGGAAGAGGGAGGGAAGCTTCCGGAAGCAGGGATTGCTGCCCTGGGAGCTGGCTGGGATCCCACTGGGATGAGCTCACTCGGGGCTGGAGCTGCTCTGGGCGAGCCTGGGGAGGAAAAACCTCCAGGATGATTTTTAGATGGTGACTGAGAGAGGTTTTGTGTATCATTTTTGGTCTGATTTTCTATTTTTGGCCTAATTTTTAAAGATAATTTTCTATTTTTCTGCATAATTTTGGGCCTAATTTTCTATTTTCCTGCATAACTTTTTGCCTAATATTCTATTTTTCTACATAATTTTCATCATCATTTCCTGCATAATTTTTTGGCCTAATGTACTTTATTATTTTCTTCATAATTTCCTGCATAATTTTTGGCCTAATTTTCTATATAATTTTCTATGTTTCTGCCTAATTTTCATTATAATTTTCTGCATAAGTTTTGCCTAATTTAATTTTCTTCATAATTTCCTGCATAAGTTTTGGCCTAATTTTCTGTATAATTTTCTATTTTTCTGCCTAATTTTCATTATAATTTTCTGCATAAGTTTTGCCTAATTTTCTATATAATTTTCTATTTTTCTGCCTAATTTTCATGATAATTTTCTGCATAAGTTTTGGCCTAATTTTCTATGTAATTTTCTATTTTTCTGCATAATTTTTTGCCTAATTTTCATCATCATTTCCTGCATCACTTTTTGCCTAATTTTCTCTTTTTTGGGCATCATGTTCTGCCTAATTTATGCCATAATTTTATTCCTAATTTTCTGTATAATTTTCCTATATCATTTTCTATTTATTTTGGCCTAATTTTCTATTTTTCTGCATAATTTTTTGCCTAATTTTCATCATCATTTCCTGCATCACTTTTTGCCTAATTTTCTCTTTTTTGGGCATCATGTTCTGCCTAATTTATGCCATAATTTTATTCCTAATTTTCTGTATAATTTTCCTATATCATTTTCTATTTTTCTGCATAACTTTTTGCCTAGTATTCTATTTTTCTGCATAATTTTTGGGCCTAATTTTGTATTTTTCAGCATCATTTCCCCTGGATCCCTTTCCTAGTGATCCTTTCCCTTTAGGATGCAGCTGATTGGGACCCTGGCTGGAAGTGGAGCCATAATGAACTTTATATATATATTACATAAATTCCTGGTGGGATTTTGGCCGCATTTCGGGGCATTTTTTGCCATTTCTGAGCCAACACAAACGCGCAGAGCAGGGCTGTGGGGATCTCTGAGCGAGCTCAGCCTCGTCTCCTCCGTGGGAAGGGCTTGGGGATGAGGCCAGGGATTGTTTTGCAAAAAGAAAAAGGAAAAAAGCCTGGCAGGGCTTCAGCAGGAAGGGAGAGCGGCAGGAAACGCGCGGGGCACGGAGCCAGGACACGCTCCGGCTGCCCAGCCTGGGACAGAGCTTCATTCACATCATTTTGGGGTGAAAAGAGTCAGTTCTTGGCCAGCCCTGGGGATAGAGCTTGGTTCAGATCATTTTGGGGTGAAAAGAGTCAGTTTTTGGCTGAGCTGGGTTCCTGCAGCTGGGAGAGGCTGAGCTGAGCATGGCTGGGGTTTGTCCAGGAGGCACAAATGGGATGGGATGGGATCCATGGGATGAGAATGGGATGGGAATGGGAATGGGGATGGGAATGGGGTTGGGAATGGGGATGGGAATGGGGATGGGGATGGGAATGGGGATGGGATCCATGGGATGGGATGGGAATGTGTTGGGATGGGATCCATGGCAAGGGAATTAGGAATGGATTCTTTTATTCCCAGTGGGAATGGATTCCCATTCCCAGATTCCTCCAGGATAGGGCAGCATTGAGACATCACCTTATTTCAGTTATTTTGGGGTGAAAAGATTCGGTTCTTGGCTGAGTTGGGTTCCTGCAGCTGGGAGAGGCTGAGCATCCCTGGGGTTTGCTCAGGAGGCACAAATGGGATGGGATGGGATCCATGGGATTCATGGGATGGGATGGAAATGAAAATGGGGATGGGATCCAAGGGATGGGATGGGAATGGGAATGGTGGGGAGCAGATGTGGATTCCCATTCCTAGATCCCTCCGAGGGGTGGAGCAGCATTGGGACATCACTTTATTTTCTTTTTTGGGGTGAAAAGATTCGGTTCTTGGCTGAGTTGGGTTCCTGCAGCTGGGAGAGGCTGAGCATCCCTGGGGTTTGCTCAGGAGACACAGATGTGGTGGGAATGGGATTCAGAATGGGACAGGAATAGGCTGGGAATGGGATGGGATGAGATGGGACTGGGAATGGTGAGGAGCAGACGTGGATTCCCGTTCCCAGATTCCTCTGGGGTGGTGCTGAGGTGGCATTTCCTCATCCCTGAGGAGTCATTCCAGGTCCCCAGGCTGCTTGTGTAACTCTGCCTTTCATCTCTGACAGCCGGGGAGCAGTGGGAGGATTTAAATTTAAATTTGGGAGTGGAGCTGGCACAGCCTCAGCTCGTCAGCAGTGAAACTGGGATTCCTCAAGGAAAGCAGGATCAGTGAGCAGGAAAAGGACATTTTAACCCCCAAAAATCCAATGTTCTGGAATTGCACCAGTGAGCAGGAAAAAATAAAATTTTAAACCCCCAAAAACCCAGGGATGGACTTGGGCATGGTGGGAAATCAGGAGTTGATCAGGCCCTGAGGTGCAGAAAGAAAAATCCCTGAGCAGCAGGACCAGGTGTGTGGGAAGATTTGGGACTGAATTTTGGGATCTTTTTGCTTTCCACTTCAGCTTATCTCAGAGTTCCTCTCCCCAAGAGCCTCCTTGGGATATAAAAGTACCTGAAAATGACAAATAAATGTTATTTTCTGTGCTTCCTAGATCTCCTTTAGAGCCAAATAAATCCCTGGGATCTCTGCCCTTGCATTCAAACCCTTTTTCCATCAGGCCCATACCCCAAATAAAATCTCCAATTTTTTGCCCCTCGTGTTCCCTAGCCCCAAAAACATCTCCCTCCTCCACAGAGCCCAGATTTATCCATGGGCTGAGATAAAAATGGGCAGTAAATTATAGATGAATAAATTACATAATAGATGAATAAAGACGAATATAGATGAATAAATGACAGAATTATATTAAATTACAGACAGGAAATCTGCTGCCTTGATTGCAGATTCCACAATGGCTGCTCCTGCTTCCCTGGAAAGAAAACGACTCCCAGGAAATCCAGCTCTTCCCTCTTTTCCAGCTGCTTTTTGTGCCCAGCTATCAGCAGCACGAGGAAACCGAGTGGAAAAATTCAATGTGGCAGCAAAATGCATGAAGGCACACGAGCCCCAAACCCGGGCACCAAAAATAGCTGGGAGAGGGGAAAAAAAAACCTGAAAAGAGTCTTTTTAATGATTCCTTTTCTTTCCAAAAGCTTTGCCCCCGGGCACAGCCACGCTGCTGTTTGTGTGTGGGAGGCAGAGCAGAGTGGGAGAGCTGCTAGTTCTTTATTTTATATTTCTTTATTTTGTTATTCCGTGGAAAAACTCCTTTTTTGTTGTTGTTTTTTGGCTGTATTTTCTGTGTTTTCCAAGGGCTGGTGGTGGCCAGAGCCCTGGGCACTGAGCTCCAGCCTGGATTTCATTTTCCAGGGGGTTGAAGGGGAATTTAGGGCTCTGCTGGGATGCTGGAGGAAAAAAAGGCACAACCCAGCACTTCTTTCACTGGAGAATATTCCTGGGATGAAGACAGCCAGAGCCTCAGACACAAATCCTGATGTTTCCTGCAGGAATTTTGAGGATTGAGGGTGTCCTGACCTTTTCCTGAGAGCAGGACCAGTTCATGTCCCTCCAAATCTGATCCCTGCAGCTCAGGGCTGGGATTTTTCCAACTTTGGGTGGAATATTTCATGAACCAGCTTTTTAAATCCTGATCCCACAAACCTAAGAAGTTCCCTGAATAAAATTAGGCTTCCAAACCCTTGGTGCCTGATGGTTCATGTCCCTCTAAATCTTGTCTCTGCAGCTCTGGGCTGGGATTTTTCCCACTTTGGGTGGAATATTTAATGAACCAGCCTTTAAAATCATGATCCCACAAACCTAAGAAGTTCCTGAATAAAATTAGAATTCCAAATCCTTGGTGCCTGATGGTTCACCCTGAATAAAATTAGGATTCCAAATCCTTGGTGCCTGATGGTTCCTGTAGGAATTTTGCTGTTCCCTTTGGATTGTCCTGTCCTTTTCCTGACAACAGGACCAGTTCATGTCCCTCCAAACCCCATCCCTGAAGCTCAGGGCTGGGATTTTTCCAGCTTTGGGTGGAATATTTCAGGAACCAACCTTTTAAATCTTGATCCCACAAACCTAAGAAGTTCCCTGACTAAAATTAGGATTCCAAACCCTTGGTGGTGAGAGGTTTGACCACATTCCCAGGTGTGTGGTTAAATAAATCAGCCTCCCGGTGCTCTGCCAGGGAACACTCTCAGGTCTGCAGGGTTTGCTGCTCTCTGCCCTCCCAAAAATCATTCCAGGACCACATTCCTGAGTGTGGGAACACCTCCTGCAAGTGGCTGATGTCATGTTTGCCTCAAGAGAGGTGTGGGAATCCCTAAAATCAGAGAGTTTTGACAGGGAGGCCTGGTGACCTTTGCAGCTGGGCTGGGACAGCTCCTGGCTGTCACATCTGCCTGCTGACGTGGAAAGGAAGCAGATCCCAAAATCCTGGAGTGGATTTATCCCTATCCAAGCAAAGCCCCACGTGTGTAGGAGGAGCTTTTTGGTGTTCTGAGGCCAAAGGGCTGCTCTGTGTGGGTTTGAGTGAGGTTTTAAGGTCGTAATTCAGCACTTCAGACAGCCTGGCAATGGGGTTTGGTGGTGCTGGAAAAAGGAATTTGTGCCTGGTGGAGCTGGATGGAACTTTGGTTATCCCTGTGTCAATTAGCACTGCTGTTAATTAACAGAATAGTGCCACTAAATTAATTTGCTGGGGGTGTCTTGCCAGCCCACCTGAATTTCTCTGTGCTGGAATCATCTCCATCTCTTTTTCCAGCCCTGAAATCCGTTCCTGAGGGATTCAGCACCGAGGTTTTGACATCCAAGAGGGAATAACAAGACCCTCAGCCCCTCTGATCCTCACTCACCCCTTCCTGGCCTCCTACCCAATCATCACAAGCCACCAATTAACGATCCCTTGCTGCTAATTAACGATTCCTCCTTGCTGTTCCGTTGCAGGGCAACCATCGATGAGGTGGAGACGGATGTGGTGGAGATCGAGGCCAAGCTGGACAAGGTGAGGGCAGTTTGTGGTCTGAGGGGGAGTGATGGAGCCCATGCTGAGAAATGGGGGTCCCTCCAAGTGTCCCCTAAAATCTGAGCCCATTTCCAGCTCTTAAATTGATGTTTAGCACCTCAAGCTTGTCCCCAGGCCTGGGGCCTGGCAGGTGCGGTGGAGATGGAGGCCAAGCTTGACAAGGTGAGGGCAGTTTGTGGCCTCACAAGAGGGGGACTGCTGGAGCCCCTGCTCAGAAATGGGGTCCCTCCAAGTGTCCCCTAAAATCTGAGCCCGTTTCCAGGTGTTAAATTGATGTTTGGCACCCCAGGCTTGTCCCTAGAGCTCCTCTGAGCTGAGCTAAGAGCTCCAGGCTGGCTCTCATGGTGAATGTCGACCTCCTCGTCCTGCTCCTGGATCTGCTGGAGCCCCGGCTCAGAAATGGGGTCTCTCCAAGTGTCCCCTAAAATCCAAGTCTATTTCCAGATGTTAAATTGATGTTTGGCACCCCAGGCTTGTCCCCAGGGCTCCTCTGAGCTGGGACAGGAGCTCCAGGCAGGCTGTCCTGTCCCAGGGTGGGATTTTATCCCTGTCCTGGGGTGGGATTTATCCCTGTCCTTTCCTGGGCTGGGATTTCATCCCTGTCCTTTCCTGGGCTGGGATTTATCCCTGTCCTTTCTTGGACTGGGATTTAGCCCTGTCCTTTCCTGGGCTGGGATTTTATCCCTGTCCTTTCCTGGGCTGGGATTTTATCCCTGTCCTTTCCTGGACTGGGATTTATCCCTGTCCTTTCCTGGACTGGGATTTAGCCCTGTCCTTTCCTGGGCTGGGATTTCATCCCTGTCCTTTCCTGGGCTGGGATTTAGCCCTGTCCTTTCCTGGGCTGGGATTTTATCCCTGTCCTTTCCGGGACTGGGATTTCCTGGGCTGGGATTTTATCCCTATGCTTTCCTGGGCTGGGATTTTATCCCTGTCCTTTCCTGGACTGGGATTTAGCCCTGTCCTTTCTTGGACTGGGATTTATCCCTGTCCTTTCCTGGGCTGGGATTTAGCCCTGTCCTTTCCTGGACTGGGATTTCATCCCTGTCCTTTCCTGGGCTGGGATTTAGCCCTGTCCTTTCCTGGGCTGGGATTTTATCCCTGTCCTTTCCTGGGCTGGGATTTTATCCCTGTCCTTTCCTGGGCTGGGATTTCATCCCTGTCCTTTCCTGGGCTGGGATTTAGCCCTGTCCTTTCCTCTGGACTGGGATTTATCCCTGTCCTTTCCTGGGCTGGGATTTTATCCCTGTCCTTTCCTGGGCTGGGATTTATCCCTGTCCTTTCCTGGGCTGGGATTTTATCCCTGTCCTTTCCTGGGCTGGGATTTTACCCAGGGTGTGGGACAAAGCCAGGCTGGTCCAAACCCGGTGCTGAGCCCGCATCCGTGTCCCCATGTCCCTGTGTCCTTGTCCCTGTGTCCTTGTCCGTGTCCCCATGTCCGTGTGTCCTTGTCCGTGTCCCCACGCGTGTCCCCATGTCCCCATGCGTGTCCCCAGCTGGTGAAGCTGTGCAGTGGCATGCTGGAGGCGGGCAAGGTGTACATCACCACCAACAAACACTTCGTCAGCGGCGTGCGGGACCTGTCCCAGCAGTGCAGGAAGGACGAGATGATATCGGTGAGCCTGGGGGCTGGGGCTGCTCAAAATCCTGCTCAGGGGCTGCTGGGGTGATCTCATGGGGCTGGGGGTGCTCAGGGGGGCTGGGGATGCTGAGGGGGCTGCTCAGATCCCTGTTCCTGGCTCAGTGAGGGCTGGGGGATGCTTGGGTCTCTGCTGCTGGGAATGGATCACAAATCCCAGCCACTGAAAATGAGATTTGGTGGGAAGCCAGAGCGAGATCCATTTAAAATGAGATTTGTGTTTGGAGGGATGCAGAGAATCTGATAACACCGGGCTGGAAGGTCAGGGTGAGATCCATTTAAAAGGAGATTTGGAGGGAGGTCAGGGTGAGATCCATTTAAAAAGAGATTTGGAGAGAGGTCAGAGTGAGATCCATTTAAAATGAGATTTGGAGGGAGGTCAGGGTGAGATCCATTTAAAAAGAGATTTGGAGAGAGGTCAGGATGAGATCCACTCAAAATGAGATTTGGTATTTGGAGAGATGCAGAGTCTGATAACACCAGGCTGGAAGGTCAGAGTGAGAGCCACTCAAAATGAGACTTGATGAGAGGTCAGGGTGAGATCCATTTAAAATGAGATTTGGAGGGAAATCAGAGTGAGATCCACTCAAAAGGAGATTTGGAGGGAAATCAGAGTGAGATCCACTCAAAATGAGATTTGGAGGGTGGGATCCAGGCTCAGCAGGCAGTGCTGGAGGCTGTGCAATGTAGGTCAGTGAGCAGCAGGGATTTGGGAGCTGAGCAGCCCACCAGGCTTGTTTTATTTTATATTTTATTTTATTTTTTTATTATATTTTATTTCAGTTTTATTGTATTGTATTTTATTGGGGTTTTTTGTTTTTTTTTTTTTTTTTTCAGGAGGGCCTGGATAAATTTGGTGAGCAGCCCACCAGGCTTATTTTATTTTATATTTTATTTTATTTTTTATTATATTTTATTTCAGTTTTATTGTATTGTATTTTATTGTTTTTTTTTGTTTTTTTTTCAGGAGTGCCTGGATAAATTTGGGGACAGCCTGCAGGAAATGATCAATTATCACATGGTAAGGAGCTGCTTCCTCCTGTCCCCTTGGCTGCTGGTGGCATTGCTGATGTCCCCTGTGTTTTTCACAAAGAAAGGTCCTGCAAGGGTGAGAAAAAAAGAGGAGAATTCACCAAAATCTTGCACTCCAGAATTTTTTTTCTTCCTTTTGGGCAGCAGAAGGAGGACACACAGAGCCCTGAGGAGGATTTTAGCTGGTAAAAAACATTTTTGGGATAGATTTGGGAGCCTGGCATCCAAAATTAATGACATCAAGGGTCAGCCCTGCTCTGTGCTGATGGATTTTAACACCCAGGCTTTGTTAATCCTGCCCTGAGAATGAAATCCCCACAAACAGCTCCCCAGGAGGTCAAATCTGCCCTTTGTGCACCCCAAAAAAAGGCAGTGCCTGCCCCTGGGTGCTCCAGAGCTGCACTTTGGGGTCAGGCAGGGATGAGAGGCTGCAGCAAAAATAATTTGGCTGACAAAAAACCTTTTTGGGGCATATTTGGGAGCCTGGCATCCAAAATTAGTGATGGTGTGGAGGGGCCAGCCCTGCTCTGTGCTGCAGGATTTTAACACCCAGGACTGTCCTGAGAATTAAATCCCCACAAACAGATCCTCAGGAGGTCAAATCTGCCCTTTGTGCTCCCCAAAACCTCCCAAAAAAAGGCAGTGCCTGCCCCTGGGTGCTCCAGAGCTGCACTTTGGGGTCAGGCTGGGATGAGAGGCTGCAGCAAAAATAATTTGGCTGACAAAAAACCTTTTTGGGGCAGATTTGGGAGCCTGGCATCCAAAATTAGTGATGGTGTGGAGGGGCCAGCCCTGCTCTGTGCTGCAGGATTTTAACACCCAGGACTGTTCTGAGAATTAAATCCCCACAAACAGATCCTCAGGAGGTCAAATCTGCCCTTTGTGCTCCCCAAAACCTCCCAAAAAAAGGCAGTGCCTGCCCCTGGGTGCTCCAGAGCTGCCCTTTGGGGTCAGGCTGGCCAGGAAGTAAAATCTGCCCCTTTTGCACCCCAAAACCTCCCAAAAAAAGGCAGGGCTTCCCCCTGGGTGCTCCAGAGCTGCACTTTGGGGTCAGGCAGGGATGGGAAGCTGCAGCAGAGGTGATTCTGGCTGGTAAAAAAACCTTTCTGGGGCAGATTTGGGATAGATTTTGGAACCTGGCATCCAAAATTAGTGACATCAGGTGAGGGTGATGGTTGTGGAGGGTTCCAGTCCTGCTCTGTGCTGCAGGATTTTAACACCCAGGACTGTTCTGAGAATTAAAGCCCCACAAACAGATCCTCAGGAGTGAATAAAAATTCTTCCACAATCCCCCCCAAACCTCCCCAAAAAAAGGCAGTGCCTCCCCCTGGGTGCTCCAGAGCTGCACTTTGGGGTCAGGCTGGGATGGGAAGCTGCAGCAGAGGTGATTCTGGCTGGTAAAAAAACCTTTCTGGGGCAGATTTGGGATAGATTTTGGAACCTGGCATCCAAAATTAATGACATCAGGCCATGGGTGATGGTGTGGAGGGTTCCAGTCCTGCTCTGTGCTGCAGGATTTTAACACCCAGGACTGTTCTGAGAATTAAATCCCCACAAACAGATCCTCAGGAGTGAATAAAAATTCTTCCACAATCCACCCCAAACCTCCCCAAAAAAAGGCAGTGCCTCCCCCTGGGTGCTCCAGAGCTGCACTTTGGGGTCAGGCTGGGATGGGAAGCTGCAGCAGAGCTGATTTGAAGTGCAGGAGCTGCAGGGGTGGCTCTGCCTGACCCACTTTGGGCCAGCAGGGCCCTGTCAGAGCCCATCAGGCTCTGAAATGCAACCCAGGCGCTGCAGCTGCAGGAGAAGCTGCAGCAAGTCCCTCCTGGCATCTCGTGATGGAAAGGTTTTTTTTTTCTCAGGGAAAAATCCTCAGGGGATTCTCAGGATTCATCTGAGCTCTGCACGTGCAGCTCTGCCAGGGCTGTGGGGTTGGGAGTGGATAAATCAGTGGGAATGAAGAATTATTTATGCAATTTGGGAGTGGAGAAATCAGCAGAAAATCAGAGTTTTTGGGGCAAAGCAGAGAAAATCCAGATTTTCTTCCATAAAATCTTCCTGCCTAGCAGCTGCAGGAGAAGCTGCACCTTCTGGTATTTCACGAGGCAGGTGGAGAGGTTTTTTCTCAGGAAAAAATCCTCAGGGAATTCTTGGGATGCATCTGAGCTCTGCACGTGCAGCTCTGCCAGGGCTGTGGGGTTGGGAGTGGATAAATCAGTGGGAATGAAGAATTATTTATTAATATTGGGAGTGCATAAATCAGTGGGAATGAAGAATTATTTATTAATATTGGGGGTGGATAAATCAGTGGGAATGAGGAATTATTTATTCATATTGGGAGTGGATAAATCAGTGGGAATGAAGAATTATTTCTTCACTTTGGAATTGAAGAAATCCAGGAAGGTGTTTTTATGACAAAGCAGAGAAAATCCTGATTTTCTTCCATAAAATCTTCCTGCCTAGCAGCTGCAGGAGAAGCTGCACCTTCTGGTATTTCATGAGGCAGGTGGAAAGGTTTTTTCCCAGGAAAAAAAATCTTCAGGAGAAAGCTCCCCCCAGGACTGTGGGGTTTGGGAGTGGATAAATCAGAGGGAAATCAGTGTTTTTTGTGGCAAAGCAGAGAAAATGCTGATTTTCTTCCACAAAACTTTCATTTTTGAATGGAGTTCTGAGGAGCTCCCCCTCCATCCCAGGGTTCCCATCCCAAATTTAGGTGCTAGAAGAGCATAACACAAATATAACATAAATACATATATAAATAAACATGACATAAATACAACTATAAATAAAATATAAACCTAAATACAAACACAAATAATTATAAATATAAATGTAAATAGAAATACAAATAAAAATTAAATATAAATACAAACACAAATGAATATAACTATAAACATTTATAAATGTAAATATATGTAAATGAAGGGGCTTGGAACGATTTATTTTGCATTTTAAGAGGGTAAAATTTGGGGATTTGTAAGAATCCAGCTCGGGAGCTCTCAGGAATTCCCAGCGAGGTTCGGGCTCTTCCCTCCCTCCTTGCCTGGATGCAGCGCTGAGGATCCAGTGCCCTCCTCCGGCAGCGCCGGGAATTTGGGAGGGATGGGCCCGGGAAAACGGGAATTTGGGAGGGGATGGGCCCGGGAAAACAGGAATTTGGGATGGGGTGGACCCGGGAAAACGGGAATTTGGGAGGGATGGGCCCGGGAAAACGGGAATTTGGGAGGGATGGGCCCGGGAAAACGGGAATTTGGGAGGGGGTGGGCCCGGGAAAACGGGAATTTGGGAGGCGATGGACACAGAAAACCGGGAGTTTGGGATGGGATGGACACAGAAAACCGGGAATTTGGGATGGGGTGGACCCGGGAAAACGGGAATTTGGGAGGGGATGGGCCCGGGAAAACGGGAATTCGTGATGGGATGGACACAGAAAACCGGGAATTTGGGAGGGGATGGACACAGAAAACCGGGAATTTGGGATGGGATGGACACAGAAAACTGGGAATTTGGGATGGGATGGATCCTGGAAAACCATGAATTGGGGATGGGATGGACACAGAAAACTGGGAATTCAGGGTGGGATGGACACAGAAAACTGGGAATTCAGGGTGGGATGGACACAGAAAACCAGGAATTCGGGATGGGATGGACTCGGAAAACTGGGAATGTGGGATGGGATGGACACAGAAAACCAGGAATTTGGGATGGAATTTACACTGAAAAACTGGGAATTCAGGGTGAGATGGACACAGAAAACCGGGAATTTGGGATGGGATGGATCCTGCCAAACCAGAAATTCGGGATTGACCCCTCACAGCAGGGATGCGAAGGGAACTGCCCCTGGATGAGGAATTCTGCAGGAATTCTGCACCTGGGAACTCTGCAGCTGTGGGGAAGGGTTGTTCTTCCTTCTGCCAGGCACTAAATAATGAACACCACAGACCCGGGAAAACGGGAATTTGGGAGGCGATGGACACAGAAAACCGGGAGTTTGGGATGGGATGGACACAGAAAACCGGGAATTTGGGATGGGGTGGACCCGGGAAAACGGGAATTTGGGATGGGATGGACCCGGGAAAACGGGAATTTGGGATGGGATGGATCCTGGAAAACCAGGAATTTGGGATGGGATGGACAGAGAAAACCAGGAATTGGGGATGGGATGGACACAGAAAACTGGGAATTCAGGGTGAGATGGACACAGAAAACCGGGAATTTGGGATGGGATGGATCCTGGAAAACCAGGAATTTGGGATGGGATGGACAGAGAAAACCAGGAATTGGGGATGGGATGGACACAGAAAACTGGGAATTCAGGGTGGGATGGACACAGAAAACCAGGAATTCGGGATGGGATGGACTCGGAAAACTGGGAATGTGGGATGGGATGGACACAGAAAACCAGGAATTTGGGATGGAATTTACACTGAAAAACTGGGAATTCAGGGTGAGGTGGACACAGAAAACCGGGAATGTGGGATGGGATGGATCCTGCCAAACCAGAAATTCGGGATTGACCCCTCACAGCAGGGATGCGAAGGGAACTGCCCCTGGATGAGGAATTCTGCAGGAATTCTGCACCTGGGAACTCTGCAGCTGTGGGGAAGGGTTGTTCTTCCTTCTGCCAGGCACTAAATAATGAACACCACAGAGCCCAGGAGGTTTTTGAGTCCCTCTCACTGAAGGTCTTCAGGAGTGCTCATGAATTTTCTGACTCCTCAACGTTCCCGTGCTGCAAAGGAATTTATGTTTTACCCCTTCTTCAAAATAATTTTTCCCCCTTTTTCAAAATAATTGATTTTTTTCCCTCCTTTTTCAAAATAATTGATTTTTTTCCCTCCTTTTTCAAAATAATTGATTTTTTCCCCCTCTCCTCTCTTCCAGATCCTGTTTGACCAGGCCCAGAGGTCGGTCCGGCAGCAGCTGCACAATTTTGTCAAAGAGTGAGTATTTAGTATTTGTCATTTCCTTTTGATTTTCAGCTTCCTGAGCTTCCCATTCCACCTGTCCTGGGGATGCAGGGAGAAGAACCAGAACCTCCCTGCAGGGCTGATCCTTCAGGATGGACATCCCAAAATCCATCTGCAGGGCTGATTCTCCAGGATGGACATCCCAAAATCTATCTGCAGGGCTGATCCTGCAGGACAAACCCATCCCAAAATCCATCTGCAGGGCTGATCCTGCAGGATAAACTCATCCCAAAATCCATCTGCAGGGCTGATCCTGCAGGATAAACCCATCCCAAAATCCATCTGCAGAGCTGATTCTCCAGGATGAACATCCCAAAATCCATCTGCAGAGCTGATCCTGCAGGATAAACCCATCCCAGAATCCATCTGCAGGGCTGATCCTCCAGGATAAACTCATCCCAAAATTCAGAACCTGCAGGGCTGATCCTCCTGGATAAACATCTCAAAGATCAGATCCCAATAATAATAGTAAATAAAATAAAACCACAAATAATAAAATTAAACCAATAATAATAATAAAATAAAAAATATCTTTCCCAGCTGTCTAAAGGAAGACTTGACTGAGGCTGGAACGGACGCGCTGGGCTGAGCTGGGATCCTGCTGGCACCTGGAGCAGGGTCTTGGTGTGGCCACATCCTCACTGCTCCTCTCCACAGTTTATTCTCACCTTCTAACCCAGATTTCTCCCCATTTCTCTCTGATTTCTCCCCATTTTTCCTTCCTTGGTCCCCAGCGACGTGAGGAAGTTCAAGGAGACCAAGAAGCAGTTCGACAAGGTGCGGGAGGACATGGAGATCTCTCTGGTGAAGAACGCGCAGGCGCTATCAAATAAAACCAAAAATAACCATAAAACAACCATAAAATAAACCCAAAACATGAGAAGCAACAGGCACAAATTACAGCGAAGGAAATTAGATAATATTGTTCACAACACTCCAGAGCAATCACTGAAACAGGTTGTCCAGAAGGGCTGTGTCATCTCCAGATGAAGACATGCCAAATTTAACTGGGTGAGGCCCTAAATCACTTGAACCAGCCTTGGAGCTGGCACTGCTCTGAAGAGAATGTTGAGCCAGATGACTTACAGACCTGAGTTTTTCTGCAATGCTAAATCCATCCTCTTTTCTTTGCCTCACAAATCAGGGACTTGGCTGCTCGCAACTGTCTTGTGTCTGAGAAGGAATACAGGCGTTCATCCCGGATAGTAAAGATTGGTGATTTTGGACTCGCCAGAGACATCTATAAAAATGATTATTACAGAAAAAGAGGAGAAGGTCTACTCCCTGTCAGATGGATGGCTCCTGAAAGCCTTATTGATGGTGTCTTTAAGGGTCGTTTTGATGTCTGGTAAGTTACAGCAGCCACAAAGCTGTGGTGATAACCATACTGAATTCTGCAGCAAGAAAATATTGGTTTAGAGGAGGAATTGCAGGGTTGTATATTGTCATCTCTAATAATTTTTTGGCTCTGGCAGCTCCCCATTTCTCCCCATTTGTGGTCCCAGCGACGTGAGGAAGTTCAAGGAGACCAAGAAGCAGTTCGACAAGGTGCGGGAGGACATGGAGATCTCTCTGGTGAAGAACGCGCAGGCGCCGCGGCACAAGCCGCACGAGGTGGAGGAGGCCACGGGCACCCTGAGCATCACCAGGAAATGCTTCAGGCACCTGGCCCTGGACTACGTGCTGCAGGTGGGTGCAGCTCGCCCTCTGACCCCTCAGCTTTCAGCTTTTTTGTTTTTCAGGGTCTGGGTTTCATGTTGGGGGAGATGATCCTGCCCAAATTCAGGATTTTCCTGATTTTCCCGATTTTTCTGGCTGTCGCCGAGTCTCTCGTGGCTGTTGGGCAGCTCCAGCTGCTCAGGATTTTGCTGATTTTCCTGAATTTTTCTCTTTTTAAATTTCAATTTCAGTCCTACATTAAGCTCCCTTCACAGAGTGAGGGTGTTGGATTAGGGTTTTTTTAATTTATTTAGAGATGGGGTAACTGAGATGTGTTTGAAAACCTTTTATTTTATTTTCAACCTCATGAGACAGTACAGATGTTATAATTCACACCATCACCATCAGAATTAACTATTTTCTTCATTTCTTAATTATACTAATTTCTAGTTTATAATACACAGTGATTATATTACTAATTTCTTAATTATAAGTGTTTCTTGGCCTATCAGTGTTAGTTATACCATGCTGTAAATGCTCTAATCATCTAAAATTACTCTTTTAATAAATCATTTCAATAAGTTTTATAACATTTAAAAATATACATAACTTAGATTAAGTTTTATCAAAATTTTATATAAATATTTAAAGAATAGATTCTATATTTATATATATATATGTATTTTATATAGAAATTATATATATAAAAATAAATTATATTAATTATTATAACATCCTTTCAATCAATGATTTGATCTCAGTAAGAGAAAGGAATAAAAGGTTTTATTTTATCATTTTATTAAATCAGCAGTGATTTTAACCAGTCCAGGTGAGAAATGTGCATTTCTGGCACCTTTTTACCCCACCTGGAGCTCAGCAAACCCCACCTTAGAGACACTTTGCACTGGAATTATTCAGGAATCCTTTGGGATTCATTTCCCAGTGGATTTGGAGATTCCCAGGCTGGCTTTGCTGCTGGTGCTGAGAGGAATATTTTGATTTTTTTCCCCCAGATCAACGTGCTGCAGGCCAAGAAGAAATTTGAGATCCTGGACGCGGTAAGAGCTGCAGGAGAGGAGCCCTGGCTGCTCCTCGGGGGGAAAATCCAATTTTTTGGGATTTTCAGGGTGCTGCTTTCCCTTCTTTGTACCCACAGCAAAGTGCAAGGAAGGAGAAGAGGGATAAATCGCTTTGGGAAAATAAAAAATAAAGAGTTAAAGCCTTTTTTTTTTATTGCTGGTGAAAAAGAAGTGAGGGTTTTTCACCCTGGCCCTGATCCAGCTGTTGTTTCTCTCCCCAGATGTCATCAAAAAATCTCCAAAAAAAATCTTCCATCTAATTCTAAACTTAATCTTACAAACCCAAAATTCTAAAACTTTCAAATCCCAACCCTGATGTCTTTAATTCAATTCAAAACTTTGACTCACAACCCCAAAATTCTAAGATTCCCAATCCCAACTGCAGCTGTTGTTTCTCTCCCCAGATGTTGTCAAGAAAAAAAGTCTCAAATCAAATCTTCCATTTAATTCTAAACTTACAACCCCAAAATTCTTAAAATTCCAAATCCCAACACAGCTGTTGTTTCTCTCCCTAGCTGTTGTCCAAAAAAACCCTCAAATCTTGCATTTAGTTCTAAATGTACAACCCCAAAATTCCAAGAACTCCCAGCATTTCCAACCCCAGCTGTTGTTTCTCTCCCCAGATGTTGTCCACAAAATGGTTTCAAATCAAATCTTCCATTTTAATTCTAAACTTACAAACCCAAAATTCTAAAAATTCCAGATCTCAACACAGCTGTTGTTTCTCTCCCCAGATACTGTCCCAAAAAATGTCTCAAAATCTTCCATTTCATTCTAAACTTACAACCCCAAAATTCTAAAATTCCAATCCCAGCTCCAGCTGTTGTTTCCCCAGATGTCATCCAAAAAAAACTCAAACCAATTTTTCCATTTAATTCCAAACTTTAACTTATAACCCAAAAAATTCCAAATCCCAACCCCAGCTGTTGTTTCTCTCCCCAGCTGTTATCCAAAAAAAGTCTCAAACTGAATCTTCCATTTCATTCTAAACCTAATCCTACAACCCCAAAATTCTAAAATTTCCAATCCCAGCTCCAGCTGTTGTTTCACTCCCCAGATGTTGTCCAAAAAAAATCTCACAATCTTAGATTTAATTCTAAACTTAATCCTACAACCCCAAAATTCTAAAATTTCCAATCCCAGCTCCAGCTGTCGTTTCACTCCCCAGATGTCGTGCAAAAAAAAAATTCAGACCAAATCTCCCGTTTCATTCTAAACTTTAACTTACAAACCCAAAATTCCAAAAACTCCCAGCATTTCCAAC